>NC_056729.1:1095898002-1095975502 GCF_019279795.1 Protopterus annectens | reverse complement strand
CTGTATCTGGGCAGCAGTGCTACAGACAGCAGGTAGCAATACCTCTTACAACAGGACTTGCAGACAGGCCAACTACATATTTGTAAAATTTCCAGATCTACGGACAGTGTGAGTATTGTTGTTATATGCATTGAATATCACTAGTTTTACAGGGTTTGTGTGTACATGCTAGTTTTGCATGGAATGCAGTCTGTCTCCATAGATCTCAGCTGTGGCCCTATCCACATGATGGCCAGAGGATTGGCTGTTATGTTTTGTCTGTTCACCACACAGGTCTTGTGTCTGATATATGTGTCATTCTCTCTGTTGAGTGCTGTCAGTACAAGGCTACATCCATTTGTGTTTCTGACTTCATATTCTTGAGTAAGGGTATGTTGCAACCAATCCTGTAACACCAGCAACTTTCACAGTGTATAACAGCAATATTGAAAATATGGCCCTGTGTTCCAGCCTCTGTCCTCCACCTATATACACCAGGCTTTGTCCATATGTCATGCAGTAAGAGGTTAAGTAGTGGCCTATCATTATTTGGTGCTGGCATTCCTGCTATCATTTCAGTAATGTTGTGGACTCCCACACAAGTTGTGGGGTAGGGTCCATATATATGAGGGCTACAGCTGGACAAAACATGTGTGACCTTTTACAGTCCAGAGGTCAGTGTATGTAATACTGTTATATGCCCTTGTAAGTCATTCTATGAGGGAGGGGTATGCACCATTTTTAATCTAGGCTGTTACAACATGTGAGAAATATCAGTAGTAAGACACATGAAGGTATATGGCTGTATATTTCCATACATTTCACCATGAGAACAGTGGTGGGCCGGGCTTACTGTCTTACAGACAGTTCTGTTTGTCAATGTGATAGCGATGTTTTAAGTTAAGCATTGTTATTTACCAGATACATTTTCATTGTGACAACTTAATTCTTTTCCCAGTTGGGGTTGAGTACAGAGTATAATTGGAGGCTGCTGAACTATATCTATAATTAATAAGTGTTGATTGATTCTTATCTTCAAGGCAAGTGTTTTTCTTACTGTTGTACTACTTGAAGGCCTTATCCTGGACAGCAACATATGTTATGCTTTCAGATTACTGTATCAAATGTTTTGTTTGAGAGTTGTATTAATCACTTATTATGTATTTCAAACACCTAATTGCTATATGAAATGGCATATACAAATGAAATAGTACACAAACATTTCTATGTATGCAAACTTGTGTGTGGTGTCATATCCTTTGACTTGTCTGTGGGTATATGTTTCATGCAATAATTGTCTTTTGTATGAAAGGTGACAACTGTAGGAATGCTGGCTGTTCGATATGCTGTGCACCCTCTAAATATATATCTTCTTATGCATATCTTCTTATACATATCTATAAGTAGTAATATATGTATATGTGTATTTATGTGTATATACATATATATATATATATATACATGCATATATGTGAGTGTGTGCGTGTGTGTGTGTGTGTGTGTGTGTGTGTGTGTGTGTGTGTGTGTGTGTGTATGTATCATTGGAATGTTTACTGCTTCCACACTGTACATTCTCTATGGTACACAGACTGTTCTGCATGATATGTTATTGATATCATCCTGAGATCGTACAGCTGAGATGGATTACTGTTAACTTGTTGTGGCTATGTTGTGTAGGGTCCTGGGTATGAGACTTGCAAGTGCTTGGTTAATGTGTATACATCTACATATATAGATACATTTCCCATACTGTTGAATGACTGTGCTGGATGATATGTTTGAGAAAACATCAGGTTTATTTACATCTGAAATGGAATTAGTGGTAAATCACTTTGGTTATAGTGTGCAAGGTCCTGGGTTTGAGACTTGCAAGGGCTGATTATTTTGTTGCTGGGCAGAACAGGAGCTATTGGAGTCAGAGTAATTAAGGCACTTTAAAGCAGTTGTAAGTGGGTTTGTGTGGGTTTGCGTGGAGGTAAGCGATGTTTATGTGAGCTTAGCTTACGCCCACCTACAGCCGCTTAAACCCACGCTAATTTCAAATAAAGAAAAGAAAAAAAGGGAGATAGGAAAGTGGTGAAATTGGGGCAAGCAGGGGCACAAACAAGAGGAGATGTGCAGGACGGGTGTAGGAAATGACCATAGCTCTGCATTTCTTTGGCAGCAACAGTTGCTTTCAATGTGGGCAATTTAGAATTTGGAGCCTCACACCCTACAGGGAGGTGTGTGGGCATCATACAATATGGATGATTGGTGGGGTTAGAGTGTGTGATGGGTACATGCCTCTGGGCAAAATGTAGAGCTATGTATGGGACGTGATTTTTTTGTGTGACAGATGCCTTTTTTTAATGTGAGAGTGGGATGTTAAGGAAGGATTACTGGTAATTGTGGTGAGGGAGGTTTGTTAGGAGAGGTTGCTTTTGCAGACAGACAAGACAGACAAGATAGCAGACAGGGCAGTGTATGACCCATGGAGGGGTAAGCACCTTGGCGGTGAGGGTGGTTGGGAATCCGAGGCTCATGAGCCCCCAGATGCTAGTAGTGCACTGATGTCCCCACCCGATGGCAGCCACCACTACTCTTTCACAGCCTCAAAGGTGGCTGTGCTGGGGGCTGACCTGGAGGGGCCACCTGCCTATCTAGCTGTGTCAGCCTGCCCTACACCTGGCACAGGGGGTCATCCAGCTCTGTCTGGAGTACAGTGCACACCATGCCACAGACCTCATCCCAGGTGACAGTATCCTCACTGCAGTCATTTGCAGGGGGTGAGCCCCATCCCCTGCAGTGGTTCCACCCAAGGGTTTTGCATGACCCACAGATGATGGAGGTCTGGGTTATGTCCCAGATGTGCTGGGACCCAGTGCCTCAGCCAGGTGTGGTGGGAGATGTGGATTTGCTGGGATCTGTGTTCCCATATGTGCGATGGTGTGGAAATTAACAATGAATATTAGTTAGTCATGCACAACACATTACAACATTAGTCAAAATAGCATGCATGGATATTCCCATTTACCCAAAACAGTGCAATTATAACAGTGCCATAGCAAACTGAACCTATGCATATATGGAATAGCATTCAGGGTTGCAACAGCATGCCAATTAGTGGTATGTCAAGCAGGCAATAAAATGATTATTCAACGGGGAATATTAGTATGCACACAGTTCAAACAATGATAAACCAAATGGAACAATGGTCCTAACAGTAGAGGTTTGTTTAGGAACATACCCATGTTGGTTTCAGTGTGGCGGTTGGATCAGTTGAGTGGTGGGGGAAGGGAACAGATTCAGTGAACAACTGCTATCAAGTATATTTGTCAGTACACTACTATTCACTACTCTACATTCTGACCAAACTTACACTCTGCCTGGGCCATGGGGCTGCTACAGCACAACAACAGCTGTAGATATCAACAGACCAATTGTACCCTTATTTTAGTTATACACGTCATACCTGTTTCTATACCAGTTTCTTTACCTGTGGGCCTTGTGCAGATGAACTGTGTGCACATTACATTGCTGTTTCTACACATATTTCAGATTCACATATTAGTTGCAGGCCCTGGAGTGTGTGTTGTGCCTTTCACATACATCCACTGTGACATTCTCTGTGTGCATGTTTCTTGGTGACTGGGGAAACTATCAATGACAGTGTGACACTTGATGGGCTTGACTGGGCCAGACTGCATAGTGTGGATGTCTAGCTTGCATCTGTTTGTAGGACTGGGGCTGATCAACACAGCAGTTATACACATTTCATAGTTATACACATCATATTAGTATTTCTATTCAGGTTTCTTTACCTGTGTGACCTGTATGGAAAATGTATGAGTTGCAGTACATTACTTTTTCTATTCAGATTGAAGTTTACAGTTGTAGGACCAGACTGTGAGATGTTAGTGGTGGTCCTTGGATTCAAACTGTGGTGTGTGTGCAAAATTGAACTACAGGCCTAGTCCTGATCAGACTGAGCTACTAGGGAGGTGTTGTGTTTTGCTTGTGAAATTTCTATCTAGTAAATATTTTTTGTGCACAGTACTTTTATTATGACATGTTGCATTATTTGTTTCCCATTCTCATACGCATTATGCATATGCAACAGACATTGGTGTCACTGATTGTGAAACGTGTACATTAGCTGGATTGCACAACTGTTTTACAACTACATACTGCTATTTAGATTCCTGAGTACATAGTGTAGGTTTTGAGTCTGCACCTGTTAGCCTTATACATTTTTTCAGTACACCCACAGCTACATAGAGCTGAAATTGAAAGGTTAACACAAGACACTGCTGGCAGACAAACAAGTAAAACACAGTCTGATGGCAATATGTACTGTTGCTTTTTTTCATTTATTTGACAGGCCCATTCTAAAGTTTGCAGACAAGCAGTGCTAACTCAGTTCATCTCAGTTAATGCATTCTGCAGGACATACACATTTCTATTTTTCAGGTACAAGTGAGATGACACACACCAGTGTTTGGGATCATCTTTATTAGTTTTGACATACATATCTGTGTACAACTCAGAAATCCACAATTACTATTCCTGCATGATCTGCACAGGGGAATGCTTTTTATTTCTGTTTCAGTAGCCCTAACATAGCACTTTCTTGGCAGGTTCACTCAGACACACTCATACATATTCTAATATTTCTCTTCTGCATATTGTACCTTGCTTGCTACTGACATCTGTATTTCACAGCAGCTGAGAATACTCCATTGTAATACTGGCAGCCTGACACAGGCATTTATTCCTGACTTTTTACAGCACAATTATATATACAGGTGGTACCACCATTACTATGATTTTGATTCTTTACTGCTAATAGTAGGGGTATTCTGTACTCACCATACTGCTGACGAAGCCGGGCCAGTTGCTGGGCATGAGCCTCAACATTCTGGGACCTCTCTGCAGCAGCTGTATGGGGAGACATCACACATTAATCACACCTGCACAGTCACAAGTTTAATTTTTTTCCATACTTAGAGATACATAAGATTGCATACCTACAGACAGTTGGGACATCCTGCGCTCAGGCTTCTTGGATCTATTGGTCCAACAGTGCACCCCTTCTCTGCTTCAGGTCATTATGATGGAGATGTACCTGCTCAGCAGTCTGGGGTATCCCAGTGGCACTGGTGAGAACGCGTGCAAGCTGGTCCCAGGCCTCTGCTTTGTACTGCGAGCCTTGGTACTGGCCCTGCAGCAGCCTGCTGTCATGGTTTTTTATTAGGAGCCCAACCATGATGCTGAACTCCTGGATACCCCAACTTTGCGCTCGGAAGCGAACACCTTCACCAACGCCAGACATTTTGGTCCTGCTGTGAGCAATCTCAAATGGTTATGGCTGTATTCCCACCTTTGCATTTTAAATAGGGCAGTTTTCCCACACTTTTTCTTGATTGGCCAGTTTTAATATGCTGAACTATGCTTAGCTCTGTGCAAATCCGCATAGCAATGCTTACACCAGTTAAGCAAGGCTGAAAGCAGGCAAGCAATGCTTACACTATCAAAGCATTGCTTGGATATCCATATTCCGCCCCCACCATTGGACAAGGAAACCACAGTGAAAAACTTTTCAAAAGTAAACTTCATGTTACTTAAGACCGAGGTGGAAAGTTTCAAAGCTGCCATGCTAAAGGATAACACTGTCCAAGCTGCAAAATCCTTTATTAATGCATTCTACGGGCACCTACAAGAATGCATGGATCATGCTATCCCAAGCAAAACCAAGACTCACTCCTCCAAGAAAAGGAAACCAGTCTGGCAGACTCCTGCCATAAACAAGCTATACAACAGAAGGAGGAAACTAGTACAGAAAAGAGTAAAATCCCAAGAAGGGAAGACATCCCTGATCAGTATCAGCAAGAAACTACAATCCCTCATAAAATCATCCAAGGCAACCTTTGAAAGAAAAATTGCCAAGGACTCCAAAAATAGCCACAAAGCATTCTTTAGCTATGTCAAGAATCTAAGTGGCAATGCTTAGATCTGCTTGGAGTTAGTGCAGAATGGCACAAAATACACTGAACCGACCGATATCACCAACATCTTGGCAGACAGGTTCAGCACAAATTTCACCCCCCCCTCACCCCCAAAAGGGCCCATACCCACACCAGAAGAATGTAGAGTCCCTGAAATCACAGACACTCAGGTTAAAACAGCCCTCTCCAAAGCCAAAAACACAGTATCAGTGGGACCGAACAGTGTTCCAGGCTGTGTCCTACACAAGCTCAAAGATGAACTAACCCCTCACCTAAACACACTGTTCAAACTCAGCCTCTCCACAGACTATGTACCCATAAAGTGGAGAACAGCAATGGTTATTCTGCTCCAAAAGTGGAGCCACAACAGACCCTGGGAACTATCGCCCTATAAGCCTGACTAGCTTGGTCTGCAAGGCTATGGAGTGCATCATTGTGGAACTCATTAACAGAGACATTGGGAACCTCCAAACACTGGACCCTACCCAGTTTGGCTTTGTTAAGGGCAGATCATACCTCCTAAACCTGGTGGACTTCTTTGAGACAGTTACCAAGGCTATAGACGAGGGAAAGTTAGTACACACAACCTACCTAGCCCTTGCAAAGGCCTTCAACACCATTACTCATTCTGGTATTACAGACAAGCTCACCAGCCTGAACATAAAACCCTACATCACAAGATGGGTTGGAAACTGGCTCACAGACAGAACCCACATGGTGAGAGTTGCAGGAGCTAGGTCCAACTCTAAACTGGTTAGAAGTGGTGTTCCCCAGGGCTCAGTCCTAGGACCCCTCCTGTTTGGCATATACTTCTCAGAGGTACAGGCAAGCACAGCAGGACTATGGCCGACCAAGTTTGCAGACAACTGCAAACTAGGGGCTATAATTGACTCTCTGGCTGACACAGACATCCTCCAAAATGGTCTCACTGAGACGGATACCTGGTGTCAAAATCATGGCCTCAAGCTAAATGCCAAAAAGTGCATAGTCATCTGCTTTGGAAAAAACAAAGTGCCCACAAACTACCACATAGGTGGTAGTCCCCTATATACGGAAGATGTAATAAGGGATCTGGGGACCCAAGTAGATAGTAATCTCACCTTTGATAATCACATTGCCAAAGTGGTTAGAAAATCCTTCTACGTGGCCCACCTAATCACAAAAGGGTTTGCATGCAGATCAAAAGAGGTCATTGTGCCCCTCTACTCATCACTCATCAGAACCATCATTGAATACAACACCCCATTTGAGATGTACCTTACAAGACACCTGCAACAGCTGGAAAGACCACAGAAGTACCTCATCAAGAGGATCACTGGCCTCAAACAGATGCCCTATGCAGCTCAACTGTAGAAACTCCAGCTGTACTCGGTTACATACCGCCTACTTAGAGGTGATCTCTGCCTGACATACAAGGCCATGTCCAGCCCAGAATTGATGGACATGCTCCACCTAAAGAAAACCTTATCCCCTCGAGCCACACGCTCTAGGGATCTAAACCTCACCACAACAATAAATAGAATGTGCTGGTGGGATAGATTCCTGTCCCAGTGACTTCCCATGCTTTGGAACAAGATTCCAATCTACATTAGGCAGAGTTCCCCATTAACACTCTTCAAAAGAAACCTTGACGAGTGGATGGGAAATAGAAAGTTTACCCCAGGGATCACTTCAGTGGCTCTGCTGGACAGAGGCACAGGGAACTAATCTAAGGGGGCGGCGAAAGCCAACACATTCTGGCTAGGCTTATAAATGCCTTCTGGCAGATAGCCTAGTACCTACCTATGAACCTATGAATGTAAATCTACTTTTTTTCATTAAATTTATATATTATTTTTTACATTTATATTTTACATATTCCCACCCCTACTGTGCTATACGTGAGCCATATGACTGACATCTATCATTCAAATTCCTTTAAAGTTTATTAAATAATTTGACAGAGGGAGGATTCGAACTGAGCATGTTATACATGCTGTACCATAGCAGTACCACTATGCTACAGCAGCTTGATGACAGTTTCGATCACAGTAGCACTTGTCTATCATTTTCAGGATTTCAGTCAGGCTAAGCATAGCGGCGTTCCACACAAACAAGCTGTGCACCGCTTACATTTCGGATTTATTTGATGAAAAAATATATATCTATTCAATTTTTATTGCTTTCCTCTTGCCCTACTGCTTCCATGCATGTAATGCATGTAGGGCAAGAGTGCATACATTTGGGGGTGTGCAGTTGAAGGCTGCTGCCTTCTAGGTGTTTGTGTTTTTTTTCAGTGTCTGTGGACACTGAAATGTTAGCTACTTACATTTCAGTGTCTGTGGGCACTCATTTACTATATAATATTAGAGATAGGCTCTAATATTATATAACTTGACCCTCATCTGTGTTACAAAGTGCTGTATGGCACTTTCTGAGCGAAGGGGGTGTGTTACATGTGCAGGCACTGCTGACTCATGCCGCCTGCGCTCGCTCCTGGTTCATGCACATTTAGATTAAATAGCAGTGTGCCTTCATGCATATGCAAGGTGCGCTGCTATTCTAAATGGACATGAACCACTCCGTGCAAGAATAGTCTTATTCTTGCATGGAGATTCGTGAATCCTGGGGATTGTGTAGTGTACTAGTATAATGATCATTTTGTTTTGCTCATTTTATTGCAGTTTTATTTTATTTAGAGGTTTTTCTTGAAGTTCTAAAAGTTATTAGTTAGGACAGCAAGCAAACTTTATGTTGCTTTATGTGAGGCCTGAGAGAGATGACTTATCTGTGCAATGTGATGAAAGCTAGGAAAAAAGTTTTATTTAAGTCAACAGCTGTCAGAACAGAATGCTTAGCGACTACATTTGATGTTTCACCGTGATGTTCAGCCTGGATCCATTGTATTCATAAACCCAATGATTATTGACATGCTTTCTTCACTGGTTAATAAAACTTCAATAGCCCCTCCTACTCCTATCTCATTTGCTCTTATTATTCACCCCTACCAGATCATATTGAGAATGATTTTCCCTAAATTAATTAAACCTCAGTTATCTACTTATCATACTCTCCAAAATACACAAAAACACAAAGTGTTAAACCTTTGCCAGCTTACTTTTAAATTATTTAATTTCTTCAAGTATCTAGGAGTGTCATGCAAAGTAGATGTAAATAGCTAAAATAAAACACAATTAATTTTTATTAATAAAGAAAAATAAATATTACAAACATGCCAATGTTATGATCCACTGATAAAGGCAAAACTACATTTGTTATTCTGATGTCATGAGCATAAGGTGGTCAGGAAATCTCTGTCATTGATATTGGTCTTGACACATTAATGTTTTTTTCAGTGTTTTCTCTGAGTATGTATACATCGTCTACATAAGGCATACCCTAGCTGACACTACAGTTTTTATCAGTGTTTCTACAGGTATTTATAGATCTTGAGGAGCAGGAATATAAATGGTACAATGAGATTATTAGCATGAAAATAGTCTATCAAGTCAATGGTAAAACCGTCTGTAACACTTAGGTCATAAAATGCATACTTAACATTCATAATAAACATTTAAATATTGTGGGGGGAGTTTCCAAAAATGTACTGCTATTAAACAATGTTTTCATGGCTATTACATAATCTTTCATGTTCAAGACAACAGTACCTCCTTCCTTAGTGGCTGGCTCGATTTCTATATTTCACAGATATGTAGATATATATATTTGTATATACACACACACACACACACACACACACACACACACACACACACACACACACACACACACACACACACACACACACACACAGCTAGCCAACTGGTGGTATGAACCTTGGCTTTAGATAATTGTCCTTGTTGAAGTGACATTCCAGCATGCGCAGAAAAGTGCAAAAATGTGAAAAGAGGTTGTGGATGGATGGATAGATTTATATATATTTGTGTGTGTGTGTGTGTGTATATATATATATATATATATGTATATACACACACACACACACACACTCACACATCATTCTTTTCTGTGAAGTTTGCTTTTCAATTAAAGAGCAGTGAGTAGAAGAGTAATGACTTTTTAGAAGGTATAAAGATACTTGGCTGCTTAAAGCCATATGATATATACATACCTGTCCTGGGACAGCAGACTGAAACCAAGAACAAAAAGGTGTACATCATATTTCAAGCAAAGGCAGGAATAAGTCCTCCCGATATACGCTATTCTTCAGCTTTGATTAGTACAGTTACTGAGAGATAAAAAAACTAATGATCTACCCAGTATTACTATTGTCTTGACATGTTATATTCCATTGTTATCTTGATTCTTCCTATGTTTCTTCTCTGCCCCTTTTTCTTCATTTTTTTCATTTCCCTCCATTGTTGTTGGTGTTCACATAACATGTTAGGTTACTGATTCTAGAAAATCCACCTGAGTTTATTGCAAGTATTCCACAGCATTGTTCATGTTTGTTCTAGCTACAAGACTAGGAGTATGAAGTTTGCATATAGCAATGTTGGTAGCGTATATAACTTTAACATTTCCATTTCATTTAAAGATAGTCAGGTTGTTACTTCAGGCCAAGAAAATTTACTTTTAAAAAATCAGCCTCATCTCTTTGCAATTTTTGGTTGCAATATATGTCTTCAAATACTATGATGTTATCCAAAACATATTACATTAATTTTTATATTGCAAAAGAAAAACGATACTAGCAGTGCATTAAAGTACATTTTACTGATATTTTCTAACAAGTCACTCCCTGGTATTGAACAAGCAGCCATGTAGGAATAAGTTATTCCTGCAGGGCAGGGACCGTTCCTGTTCAGCATGGCAGCGTGCCATGCATATGTATGTAGGTAAGCTGCTGTGCTCTAAAACAGACATGGCTCCATGTACAAGAGGAAGGAGTGTGTGTGAGAGCAGAGTTCTCACAATATACATGCCCCCCCCTTTCAGCAATTTAAAACAAGCGAGAACGCTCATAACACCCCCAACCTGTCAGGATAACAAATCTGGTAAAAGCCATAAGGGACAATCGTCCCTACCAAGACAAATGTTTGAATAACACATGTAGCATAAGCACATAGCACACACCTCCCAACTCAACAGAGTAAGGAATGAGGACAAAGCCAAAAGGGACAATCATCCCACAAAGCAGAAAGTTGATAGAATAACAGGTTCAGCATTAGCAGGGATATTCTGAAGGGTACAAATAAAATAACACAACAAATAATTTTTTTTTTAAACATGCAATAACGTTTAAGCATAGCTGTGTGGGTGTGCCCGTTGCCTAGCTACACTTAGTCTAGCCTAAACAGCACAAGAAGTTAAATAGCAAGAGACATCCAGCATAAGCAGTATTTTAATAGTGTAGTGATTAGAGTGTACGCTTTGTAAACAGCCATTCCTGGTTCGATCCCCAATATAACCAATTTGCTTTTTACATGGGAAAGCAGTACATAAACATTTATTTTTATAATTAGCTACTAAATAACATATATTTGTTAACCAGTGTACTGTATTAGGTCCAGATGTGAGGTGCCAATTTAATAAAGTTGTGAAATCCCCATATAAACACAAGTGCTCCATACAGAATAGTCACACATGAATAAATGTAATGAAAGCACATTGGGGAATGTCAGTGACAGTAAAATAAATATATAATATGTAATGAATGATGAATCAGTGCCATACAACAGATAGTCTGTAAAGTAAAAAAATAAGCAATGCTAAGCATTGCACAGCTCTGCTTACCAGGTGTAAGCATTGTGTAAATATGACTGCTAAGCAATGAGTAGCCTAGCTAAGTTGATTTGCCCATCGGTAAGCAGTGCTGAACCTACCCCTTTAAGCGGTGCCAGCCTTAGCTAAGCAGGTTTGCTCGTAACTTAGCTTACCTCAGCATATTAAAAAGCCATCCAATCGTGGCAAAGGGTGGGAAATCAGCCTTATTTAAACCCCACAGGCAGAAATACAGCTCATAGCTGGCTGCAGCTTCCCACTGTAGCAGTATGGCAGGAGCTGGTGAGGGCATGTGCTTCCGTGTGCAGTGCTTGGGCATACAGGAGTCCAAGGTCATGGTAGGACCATGATGAAAGACTGCTGCAGAGCCAGTACCAAGGTTCCAAATATAAAACGGAAGCCTGGGACCATCTCGCCTGTGATCTCACCAGTGCCACTGGTATCCCTCAGACTGGTGAGCAGGTCTGGCACCACTATGCCAACTTGAAGCAGAGAAAGAGGAAGCTCCTGGATGAGTGGGTCCAAGAAGCAAGGCAGAGGGGTGATGTCCCAGCAGTCTGTAAGTACTCATACCAATAACTGCTTACTAATGTCCAGCCTGTGTATATGATGGATAGGTATGCCTAAATAATTCTCTATTTCCCTTACTTACACAGCTGAGTGGGCTGTGAATCAGGAAGCCCATGTTAGTAGGTTGCAAAGGCTGCATTGCGAGGCTGGTGAGTAACAATCATGTATGGGTCGTACTGCTGAATAAACCAGTCAGTATGATAGTAATAGTCTCATATAGGTCATATTTAAATAAAACTTTAACTGTCTGGCAATAAAGATAAATTTAGTTTATAATCTATAATATAATATAATATAATATAATATAATATAATATAATATAATATAAGCAATAAAGATCTAAATCCTGGACTGGTTGTGTTTACTCTGGTAAGGTATGTCATTTATTGTTGCATTCTCTGAATAGTAATGTTGTGTTACCCACACTGTGCTACATAAAAAATGTCTAGGAATGTCTGTATAAGACTGTTGTAAGTACAAGCTCATATTTTCTGCCTGTTACTCTGTCTCGCTGGCAAATCAGTGGGATGATCTCAGAATTGTAGTCACTATATAATGACATACATTTGATTTTCACACCACAAAACCTTCAGAAAATGTATATTAAAACAAATCCTGTCTCTCCACATTTATGAGAGCAATATTAATAATATGTCCCTATTTGTACCCCCATGTTGTCAAGCTTTGTCCAGAGTGTATGCATTAAGAGATTGAGGGGTATGTGCATAATATTAACTTGGAATGTGGGAATATGTGTAGAAAGAGTCAGGTGCCACAGGTCTAGCAGGTAAGAGATATAGAATTTAGCTATAAGACAGCTGAAGTATACACTGTGTACAAACATACCACTGCCCAAATCAAGGCCATAGGGTATTGTAATAATACCTGTACAGTAATGATTAGAGCAATGATCATTAAAGTTGTAAGTACTGCAAGGATATATAAGTTGTTAACTGATATCTCTCTTGCCCCCCCCCACCATATCTGCAACAATAATCTAAACACACAAATCAGTGGGTATGTCTACACCCAACCTACTGTTGGGATATATGTCCTATTGTTCAACAAATATTGAAATGTGTTTCTGTTAATGCTCCATGTTGAAATACTATCATTGGTGGCCTGTTGCTATCAATGTAACCTGCATGCCATTGTAAAGGCCACTGTGGTTCCATATATGCATGTGTTATGTTTGCTATGCAACTGTTCCAGATCTGGTGTTTTGGGTTAATCGGAATATCTATGCATGCTGTTATAACTAATCCTAGATTGTGTTGACTATTACTAACCCACATATGTTTTAAAACTGCAACATCATAGCACATTTGGGAAGGCTGGTCCCAGCGGACCCACCTCTCCCACATCATCTGGCCATGGAACTGGGCCACAGCATGTCTGGGAACCACCTGGGACCTTCTTGTGTGTTCGTCCTGCGCCACCTTTAGGTGGAACCGCATCAGGGGATGGGACCTGCTCCCCCCAGACCATGTGCAGACTGGATCCTGTCATCTGAAGTCAGGTCCAGGCATCAGTAAATAGCAAGCTCCAAAGGGAGTTTGAAGATCTTCTACACCAGCTTGAGGGCTATGTGGTGCATTTAGAGGTTCAGCCTGCCCTTCCTGCTCAGCCCCCTGCACAGCCACCTTCGGGGCTGTGAAGGTGCAGTGGTGACTGCCCATGGGTGGGGACCTCAGTCCCACTGTTTCCATTTGGGGGCTCATGGTCTTCCTTGATTTCCAAACACCCCTCCCAGTCCAAGGTGTTTACCCTCCACATGTGCCATATACTGCCTCTGTATGCTGTCTTGTGCCCAAATATACCTAATATACTTCCCCAACATCCCACTCTCACCTTAAAAAAAGAAAAGGGGCAATCTGTTCCCAAAAAAAATTCCGCCCCATACATAGCTGTCAATTTTGCACATGTGTCCACTGGACACATGCAATCTGGTCTAATTGACTTCACAACACATTACTGTTGTCCTCACCCCTCTCTCAGGGAATTCAGTGTACAAATCTACCTCCAAACTCAGTATATATGGACAGCTGTGGTTGTAGAAGAAATGGACAGCTGTGGACCTTCCCTACTCCTGTCCTGCACATCCCTAGCTACTTTCCCTATTGTCTTTCCCTCTTTGTGCCCCCTTTTTCTCCACTTTCCTATCACCCCTTTTTTCTTTTCTTTTAAAAAAATTAGCACGGGGGTAAGTGGGAGTAAACAATTTTAAGAAGTAGTAAGTGGGTTTAAGCCTGTTTGTGTGGCGCTAAGCAGTGCCTACATAGATTAAGCACTTTCAGACTAACTGTCTGTAAGCTTATTTAACTGGAAGTTAGCATTGCTTACCACCACGCAAACCTGCACAAACCCACTTACAACTGCTTAAACATGCCTTGATCCATCTGTATACAACAACTCTGGTTCTGCCCAACAACAAAATAATCAGTACTTGCAGGTCTTGAATCCAGGACCCTGCATACCATAGGCGTAGAAAGTTACCAGTAAGCCATTTGAGCTGTACATAAGTGTGATGAATTCTCAAGCATATCATGTAGCACAATCATTCAACAGTTGGGAAAATGTATTTATATATGTAGATGTATGTATGTATATAAATATATATATATATATATATATATATATATATATATATATATATATATATATAGACATATATGTCTCTCTCTATATATATATATATATATATATATATATATATATATATATATATATATATATATATATATATATATATATATATATATATATATATATATATATATATATATATATATATATGTGTGTGTGTGTGTGTGTGTGTGTGTGTGTGTGTGAGTGTGTGTGTGTGTGTGTGTGTATGTGTGTGTATGTATTGCATTCATACATTGGATCCACACTCTGAACCTCTAACTGCAAAACATCTGATCAAAGGCACTGTTAATGGGGGGTAAAGGCTTCCAAGATAGGGACCGCTTGTAATTATTGCCATCATCCCTTCCTTCATAGCTGAACTGATCTGCCTTGCAACATAATAATCAGCACTTGCAAGTCTTGTACCCAAGACCCTGCACACCAGAGCCACAACAAGTTACCAGTAAGTCATCACAGCTGTACCACGATGGGATGATTTTTCTAACATATCCTTCAGAACAGTCATTCTATCATAGGGTATGTACAGTGTTGAAGCATTAACATTCCAATGATACATACACATACACATACACATATATATATATATATATATATATATATTTTTTTTTTGTTTTTATTTATGTGTGTATATACACACACATACACATATAACTATATAAATACTTATAGATATATATAAAAAGAGTATATATAGAGGGTGCATGGCATATCAAACAGCAATTATTTCTACAGTTGCCACCTCTTCAAATGGCCAGTGTCTGATTCTTTCCTACAAATGAGAATTATTGCATGAAACATATACCCACACACAGTGCAAAGGACAGGACACCACAGACAAGTTTGCATATGTACAAATGTTCATTTGTGTACTACTTCAGTGGTTTATGCCATTTCTTATAGCAGTTATGTGTCTGAAATACATAGTATAAAGCAGCTCCACTGGTAGAAACACTCAGTCCAGGAATCACAAATGCGATACAACCAGAAATAAACTGAAGTTAAATAACTTTAATGAATAAAAACAGAAGAATTAATCAAGCACTTTCGCCTGGTTCCTACCAGGCTTTATCAATATGATAAATTATAAAGCCTGGTAGGAACCAGGCGAAAGCGCTTGATTAATTCTTCTGTTTTTATTCATTAAAGTTATTTAACTTCAGTTTATTTCTGGTTGTATCACATGTGTGATTCCTGGACTGAGTGTTTCTACCCGTGGAGCTGCTTTTTACATGTTTTTTGTACTCGTTTTTACGACAGTTGTCTGAAATACATAACTGATTAATGCAACTCTCAAACAAAACATATGATACAGTAATCTGCAAAACATAACATACTTTGCTGTCTAGGTTAAAACCTTCAGGTAGTACAACATTAAAAAAATGCACTTGCATGATAAAAATCAATTAACACTTAATTACAGATGTAGTTCAACAGACTCCAATTACACTCTGTACTCAACCCCTAGGGGGAAAAGTATTAGTTGTCACAATGTAAATGTATCTGTTACATAACAATGCTTAATTTAAAATGTCACTATCACATTGACAAACAGAACTGTGTGTAAGACAGTAAGCTCTAGCCCACCACTGCTCCCATGGTGAAACATATGAAAATGTACAGCCATATACCTTAATGTTTCTTATTACTGATATCCCTCACATGTTGTAACAACCTAGATTAAAACCATTTAACACACCTCCCCATAAAATATCTTACAAGGGCATATAAAAGTGCTCTCCATACACTGACCTCTGGACTGTACAGATTCACACGTTTTGTGCAGCTGTAGCCCTCATATATATGGGCCCTACCCCACAATTTGTGTGGGAGTCCACAACATCACTATAATGATAGCAGGAATGTCAGCAGTAAGTAATGATAGGTCATTACCTATCAGCCTCTTACTGCATGACATCTGGACAAAGCTTGGTATATAGGTGGAGGACAGAGGCTGAAACACAGGGCCATATTTTAAATATTGCTGTTATACACTGTGAAAGCTGCTGGTGTTACAGAATTGGTTGCAAAATACCCTTACTCAGGAATATGAAGTCAGAAACACAAATGGATGTTGCCATGTACTGATAGCAATCAACGGAGAAAATACCACTGGTATGTCTGAGAAAAGACCTGTGTGGGGAACAGACAAAACATAACAGTCAATCCTCTGATCATCATGTGGATAGGCTCACATTTGAGAGCTATGCAAAGAGACTGCATTCCATGCAAAACTAGCATGTACACACAAACCCTGTAAAACTAGCAATATTCAATGCATAAAACAGCAATACTCAGACACTGTCCTTAGGTCAGGAACCTTATACAAACATGTAGTTGGCCTGTGTCCATGAGTCCTGTTGTAAGAGGTACTGCTACCTGCTGTCTGTAATACTGCTGCCCACACATAGGAATGATGTCTTCCATTCAGGAAAGGTAAAGAGACAACACCCACATGATGTAGTCATTTATACTAGTGGGTTGCTATGACATTGGCTATGCATGCAATTAGGAAGTGGGGAACACCAATTTGTGCAGAGGCCATCACCTGATCATGAGCATCACCTACAAAAGCAATGCTGCAACCTATCCCAACCAGCTTGATGCCTGTAGTGGAGAGAGAGAGACAGAGAAACAAAACAAAAATAATACTAAAAAAAAAAAAAAAAAAAAAAATCCAAATAAGGAAGACATCAAACTGGTACATAGAAGAGAGCACAATAATAAAACAGGTATGTGAAACATGTCAGCATGTAATTGAATGTAGTACTTGGTCTGTAATAATGGGATAGATGATGTTGAAAGATTTATATGTGCCATCAAGACTTGCTGTAATGATGTCCTGTTGAACAACTGCTATGGTCATAGCATCTGGCCTTGTGGGCAGTGGACCACACCTGTCAACTGTGCAGATCTGCACAGAATGTCAATATTTAAGCAATCATAGTGTTTGTTCTGTTCTTCCAAACATCTATATTAGTCAGGCAAATAGCTGATGGTGGAAGTAATGAAGTCATGACAGACACATGAGTTTCAGACCACACCACCTTCAGAACAGTCATGGCAATGGGAAATGTATCATGCACAAACTTCATAGGTTTGTAATAGGCATATCTATGATCTGTCTCTATATATCCCCCTCCCCAATGTTAGGCTTTGTCCACATGTGATGCTCTGGTTTGTAGCAAGGCAGAACATTTCAGCTGTGGAGGAAGGAGGTTCCGAGTGTGGATACGATGCCAGAATGCACGGTATACACACACACATATATATATATATATATATATATATATATATATATATATATATACACACACACACACACACACACACACACACACACACACACACATACATATATATATATATATATATATATATATATATATATATATATATATTTATTTATTTTTTTTCCTTACTGTTGAATGACTGTGCTGCATGATATGTTTGAGAAAACATCCCACATATCTGCAGCTCAGACGGCTTAGTGTTAAATTGCTGTGGCTATAATGTGCAGGATCCTGGGTTCGACACTTGCAAGGTCTGATAATTATTTGCTGGGCAGAACAAGGGCTGTTGGATACAGAGTGATTAAGGCAGTTTTAAGCAGTTGTAAGTGGGTGCGAAATGGAGTTATGTATGGTGAGAAATTATTTTTGGGAATAGATTGCTCTTTTTTTTTAAGGTGAGATGGGATGTTGGGGAAGGATAGTAGGTATAGTTGGGGAGGTAGGTTGGGTCGGAAAACAGACAAGACAGCATATATGACACATGTGGGGGGTAAACACATTGGACAGAGAGGGATGTTTGAAAATCAGAAGCCCATGAGCCCCCATATGGAAACAGTGGGACTGAGGTCCCCACCCATGGACAGTAACCACTGCACCTTCACTGCCCTGTAGGTGGCTGTACTAGGGGGCTGAGCAGGAGGTGTAGGCTGACCCTCTAATTGCACCACGAGGCCCTCAAGCTGGCATAGCAGATCTCGCAATTCTCTGTGGAGCTCCCTACGCAACAGACCCTGGACCTGACAGACAAAAAAGTTTTTGAACAAGCACCAGACTCCATGCTCAGATCTGATGAAGTCTGGATATTATCCGGATGAAAAGCACTTTGCGCTATTGTTTCTGTCTTGTCATTTTGTACTTTGGAGTATTACTTTGTTTGGCGTCCTTGCATTAAAGGAGCATTTTACAGTTTCTGAGCGTGGAGTCTGATGCTTGTTCAAAAATTTTTTGTCTTTTTGGAACTTGGTTTACCCTTTTTGTCTGTCGTAGACCCTGGACCTGACTTCAGGTGACAGGATCCTGTCTGTGCCCACTCCTGGGGGGATGAGCCCTATCCCCTGAGGCAGTTCCACCTGTAGGTAGTGCAGGACCAGCAGATGAGAAGGCCCCGGGGTTGATCCCAGACATGCTGGGGCCTGGTGCCATGATCAGATGAGGTGGGAGTGGTGGGTCCACTGGGAACAGCTTTCCCAAACATGCTATTGTGTTGCAATTTTAGAACATATGTGGGTTAGTAATAATCAACCCAATCCATGATTCATTATAACAGCATGCATAGATATTTCCAATAACCCAAAACAGATTTGGAACAGTTGCATAGCAAATAGAACATATGCATATATGGAACCACAGTGGCCATGACAATGGCATGCAGGTTACATTGATAGCAACAGGCCACTAATGATAGTGTTTCAACATGGAACATGAATAGAAACAGTTTTCAATATTTGTTGAACAATTGGATATATGTCCCAACAGTAGGTTTGGTGTAAACATATACATTGGTTTGTGTGTATAGATTATTGTTGCAGATATTGTGGGGGGGTGTCAAATAATAACTTTTATATCCTTGCAGTATGAGGTCCTCTGACCTTTTTTCCTGTTTATGTCTTCCAGGTACAATGTCCCTTGAATGGCTTCCTGCATATACACCCCAGGAACATTATGTCATTATAAACGTCATTGTACTACATCACAGAACCCTATTTGGACACAGGGCCCATGATCTCCAGGAGAGGACTGCCCTATGGAATGAGCTTGCCCACAGGGTAAATGATGTCAGCCTGCATAACCGCAGTTATGAGCAGGTGTTACATCGTTGCACCAATCTGATCTGCCAGCCAGTCAGCGTGCTGCTGCAGTTAAGAGGGACCAGCTAGCTACAGGTGGGGGTCATGCCATCCAGCCCCCACTGACACATGCTGAGGAACTCCTCACCAGACTTGGGGCATCCATCCACCAGCCAAGCCAGGAACCTGAAGATAGCATTGTGGAGGTGGGTGCCACCCACACAATGAACAAGGGGCATGCAGGTAAGGCCCAGGGCACATTAATAGACCACTGTTGCTTAGCCATCTTCATATGTAAAGTATCTTCATGCATATGTCAGATAACATAGTCTATTGCTGCAGTGTAGTAATGAACAGTTGTGCATAATCTCTAGTATTGTGGGTTTGTACTGTTGTACTGAAATGCTGCTCCCACCCTCTACCAATGCCACAGGTGTGGCTACTGACATTACACCTCTCACACAACTATGTAGGTCCCTCTGGTATACAACTGGGGCAGCATCCTGTAGCTGGTGAGTATAGAGTTGTTTTGTTCAGGTTTGCCTATAAACCGGCCATGTAATGGCCATGGTATTTGCCATGCACACATTAAACACACCTACCCATAATGCATGCTGTACATGTTCACTTATTGTTGCTGTTAACTGCACTGCATCACAGTGGTCACCATGGTGACATATCTGAAAGGTATGTAAGAGTCCTGCAGTATACCTAATAACCTGTCAGTGCAAGATGTGTGGACAGAGATGAACATAATGGTGGGAGAAATGGCCTACAGTAGGGACATGTCTGAAACATTACCTTTATGTAGTGGCTACAACAGTGTATACACCACTATTACAATGGCAACTATTCCTGATCTAAACAATGGCAAATCACAGTACCACATTCCACACATTTTACATCCTCTAATGTGATCCTAACATGAGCAATGAATGTGTAATATGGAATCCTATGTTAGGACAACAAATATGGGGAATACATACCTTAACAAACATTGGAAGCATATATGTGCACACACTCAACATATTGTGGAAGCAGCTTTTGAGGTACTGACAGTATTCACTGTTCTTGAATATACACCTTCCATCAAGTACAGGGCCTCAATGTCACACCAAGTAATAGTCTGCTGTCCAAGAAGTATGTCCATTGATATTTACCCACTCACCTGCAACAGAGGCAGCTGTTGCTTGCACATATCTTACAAACCATGGAATGAATCCCATATCTGAAAGGTAGCACTCAGGAGTGGGAGAAGTAGTCTTACCTCACCATTGCATATACCATGGCAAACAGTGCAGACAGTCATGTATGTATGTATGAAGTATGGGACAACATTAATGTAGACAATAAACAGATGCCCATCCAAGACAGATGGCAACACATGTTGCAAACTGGTCATGGAGGCTGCCCAGAAACATGCAGAAACACTGAGGGACTTGCAGAAATGTCTAGCAAGTTCAGCCTGTGCAGTACCTGTGTCAGCAATCACCTGTAATCTGCATAAGTGTGGCTTACGGATTAGGGTAGTCAGATGGAAGAGTTGTTCCACAGAAAACATCATCCAGGCCTCTCTACAGGTAGCATATGCATAACATCATGTCTCCCAAAGGCATGTGTTGCAATGTGTAATGGTGTACTGAAACCAAGGCTGAAACCTACAAATGGTATTAATAAAGATACATGTGCTGCACAAGCAACACCTCACTCCACCTTAGGCCCACCAGCTCCATTTTTACCTTGCTGGTGCCAATGTACACCTTTAGGTTTGCTGTTCATTAGCAGGACCTAGGCCGATGGACATGGCATTCGGAATTTGTAACACTGCAAAATGACACTCATATGTGACCCATAGTTGTCAAGCATCTGCAAAAAGACTAAAGATGGGGAGGGGTGTCATCCTGAAACACAACAGTGAAATGAAGCATACATCTAAAGCTCACTAAGAATGGCTGTATCTGAACAGAGTCAAGGTCATGAATTGTGCCAGACATAACCCTGACTCCACAGCAATAGTGAAGGCAATGTGTGACCTCAAAGGGCTGTGCACATGAGCTCACCTTGCAATCCTGCAGAGCTAGGGGACACTTGTAGGGCAGAGTGAACAAATAATGTCAAGTGAAGATGGGCCATGCTAGTATTCCCCTTCCAGGAATAGTTAATTCTGTAGTTCACTTAAGTGATGCAACAAACCATTGTGTTATGCAACCCACATATTGTATGCATCTCAAACAGCATCTGCATGACTAACAAATTTGTTTGATACTGCATTTGATTGCACAGATCATATGTCACATATCAGGTGTACGTAATGTTAACATATGCAGTATTGTGGCCCAATTGCATATCATGGAAGAGGCTGGCATGTCAACAAGGGTGTGTACATTTTTCATAGCCACAGTAAGCTTTGAAGGTTGTCAGTGTAATCAGATTTTATTGCTCATACATGGACTGCTGATGAGATCTGCAAATCAGAGGTCAGGCATTAACTATTGACATTTGTCCTCATATCATCCCAGGTATGTGTCAAAACAAACACATAGTGGCTGTGAACGACAGAGCAAACATAACTGCCACACATATAGACATTCAGCAATGGTGTGCACACTCATGAAGTATGGTGCACAGTACATGCCAGGGTGCTGTACAGGTGCACAGCAATACTGTGTACATGGGTGCAGTGTGTGGCAGGGGAAGGGGCATCACCTACTAGCACAACTCATGCATCACAGAGATGTATAATGTTGGTAACAAGGATTGAGTATAGCTGCAGTGCATGCTGTTGAGTGCCATATGTCATGCATGTTGACTGTTGGGTAATGAGAGGTCTGTAATATCTTTGTGCCACCTCACCTGTAAGTGTGTGTGTGTGTGTGTGTGTGTGTGTGTGTGCGTGTGTGCGTGTGTGTGTGTGTGAGTGTGTGTGTGTGTGTGTGGGGGGTGAGTGCATGTAGAGGTAAGCAATAATGTACAGATCTTAAATTATATTTTTTGTTTTCCCCTCACAGGTGACAAGGTGGGTCAGGGTCCCTCCTGCAGGCAAACAGATGTTAGTGTCCATACAGACTCTGACAATGATGATAGGTATCGTGAGGCATAGGCAAGGTTGTCAGTGGCTGAAGCTGTGCCATCTATTGACATCCCACTTTTATCCAACCCATCCTCGCACACAGTCACAATGCCTATACATACCCCATCAGCAGTGGCCATAGATGAGGGACAGTTGGCAGGTGGTGGCATGGGACAGGACGGTGTGGGGACTATGGCAAGTGTGTCTGTACACAGCAGCCATAGCCGGATGACTGGCTAGGTACCATAAAGCCAGATGTACAGGAGTGCTCATAGAAGGGCTGCTGGCTATCATGCCCCTGGCAGAAGTGCCACAGTAGGTGTCACCAGACACATGTTTCGGGCCATCATGGTGGCACAGGCACATATGGAATGTTACACCAAACAGAGTCTGAGGCTCCAGAGGGCTACTCATTCTGTTGTACTTGACAACATCTGTGATCTTGCAGGTACCCACTGTTATTTTGCAGAGGTCCTGGATAGATGGTTGGGTGAGATGGTGGGAATCCTCAACCATGTGGTGTCTGTTTTAGAGCATATTGTGGGAGTAGGGCATCAACCACATGGACATAGGTCAGCAACACCAAATGGTGGAGGTCTACATAGATGTGCAACAAGTCACAGCTGCTCCTGTAGTGGCAGTACCAGCACCAGCACTGCAGGCGGGTACTGTACACACCACAATGCAGCAGGCCACATGCACGTGGTCCTGGCTGGTCCCAACAGAGACACGGATCCAGCAGACATTTGTCATCATCAGGGGAGAGTAATATATCTGGGCTACTACCTGGTCGTACCTGTGGAACACCTGTAAGGCACAGTTCCCGTGTCCGTGGCCAGACATGGTCAACTGTACTCCCTGCCATGCATGGTCTGCAGCTGTCCAACAAACCCCTGTATAGGGCAGCCACATGGCAGAACTGTGTGCATACACACACACACACACACACACACACACACACACACACACACACACACACACACACACACACACACACATCACCAACACAGCTAGGGCACCTCCATACCTACACACACCACATCTGCACAGCCCAATTGATAAAGAACCCCCTAAGACATGCACACATGATGTCAACCAAACAGTTCAGCCTAGGTCTCTGGCAAACCCAGAGCACACCCTGTGCATATGATGATACCTGTGCCACATCCCTGTCATCCATACCATTGATACAGGGACATGCTAATATGGTTCTGATGCACAGGGTGAATGTGCTAAGGTTTAGCAATGTAATGCTGATAAATTATAGCTGTTATTAACATTGACTGATTGTGGTCCCCATAATGTATTCAGTTTGTGTTGTAGGTGTCTATGTGTCAGCAGGATGTTGGTCTGCTGTCATTTCATACAAGGGGTATGGCACTGTGGTGACACATTGACTGTGTCATATCCTGGGTACAGCTGAACACAAGTAACAGGTTTGTATAACAGTTACTACATGTGCCACATGGCTGATAGGTCTAAGGGGTGTATACAGGTGAGTGCATGGTGGCTGATGTCAGCAGCTCTTCTACAGTGGACAATGGTAAGTATACTGGATGGCACACACCAAATGTTTGTGAATAGCACGCACACATACAGAGGCTTTGGTGTTGATGCAATACACAGAGAATACTGTGCACATGGATGTACTTAATTTTGTAGTGAAATCATTTTGGCCTATATAACCAAGATAAAATAGGCAAAACATCCTATCAGTAAATAATCAGTCTGCCAGTTTAATGTCATTGATACTGGTACTGCAGGGTATATGTCCTCTTCCCCAATGTAGTGCAATCCTAGATTTGGTAAACATAGGTGTGCTGATGTGGGTGGCACAGCCTTCCACTTTGGAGGCTGTGGGTTGGCGTAGAACCACACATAGGGTGATTAACAACTACTTAACCTGTTAACATAAACTGTACAGAATAACAGCAGACTAAGTGGGGGATATGCTCTACAATAACCCCAATAAGGGTGGCTGTGCACACAACAACCACACCCAACTATATATACCCACTGCAGTATCGCTTTACAGCTGTACAGTGTGGAAGAGGGCATTTACACATCTTGCTACTAGTTTTGATGGAATGAATTTCCTCAAGATAATTCCTTTGAAATGTTAGCTTTTGCCAGTCATTTCTTGGACAAATGATTTCTTGGGAAATGTATTTTCTGCAAACTGAAGTAGATCCCTTCACACACACACACACACACACACACACACACACACACACACACACACACACACACACACACACACACACACACACACACACACACACACACACACGCACACACGCACACACACACACACACACGCACACACGCACATACACACACACACACTTACGTGGCAATACTGAGAATAGAACCCCTACCTAGGTACTTATAGCTACTAATGTGTTTGGCTTAAATGCCCACACCACACAGCTTTTAGGATGAGGTGTGTTCCGAGTTTCTTGTTAAGTGAAGAACATCACCAGGCCTTGTACAGCATGGTAATGGGGGATGTAGGGTGAGGGCTTGTCTTGGCTCTCCTAATGTCAGCAACATCAGTATCCCTTATAATGTATGGCAAGGTTTATTGTATTTGGAGAATGTGGCCTCAGAATGCTGTCTCCTACAAATATACACACTTGCACACATACACACACATGACAGGACTGAGAGGGTAACCCACACCTATCTACCCAATTGTAGAAGAGTGTTATGCTGGTACTGCAAGCTCCAGGTAGCCCATAGGGTGAAGAGGGTAACAAGGTACATTTAATGTCAATTACAGCAGCAGCAGCCATTTCTAAGTATGGCGATGGTGGGTGTAGTGGGTGAGAAGGCCCTCATGGTATTATCAACTACAATTTTACAAACACAGAGACACTTTTATTCTCAGTAATGCACACCGACACATTTGTCAGTACTGGGGTCCATAGGTGCAGGTGTTTCTAGATGTATACCAAGCTAATGTCTGTGTTGAGATGAGAAGAGTAGGGGATGTGGGTACAATGGTATCATGCCACCTGACATTTGTCAACAGACCATCTATCAACTGATGCTCCTTGAGTGATCCCCAGGGTGACAGTTAAATGCAACATTCAATCATCTAGTTTTCTCTTGCAGAGGGCCAGTGAGGTGCTTCAGTTGAGATGTATGCAACATATATTACATAACATGGCCAGTGTCTGGGTTAGAGACCTGTACCCAAGCATGTTCTGTTGACTGTGGTAGTCTGGTTGAGGTATCCATGGCATGTAGTGCATACAGAGTGGGGTTTCCTACCTGTGGCATTCATAACACAGCTGCACAGACATGTCAGTGTCAATCAAGGATAGATTGCCTGTAATCAGCCAAGATGGATACCTGCACATCTGTACAGAGGACAGACAGAAATCTGCTAGCTAACTGTTTATGCATCAGGATGAATGTTTTGACAGATGGATGTCTGACACTGATAGTTATGCCATTACTACATGACAGTAGCCCTCAATGACATGTCCTAAACACATAGTAGTCTACAGTTAATATCCACATATCAGATCAATATCCGGTAACAAATACATACAGCTCATACACCAAGAACATGATAGTCAGTACTCAGAGTCCAGATTTGCATGCAGGGGCGTGTGGTTTCAGTACTACAATCTGCAGTCTACTCTTACTTGGGAAAACAATGTTAAAAGAAGTAACGTAAAGATACAATACATGCAAGTGAGACTGCATATAACATGGGATACTACCCATGTATGAAGCACATACAAAGAGAAAAGATTGTTGCACTAGCCATGTATACTCAGGTGTCCCATACAGTATATTCACATACCTTGCTACTGTAATGACAGCACATAGAAGCATGTTATGAACATGGAATTAAATACACTTATTAAAGATGTCATTACCCTGCTATTTTATCAGACTGGAATGTGATCACTGGTTAACAGGACTGAGCTATGCTTAGCAGGTGTAAGCATTGCTTAAATATAAATGCTAAGCACATTTGTGCACTGGTAAGTGAAGCATATCTGGTGTAAGCGCCTTTTCGTTTAACCGTACGTTAGCACTGCTTACCATCGCACAAGCTGGTGCAAACCCACTTAAAGCTGCGCAAAACTGCCTTAACCACGCTGTATCCTACAGTCCTTGTTCTGCCTAGCAACAAAATAAACAGCCCTTGCAGGTCTTCATCCCAGGACCCAGTACACTACAGTCATAGAAGTTAACCACTAAGCCATCGGAGCTGTGAAGACGTCTGTTGTTTTTTCAAATATATCATTCAGTACGCATACTGAATAGCAGTGAACAACTGCTTTGACTACTACAATTGTTTGGTATTTGTAAGTGAAAATAGTGTTGAATCAGTCACATATATGTATATATTTCTACACGCACACACACACACACACACACACACACACACACACACACATATATATATATATATATATATATATATATATATATATATATATATATATATATAAAAAACTGTATTTTAACTGTAATGCACCCCATGGTGGTAAGGCTAGCAACTCATTGTCTGGTACAAACACTTCTTTGATAGACTGGTTGAGCAGCAAATACACTCTCAATCAGCGGACTAGGGGAAGTAAAACGAATCATTCATTTAATTACAATTTAAGTGAATTTGACTGCATTTTAGTAAAAATTAAAAAGCACCAGATGGACAATAGTTATTTTAATGAGTGTATCAATAAGAGAATAGTATCAAATGGGTTATGCATGTGGCATTACTCCACTGGCCTTGTTACTTACTCACCTTTTCACAAAGACCTGATCTGACTGTTTGACTGTTTTGGTCTGGAGTACATGGAAATGGTTGTTAAACATAACGAGGCCCAGATAGAATTTTTGGGACAGGAAGTCAAGCTGCTAGACAATAAAATTACATAAGACCCTCTGTTTCCCACAAATAAATTTGAATACACACATATTTTTCAGTCTGTTGAAGAACAAATGGACATTATCAAGAATAAAAAAAGAAAAAAAGATTCTCAGGGATGAAAAAGAGGATAACACTAATAATGCATACCCCCCTCCTCCCCCTTCTCAAGAATGGACTTATAATAATAGACAAGTTTACGAGCATGAACTAGAACATAATATTGACTGCCAAGACATACTGGACAACAATTTGGATGATTCTTTTTTAGGGGAGAAAGACTTTCCTACTCTGAGGAGATCAGAACGGATCAGGAACCAACGCAACCAGGGTGGTTCCAATTGTGAGAGACAACAGCCTTTCTACCATTGACAGGAAACCAACAGATCGAACAAGGGTCACTACAGAAGGTCATGGAGAGGGAACAGAGGGAGGAATCAAATTCAGTGAATATAAATTCAGATGACCTCAACAATAAATGTGTTAGAACTGATAATGGTGTGTTTCTACCACCTTTTGTTATTCATTTAAACAAAGAAAATGACTTCAAAGTATATAATTTTACCAACCTTTACATCAGTGTACATTTATGCAACTTACTAGTGAAAGGCTTTATCTTTACACCAAATAAGTCAGCCAATTTGGTATACACACTTTTGGACTTAAAACCATACATCAGGAAATTGAATTTAAACTTGTTATTTCAAGGGGTTAAAACTGTTATCCACCCCCTCAAAACTTCCAGTACTTATAACCCTCCTATTGTCCCTATTTTAGACACCTTTGAATGGGTGTGTGAATTAGATATTAGAACACTTTGTGAGAAAACTAAAAGACAATCCATCAAGAATAATTTATGCCCTAATGAACTTTTAGAACTTTAATCTCTGACTTCTAACACTAACGTAAGGGTGATGAAACCAGATAAAGGGTGCGGTGTGGCCCTTATGTGGAAAAATGATTACATTAAAAAAATGGAAGATATTCTGGAGGCCCCTACATATGCCCATAGTTCAAAAATAAACTGCATGGGGCTTATAGGCAAATCAGGGGATATTTACCATATCTTTTTATAGATGGAATGCTTACTGTCGAAGAATATCAGTTTCTTTCTGTTGACTATTCCATCACTCCTACCATTTTTGGAATACCAAAGATAGATAAGGACACATACCAGCCCTCTTTACGCCATATTGTGGACGCTAGAGTGTCCATCACTCAACCACCAGCAAAGTTCTTAGATTTTGAGGTTAAGGACTTATTAAAACTGAGCCTTTACTGTGTAAGGATTCTTGGGACTTTTTAAAAAACTAAATACTGTCACCTTTAACAACTCCTTTACTTTCATAACTGTGGATGTAAAAGATCTTTATACTGTTATTCCTCATGAGACAAGAATAGGTTCATAGGTTCATAGGTAGGTACTAGGCTATTGGCCCTAGGGCCTATATAAGCCTAGCCAAAAATGTACCCTGGCTTTCGCCACACAAGAAAATTATTTTCCTGTGCCCCTGTCGAGCAGAGCCACAAAAGTGATCTCTGGGGTGAATTTCCTATCGCCCATCCAATCATCAAGATTTTTCTCAAAGAGTGCTAATGAGGAACTCTGTTTGACATAGATAGTTAGTCTGTTCCAGAGTATGGGAAGTCTCTGGGACAGGAATCTATCCCTCCAGCATGTTCTGTTTATTGTGGTGACAAGGTTTAGGTCCTTAGAGCATGTAGCTCGGAGGGATTGGGATTTCTTTAAGTGGAGCATGTCCAACAGCTCTGGGTTTGACATAGCTTTGCATGTTAGGCAGAGATCACTTCTGAGTTGGCGATATGCAACGGAGTAAAACTGGAGTTTTTTGAGACGGTCTGCATAGGGCATCTGTTTGAAGCCAGTAATCCTCTTTGTGAGGTATTTCTGTGGCCTTTCCAGTTGTGAGGTACATACCAAAAGGGGTGTTGTACTCTATAATAGGTCTAATGAATGATGAGTAGTGGGGATCAATTACCTCTTTTTTTCTGGATGAGAAACCTTTTGTGATGAGGTGAGCCACGTTGAAGGATTTCCTGACTACTGTAGTGTTGTGATTATCAAAGGAGAGACTACTGTACACCTGTGTCCCAAGGTCTCATCACATTTTTGGCATTAAGTAGACTACCAGTTATGTGGTAGTTCATGGGTACAGAGTTTTTACCAAATGGGATGACAATACACTTTTTGGCATTGAGGTTCAGGCCATGGCTTTCACACCAGGCATCTCTCTCAGTGAGGCCTTTTTGTAGTATGTCCACATTGTTAGGAGTTTCAATTATGGCTCCTAGTTTGCAGTCATCTGCAAACTTTGTTAGCCAAAGACCTTCTGTGTTAGCCTGTACTTCAGAGAAGTAGATACCAAACAGGAGAGGACCCAGGACTGAACCCTGTGGTACTCCACTTGTCACTGGTCTGAAGTCAGATTTGGAGTCTGCTACTTTCACAATGTGGGTTCTGTCCATGAGCCAGTTGGCAACCCATCTTGTGACATAGGGATTTATACCTAGTTTAGTGAGCTTATCTATAATTCCAGAGTGGGGGATGGTGTCAAAAGCCTTGGTGAGATCTACATAAGCTGTGTGAACCACCTTACCAGCTGTGTGAACCACCTTACCCTCATCTATGGCTTTGGTGACTGCTTCAAAGAAGTCAATCAGGTTTAGGAGACATGATCTGCCTTTTACAAATCTGAACTGGGTAGAGTCCAGAGTTTGGAGATTACCAATGTCTTTGTTTATGAGTTCCATGATGATACATTCTATGGCCTTGCAGACCAGGCTCATCAGGCTAATGGGGTGGTAGTTCCCGAGGTCTGTCATGGCTCCCCCTTTGTGGAGTCGGATAACTGTCATGGTGCACCATTCAGTGGGCACAAAGCCTGAGGTGAGGCTATGATTGAACATGGTACTTAGGTAGGGTGCCAGTTCATTCTGTAGTTCATGTAGAATGCAGCCTGGGATATTGTCAGGTCCCATGGATGCTGTGTTCTTGGCTTTGGAGAATGTGTTTTTTACCTGTGCAGCTGTGATTACAGGAACTTTGCATTCTTCCAGTATAGAGATGGGCCCTCTAGGGGGTGAGAGGGGGGTAAAGTTAGCACTGAACCTATCTGCCAGGATGTTGGCAATATCAGTTGTTTCTGTATATTAAGTGCCATTGTGCTGTAACTCAGAGCAGATCTGAGTTTTGCCATTGAGATTCTTGACATAGCTGTAGAATGCTTTGTGGTTGTCTTTAGTGTCAGTGGCAATTTTGTTTTCATAACTTGCTTTGGAGGATTTTATGAGGGATCTCAGCTTCTTACTGAGGTTGACCAGGTAGTTCCTCCAATCATGGGATTTTACTCTTTTATGCAACAGTTTCTTTCTTCTGTTGTAGAGTTTGTTTATGGCAGAGGACCACCAGATTGGCTTCCTTTTTTTGGAGGATAGCATCTTGGTTCTGTTAGGGATATCATGATCCATGCACTCGTGTAAGTGCTTATAAAGTGCATTTGTGTAGGATTCAGCAGATGTACCTCTATTGTCCGTCTGCATGGGTGTCATGAAGTTTGCTAGTTCTGTCTTAAGAAGTGTGAAATTGGCTTTGGAGAAGTTTTTTATGGTGGTTTCCCTAATTGGGGGTGGGGGCAGGATGTGGATGTCTAGGGTGATTAGCTTGTGGTCATATTTGACCAACGAGGAATTGACCTCTGGTGTGGAACACCAGTTGCCCATGTTGGTAATGACCAGGTCTAGGATATTGCTGCCCCTGGTGGGGGTGTGAATAAGTTGATCCAAGGCGTTGGAATTTATGAATTCTAGAAAACGTTGAGCAAAAAAGTTGGTACATGAGTAGTTTTCCCAGTTAATGGTGGGGTAGTTGAAATCGCCCATTATTAGGGTGTTAGGTTGTAACCTAATACTTTCCAGTGTATCAAGAAATGAGGAGTGGGAATCCTGGGGCATGGTTTTGTGAATATCTGGTGGATAGAAATATATCACAGGGCAGAATTAATGTGTTATAAGAGTTACTTGAGATGGTATTAAAAAATAACTTCATTGTGTTTGAAAAACAACTATATGTCCAAAAAGGAGTGGTGCTGGGGGCAGCATGCGGGGGCATGTATGCCAATATTGTTATGCTGGAATGGGAGAAAAAAATGTTTAATTACATCTCAGTTTTTCCCATTCTGCCATCTGTATACCCGCTTTTTGGATGACATTTTTATTTTATGGGATGGACCAAAAGAATTAATTGGCCCTTTTCTTGATTATATCAATAATTCAACAGCTTTCTTGAAATTCACACACACCTTAGGTGAAACTGAAACTGCCTACTTGGACATTTTACTCAAAAAAGACATCCAAAACAATAGATTTGTATCTGAAATATACGGTAAAGTGACCTATTCTAATAATTTTTTGCACTTTACAAGTTGTCACCCCCATATCCAATAAAGAGGGGTTCTAAAAGGACAATTTGTAAGAGCTGCCCGAATGGTCACTTTATACGATTCTTTTTTGAATGAATGTCAAAAATTGAGTGATATGTTTACCAGTAGGGGTTATCCCCACTCATTGGTGGCAAATATAATGAAAGAGGTTATCTCTAAAAGGAAAAGTGGTCATTTTACCTATCTTTTAAACACAGGTGTAAATGTTGGGGATAATATCCCCTCCAACATCCAAACTATTAGATACCATAGAGACCAATTCTGGAACTTTAAATGAACAAGCAAATAATTATAGAACAAGCTTTATCACAACTTTTTCCATTGATGTCTATCAGATCAAAAACATCTTGGTAAAAAACTGGGCACTTTTGACAGGTGAAACTGACGTCAGAGGGATTTTGGAGGATAAACCCACTTGTGTATTTCATGAGGGAAACAATATAAAAGCATTACTTGAACACCAAAGGAAACCTCACAGAAATGGCCACATGTATAAATGTGGGTCGTGTAAGTTTTGCCCTTACATACCAGAGGTGAAAGAAGTAATTATAAAAGGGATAAGAATTCAAATCAAGAATAGGTTTAGCTGTTATACAGAAAGAGTTGCCTATGGTGCTTTATATGAATCATGTCCTTGTTTTTACATCGGTAAAACTGAGCGTAAACTCAAGAACAGGATAGGGGAACATCTTAGAAGCATCACGGACAATTGTGAAACTAATGCCCTTGCCAAGCATATTATTACACAACACCCTGGGCATAAATTTAAGTTTATTGTTTTTGACACTATCCTTCATGTAGGGGAGGTGCGTGGCAATATTTATTAGAGAAAGCTGAATTATGTTAGCAAATACGTTTAGACGACACCCATTGGCCTGGGTTGAACAAATGTCTATCTATTGCTAGTCTTTTAAAACTTAAAGTGCTAAGCAGATGAGTATTTCACTTGGTAGAGCATCAGACTCTAAATTTGAGGGTCTAGGGTTTGAGCCCCTGCTTGGGTGCTATGTAAATTTTAGGTTACTATGTCTTTTTATTTGTCAAGACATACACTTGTTTATTAAGATACTTTTAAATGATTTGAATTGGTTTGAAACTGAAGGATTGAATTTATTACAAATAGATTTAGGGACACACTTGCTGATTTGTGAATGCACTTTTAAAATGTGTTTTTGCAGATGTTTATTTTACTTGCAGCATTTTACTACTTAACCTTTAATTATGCTACAGGAAGTGATGTTATGTCTTAAGAGTTTTTAAAAAAAGTGACTGTGATTTTATGGCTTGTCTGATGAGGTTCTTGTTAAAATTAAAACCGGGACAAAAGTGCTTACACATCTTGTGACACAGTGGAAAATAAAAGTGGTTTGTTCTTTATTCAGAGTGAGCATTTCTTGGATGCTTTTTCAGAAATACACACCACTTATGGCGGCCAGGCAACAGTACATTTGACAAATATCTGGACATAACATCACACTAGGTAAATACACTGAGCTGCTAGGCATGTCACAAAGCACTGTGCAAACAACAGGCAAACTGCCACAACACTGACCCAAGTTTCCTATGGGGGAATACACATGTACTTGCAAATATAGCAGGCACTACAGGCATGTAACAGCATGGAGTAACAGACACCATTGTGAAAGTGCATACCTACAATCAATCTCAACACAGTCACAGTCACATTATGGTAAGCCTAATTAATAGTACAGTATATGGACTGTGTGAACAGAACCATCCTCATATGTACCACTCACACACTAACCCTACATATACTGGTGCAATACACAGTGTAGTCTGATGCCTGACAGTGGTATGGGATATGTCTCAGTCTGGCCCTACAAACATATATGCTGATAGGGTACCGGAAACTGGAGCAGCATGCAACGTAGATAGAACAGGACCAAGAACACTGACATCTACCACAGTCTGTACACAGGCCAAGTAACATATTTACAATACACACTCTGTCAACAATCACCATAAGTACACATAAGTACACAGACCTCACTACTGTACAGACTACAGCAGAATGTCCAGGTTTTGCCCTCAAATAAGGCCTACTATACATAACATGTCTAGCAGTCTGATATCTCACTGGCTTGTTATTAGGTATGATGTCAATAAATAATGATATACTGTACATATGCACCTCTTACTGCATGACATATGGACAAAGGGTGACAGACTTAGGGGCCAGAGGCACAAACACAGGGCCAGTATTGACATTTTGCTCTGACAAACTGAGAAAATTCCTGGTGTAACAGGCATTGTTGTGACATATCTCTTCTGAGGGATATGAAGTCAGTAACACACATGGATGTCACCATGTACTGACTGCAATCATCAGATTATGCTACTGCATTTCTAAAGATAGGAAATGTGTGAGTAACACACAACATCTAAGACTCAAAACTCTGGCCAGTCTGCAGATAGCCCTACAGGTGAGAGTTTCCTCAACCACATAACACTGTCATGCCAGACTTTAAATCATGTAAAACAGCCATATCTACACAAACCATGTTAAACTAACATTACTTCAAATGTAGACCAGCAATACTTACATTATGTTCCCATGTCTGGAACATCCCCCTCCTGTTTATTGGCCTGTCTCCACAGTGTATGTTGTAAGAGGTATTTCCAACTACCCTCCATGATGCTGTTTATCAGACACCCACATGAAGTCCTGCTCACAGTGAAGGAAAAGGGCCAACACCCACATGAAGTGCTTAGTTATAGGAGTGCGTTTCCATGCAATTGGCTATAGGAATGATACCACAGCTGTTCCACATGCAATTAGCAAGTGGGAGACTGCAGTTCATGCACAGGCCATCAGCTGATCATGAGCATTACTTACAAAACTCAAGCTGCTGCCTATGCAAAACAGATGTACTTTTCCACATCCACCAGAGAGAGAGAGAGAGAGAGAGACAGAGAGAGAGAGACAGAGACAGAGACAAAGTAAAAAAGGAAGGAAGTAAGAGAATAAGAGCCAAGCATGTTTGTGTATGATCCATGAGTGGAGAGTGGTATCTGGGTATTATAATGGTTGCCTATATTGTTTACTAATCCATACTGTCACATAGTAGTTGCTCATGGCTGCACACATTTATGGCTGTGGACTGTCTACAACAACCTCTACAGTGTTTGAAAACTGTTGGCCTTGTAATGTGGCCATTGGGATATAATAATGCAGCAAAACCCACACTGTAATGAACCATGTCATTACACAATCACCCCAACTCCCACAGAGGGTACTGATGACACACACACTTACCAGTACTGGTTTTCAGACCCCTACCTGACTATGTGTTGCTATTACAGTGTTTCACAGTTATTGCACAAGCCACAGAGCTTACATGTTGAAAAACTGTCCAAAGGTATCTTTGAAGGTGAGTGACATCAACAACAGTACTAAAGGAGGGGTAAGGGAAGTGTAGTAAGTGTGAATGTCCACAAAATCATGTGTCAACAAAGACACACACACACACACACACACACACACACACACACACACACACACACACACACACACACACACACACACACACACACACACAGATATTTGCCAGTACTGAGATGCATAGGTTTATTGCTTCACAGGCGTGTAGTAGGTGAATGGGCCTGAAGGCTGTACAATGTTAGGCAAAAGGAATACCTTGTCATCAGGCCACATGACAATAGTCTCCAGTGTGGCTCAGGGGTGTAGTCCCTAGAGTGATCCCCAGGGGTAGGTATTGTATTCACCATCCACTCATCTGGGTTACTGTTGTGGGTGGCGAGTGATGTGTACTGCTTCCCATGTATGTGATCTATATTCCATAACATGGATAGTATCTTGGGAGGTGTATTGAGTGTGAATGGCTTCAAAATCATTCATCTCCACACACACACACACACACACACACACACACACACACACACACACACACACACTTGCCAGTACTGAGATGCATAGGTTTATTGCTTCACAGGTGTGTAGTAGGTGAATGGGCCTGAAGGCTGTACAATGTTAGGTGAAAGGAATACCTTGTCATCAGGCCACATGACAATAGTCTCCAGTGTGGCTCAGGGGTGTAGTTCCTGGAGTGATCCCCAGGGGTGGGTATTGTATTCACCATCCACTCATCTGGGTTACTATTGTGGGTGGCCAGTGATGTGCACTGCTTCCCATGTATGTGATCTATATTCCATAACATGGATAGTGTCTGGGTTGTGCACATTTCCCGCATGCATGTTCTTTGACATGTGGAAGGGTGCTTGAGGTCTCTGAGGCATGTTGTGTTGACAGATTGTTATCTTTTGATGTAGTATTCCTAACCTCATTTGGTGAGATCTGGCTATGTAACTGTCGTACTTGCACCTCCACTGACAGCATGATACAGGTATTCAGTGGAGTTAGTGATGTCTGTCCATACAGGGCATGTGTATAAGGCATGGTATTCCCTTTGTGGGTTATATTTACAGACTCTACAGGTGTTGCAGTCATCCAGTGGGGAACATAGCAAAAGGGCCACTGTAAGCATTTATTTGCCTACTTCAGGGATGGAACAGGGTGGCACTGTTGTGGTCAACAAGCATGTAGTCCACTGCAATCACACTGTGGTTACTATCTGTAAGGCAATATGGAGGGAACTACCAATATAGTGGTTGTTGCCTAGCCAAGTGTGTTTGTGTATGAGATGTGGGTGGAGAGTGTTCTCTGAGTAGTAGAAGGGTTGCCTATATTGTTCACCAATCCAGAATGTCACATGTAGGGCTATGGATTGTTTACACCAGCCTCTCTGGTGTTTGACATCTGTTGTCCTTATAAGGTGGACAATGTGACATATACTAGGTCCTCAATATAATAATTTAGCAAAACCCACCCCAGAATGGATCCTGTTATTACACAGTCACAACACTCTCCAGACAGGATACAGATGGCACACACACTTGCCAGTACTGAGATTCAACCCCCTACCTAACTATGTATTGCTACTATAGTGTACCGCATTTATCACACGCGACACAGAGCTTATAGGATGGATGTTGTCCCAAGGTACTTCTAAGGTGAGGAACATTGCCAGCCCTTGTAAATACTGGCATTGGGTGATGGAGTGGGTGACTGATCCCAAAAAAATATTTTACCCTCCACACACATTTACATTTGCCGTGGGTGAGGTTCAAACCTCTATCTAACAATCTTCATACACCACTGACCTGACATGGTTTAGGGTTGGCAACAGGTACTTCTAAGGTGGATGATATCTGCAGAACTGCTAAAGTCAGACTCTGAGATGTGTACTGGGTGTAAATAGGGCCAAAATCTTTGAGGTACACACAAACATTTGCCACAGATGAAATTCAAACCCATACCTATGTAGTTACTGCTACTACATTGTTCCGCATTTATGGCACATGTCATGGAGCTTACATGTTAGAGAGCTCTCTACAGGTATCTTTGAAGGTGACTAACATCAGCAGCAGTGCTAAAGGAGGGGTAAGAGGAGAGTAGTAAGTGTGAATGTCCAAAATATCAGGTATTATCAAGGACACATACACTCTATCACACACACAGTTTCACAGTTGCCATCTCGGCGATTACAACTCCTACCTAACTAGTGTGCTACACTACAGTATCATGCAGTTATCACAAGTGCCATTGATCTTATGGAGCTGGCACTTGTCCAAAGGGTTATTTCAGGGTGACTGACATAAGCAGACTTGCTAAAGTAGGACAATGAGAGGTGTAGTGACTGTGAATGGCCTCAAAATCATTCATCTCCACACACGCACACACACACACACACACACACACACACACACACACACACACACACACACACACACACACGCATACACACACACACACACACACACACACACACACACACACACACACACACACACACACAGAGTTTCACAGTTGCCATGACTGGGATTAGAACTTTTAACTAACTAGCATGTTACCCTATAGAATTACACAGTTACTGCAAGTATCTCGGAGCTTATGAGGCTGGCACATTTGTCCAAAGGCTTATTTCAAGGTGACTGACATCAGCAGGCTTGCTAAAGTAGGGCAATGGGAGGTGTAGTAACTGTGAATGGCCTCAAAATCACTCATCTTCACACACACAGCTTCATAGTTGTCATGTTTAGGATTAGAACTCCTACCTAAATATTTTTCTACACTACAGTATTACACACGTATCACAAGCGCCACGCAGTGTATAGGGCTAAGACTTGGCCAGATGGTTATTTCAAGGTGACTGACATCAGAAGGAGTGCTGACATAGGCAATGGGAAGTGCAAGTGTGAATGGGCCATAAACCATTCCTCTGGAAACACACACACACACACACACACACACACACACACACACACACACACACACACACACACACAACACTCAGTCACACACAACTTTACATTTGACAGGACTGAGTATACAAATGCTAGATGAATACTGATTTGTACTATTGTGTTACACAGTTATCACAAGCACCACAGATATTACAGGGCTGAGGAGTACCAAAAGCAATGTCTACAGTGATTGACATCACCACATCTTGTCATATTGGCCAATTGGATGTGTGGTGGGTGGGATAGGCCTTATGATGGAAATCTCTCTGTCACTGTCTGTCTTCCTCTTCCCCACATCTCTGTGTGTGCATGTTTGACATATTATAGTGTGTTGACCTTGGATATGTGTGAGTATTCCTATCCATTGTGTCTGCAAAGCATGAATGGTGTGCAATGTGATGTGTGTGCACAGACATCTGCGATGGACAAATATGTATAGTCTACTATGTTGTCATACATGGGCTTCATTTCTCTAAGTGTAGGAGTATGCCCAGTGGAACCTTCTGTATTGAGTGTTGTTCCATAGCATTTGAGTTTATAAATTCTAGGAACCTTTGGGCTAGGATGTTGGAGCTAGAGTAATGCTCCCAGTCTATGTTTGGGTAGTTGAAGTCACCCAATATAATGGTGTTTGGAGAGACCTTCATATTTTCCAGTGTTCTCAGGAAGGCCGAGTGGGGTTCCTGGGTTTGGGAGAGTGGTCTGTAGCAGGCTATAAACTGGAAGGCAGTTTTACCCACTGTTAGTTGCACATGGATAGTCTCTGATGCTTCGGGCTTTGCCACCAACATGGAGGTGTGGGTATCTTTGATGAATATCGATACTCCCCCTCCTTTTGTGGTTCGGTCCAAGTTTTGGGGCCGAAAAGCATGGTATGAGGTATAACCTGGTAGTGCTGGGGTGCTCTCGGGAGCCCTGAACCAGGTTTCTGTTACTGCACAGATATCGATGTTCTCCATGCTAAGGAAAGTTTCAGTGCGTGCATCTTGAGGTTTAGACTTCTGGCGTTGAGTAGCATTACTCTTAGTTTCTTATCCCTTGTGATACCTATGGAGGTGGGTTTGTCTTTTGAGCCTTGCCTAAAAAGGCACTATGGGGTAGCAAGAGCCTTTGCCAATATCCGAAGCCCAGGGTGACAGGTGCAAGCCATCCCTAGCGAAGCATCGTGGCTTGTCGAGCATATCATCCCAAGCTGACAGGCATTGGATCCCCTTTGAATGACACCAGTACTTAAGCCAATTGTTGAAATTGATCATCTTGTCTTCATATTGTGGCATCATTCTTGGTGAGGGTAAGATGCTACTCAAGGTCAGGGTCATACCGGCCTGGGCTACATGCTCAGAGAGCTCCTTTATGTCTCTTTTCATGTAGTCTAGGGAGGTACATCTCAGGTCATTCACACCAGCATGGACAATGACTGAGTCATATTTGTACTTGCCTTGGAGTGACCTGAGTGCTTGTGTTATGTGGCGGATCCTAGCGCCCGACAGGCTGCTCACCGTGACCCTCTCCTTGTTCAGCCTGGTGAGTGGGACGTCAGTGTGCCTGATGATAGAGTCACCTATTACAAGTGTATCAGGTGTGTTGTTTAGTCTTAAGGGCTGTGACTGTTCGGCACACTGGCTTTGTGAGATATGTGTTGCACGTGTTTTGTTTTGGGGTAGCGGTTGCTTGGGTGTCTGCTTTGGAGATCTCTGCTGCTTAGGCAGATCTTTATTTAGAGCCTCCGAGTATGTTTTTGTGTGATTATGTGTTTGGTTTGCTGTCATGGTAGGTCTATGTGAGACTGGAATTGTAGTGAGTGTGGTTTCCTTCTCATCCTGACTGGTTATGCCAGTACTGAGTTGAGAGAGCTTAGCCTCCAGTTTGGCTATATGGTTGCATCTCTCACATGTGTTGGAATTTGTTGGGAGGAGGAGAGGGTTGTCTGTGTACATGAGGCAGTTGTAACATTGCCTCAAGATTCCCAGATTCACCAGCTGGACCGGAGAGGAGCTTGACAACTGACCTTTGGACATGCTAGAATAATATTGGGAATTCCTTAATAATTGAAAACAAGGGCCAGTGGGGAGTGAGGATGTAGTGCTTTTAATTTTTAGTGCTGACTTATATAATTGCTTTAGTGAGCAAGTGTCAGGTAACTTAAGTGCAATGTGTTACAGGTAACTTAAATGCAAAAACGACAAACAGTAACTTTCTTTCAAGTGAAACAAGGAAATAAGTACAGTAAGCAATGCAGATATCACTAGTGATCCACAGAAGCGCTGAGAAGCCGCGTATTAGGTGGAATTAGCATTCCAGGAAAATAACAAGCAAACAAAAGCAAGCATATAAACAAAGCTAGATTTAGCAGGCCTGGATCTAGTCTATGCTACAGCAAACAAGATGTACCAATTTCAGTAAGATACAGTTCAAATATTCAGGCACTATAAACCTTTAACCAGAAATTCTCAGCTCAGAAGGGCAGAGTCCAGCCTCTTCTCCCACAAGAGTGCAGACCACGAACCTTCTTAATGTAAAATAACTGGCCTGAAGCCCAAGTGCTTAAACCAGAACTAATACACTTTAAGAATAACAGACACTGGGCTCTCAATCAGCAGTTTCCAACTTAGAAGGATGACAGCTACCTGTCCTGCCACCACAGTGCATGCCACAAACCTTCCTAATGTAAAACAACTGGTCTGAAGCCCAAGTGCTTAATCCAAAAGACTTAGAATGATAGCTACACTTTAATCAAGTTACTACCAAGCAGTAATAAATACAATTGAATACTTTAGAGAATGCCTGGATTAGTGCTCAAGTTACACAAACAAAGCTAGATCCAGCAGGCCCGAATCCAGTCTATGCCACAGCAAACAAGGCGCACCAAACTTCAGTAAGAAGCAGTTCAGATATGCATGCACTATAAACCTTTAACCAGAAATTCCCAGCTCAGAAGGGCAGAGTCCAGCCTCTCCTCCCACAAGAGTGCAGACCACGAACCCTCTTAATGTAAAATAACTGGCCTGAAAGCCCAAGTGCTTAAACCAGAATTAATACACTTTTAGAATAACAGACACTGAGCCCTCAATCAGCAGTTCCCAACCTAGAAGGATGTAAGCTACCTGTTCTGCCACTACAGTGCAGACCACAAACCCTTTCAGTGCAAATCAACTGGTCCGAAGCCCAAGTGTTTAAATCAAAAGGCTTAGAATGAGTTACACCAAGCAGTAATAAATACAATTGAGTAATTTTAAGATGATGCAAAAGTAAAATAAAGTAGGTAGAAACACAAGTACAGTAAAAGCAGATGACATTTTTTTTTTTTTTCTGAACAAGTGCTGAGATCAAAGAAACAGATTTGAGTGCTGAAACTAGAAAACTGGCTAGTTATAAGAAAAAAAAAACTAAGCTAGAAGGCTTCCCTCCAACACAGAAGGGCTTGGGGGCTCAGAAGCCTACAAATAGTCTATACCACTTAACAGGAAAGGCAGGAAACAAGCTTAATTTTTTTTTCCTGTTTCCCAGATGCTCTCTTTGTACACAGTAGGAGTGCCTGAAATCAGAATATGATCTCACTGCACTCAGTTGAGTGAGCAAATGAGATGGGCCCAGAAGGAGTATCCAAACACAAATTTACAAGAGGGGCGGGCAGTTTCAAGGCCACTAAGATTATCACCAAAACAAAAACAAGGAGGGTGGGTGGGACACAATAAGGTACAAGCTCATGTGAACAATGCATCATTAATCTGGTGCTGTGCATCATGGGGCTTTTGTTCCCTACCATGTTTCTGTAGACATTTGGACAATGTATAACTCGGTTACACTGCAGCCATTTAACTCCAAGTCTTTGGCAAATGCTGAAACCAGTGATTTTTCTTTCTCCTTGTGGAACCTGTTGTGAAGGTTTAGACTGCCCCGTGAGTTACTTTATATGTATGTTTAATGCTGGAAACAATCTTCTTGCTCATTTGGTTCCTTTAGATTATTAGAGAAGTCACCCATTTTACCCATTCTCTCCACAGTGTAACAATCCTGATCTCTTAATCAAACTCTCATGACCTCAACCATAGTACTGAGTGATTGATTCATTATCATAAAGTCCACCAACATTTGAAAAGTAATAACTTGATATGCTCACACACATATTGGTGCTTATTTCTGCAATGAGATCATTGACTTTCTTGTTTTTTTTTCTTTCTCCTTTGTACTTTACACTTTTTCTTATAAGTTTTGAGCATAACAGAAAAACATACAAAATATGTTTTAACTTTAGAACACTCCAAACTGTCAGTGTTAGACTTTTTGACACATCTTCCATTGCCTTACACAGAAGTAGTGCTTTGCTCACATTTTCTAATATGTCATCTTTTAGTGCATAGTGGGCTGTCATTGTGTTTCTATCTGACTAAAATACATTTTATTATCTATAGAGGATCCTGTAGGTTTGGAAATGATTGGATTCCTGATTGTAAATTAACTTTTCATGAATTTTACCTAAGGTAAGGAGGACTTAAATTAGTTTGAAGGATTTTACTGAAGAGTGTAAAAATATTTGGGAAGTGATCTAACCCTGGTTATTTTTCATTAAGAGGGAATAACGCTATTGGCAAGGCATACGTTGCACAAGTGTTCTGTAGGCTGGGTGATGTGGTGTTTTCACAGTAAATAAACCAGAGGTGAAGATTATCTGTACTGGGCGGGGTATCTATGGGTATCTTTTCTAACTGAGTGGCTATGTCTTTAAATTATTTTTTTTTTTTTTTGCAAAATAGAAGGGGGAACCCTTATTATAGGATAGCAACAGATTATTACTGAGTCTTTTGAAGGGGGCCTTGTTGGGTATATGCATACATACCTCTAGCTAGATATAGCTATAGCTATATCTATATATATGTATTTATATACATACATATATATATATATATATATATATATATATATATATATATATATATGTATATACGTGTGTGTGTGTGTGTGTGTGTGTGTGTGTATATATATATATATATATATATATATATATATATATATATATATATATATATATATATCTATGAGAATTCACTTCTTAATTTCTAAAGACCAAAATCCCAAGGTTCAGAATATCGAATTCAGAACCTCGAGATCTTGGAATCTCGAAATTAAGAACCCCCCGCCCCAAAAAGCATTCAAGACATCACAAATCATGTTTTTGCAGGGGAGCAAGCCCCCCTGCACCACCACACCCCCTGCTACTTAAATATACCAACTCTGAGATCGCACTACAGCGAGGAAAAGGGAAATCTCCCATTATGCACTGTATGCCGATCTCCGTTCAGGATTTCAAAGTTTTAAAACTTTGATCATATGGTCTTCGATCATATGAATTTTGAAGTTTTAAACTTTGAAATTCTGTAGGGGACCTATACACATCTATAGATATATCCACATATATATATATATATATATATACATATTCATATATATATAATTATATTTATATATATATATATATATATATATATATATATATACATATATACTCACACACACACACACACACACACACACACACACACACACACACACACACACACACACACACACACACACATTTATATATATAATTACACAAACTGAGACCCTAATCTGTAGGAAATCAACGTTTCAAGCCAATGTGTCTTAGCTTTTTTATTTTTTCTTGGAAATGAATGTATTTTACAGCTCAGCCTTCAGTGTTCTTTTCTATATAATACCTTAACCTTTGGTACTGCTATTTCTCTCTGTCCTGGGCTTTACATATTCTCTGTTTGTTCATAACTCCCTTCCCTTATGGCCAATGGGATCTTTTTTATATGTATTTAGTAGATTACATTATTTATTTATTATTTCGTTAAGTAGTTAAAAGAGCTGGTCAAGTGCTGTTTTTCAGACACAACTCATGCACAAAAACAAGCAATTTACAAATATCGGATTTATAGTTCACCATACTTTATTTGCTTGTTTTCTTCCTGCTTTATCCTTTTTGTCTTGCTTAAAATAAATTCCTTTATAATCTATTGTCTGAGGATCATCTAACCCACATATTTTTAAATCATGGTTGTGTTTCTGTTAGTACCTTGGTTTTTAAGTCGCCCTCCCACTGCTGCATTCAAAATATTGTTTTTGTGTGTGTGTGTGTGTGTGTGTGTGTGTGTGTGTGTGTGTGTGTGTGTGTGTGTGTGTGTGTGTGTGTGTGTGTGTGTGTGTGTGTGTGTGTGTGTGTGTGTGAGTGTGTGTGTGTGTGTGTGTGTGTGTGTGTGTGTGTGTGTGTGTGTGTGTGTGTGTGTGTGTGTGTGTGTGTGTGTGTGTGTGTGTGCGCGTGTGTGTATGCCACCATGCCTGTCATCTGTCAAGTCATAGCCATGACTTCCCATTCATTCTGCAATGGGACAAGAGCTCTGGTGCCCATTTATTCATTCACTTCATGGGCAAGAACCAGTGGAACAAGAATGAGTGAGTGTAAGCCTTGTGACAGGTACCAGGAACATGGCTTCAGTAACCATGCTACACCCCTCCCATAGCCATGGCCTAGCTATTGGGAACAGACCTCTGCCAACCCCAGGATTGGAAGAGCCAGTAGATGGGAAGCCACCAAATCTTTCTTTCCAGGTGGGTGCTCCAGTAAAAGTCTGCACCTTCCTGCTTTTTCAACATCAAATTTAGAGTATCAAGGTTATAGTCTAGGCTCTATCCCTTTGCTCCAGAGAGTTGGGCTCATTCTTGATGGTTTTAGTTGGTTTAGTGATGCCTTTGCCTGGTGTTTTTATTGCACAAATTAAAGCTATGAGCTGTTGTTGTAGTTCTGGATTTGCTTTTCTCAGGATCCACATGCCTTGTATGCAACTTTGAGCAAGTTATGTAACCAGACTCGTCTGTTCCCTGTTTGCCCCTGAAAAGAGGCTTGTGTCTAGTGGCTGAGTAAGTTAGCAATTTGATAAAATGAGAATAAAGACTGTCACTGCATTTCTCAGATTATTTCTTAATGCAGGGACAGGAGAAACTTTTTCAAAATACAAAAGAAGCCTGGGAAAGGACGCACAGAATGAAAAGAGAATCAACAGAAAAAAAAAAAACAATCCCAAGAATTGGCGAAAGAAACACGTTGCTGAGTGGAATGAGAAAAGTATGAACACAAGAGGAACCAAGAAGAACCACACTAGAACCCTATCACCAAAAACAGACTAAAAGAAGAGGAAAATTGTTATACACATGAGAAAGATGGCCTAAAGAAGGAGTGAAATGACAAGAAGGATGGTAGCTGATAAGGGTCAAAATTCTACAGCAGAATGACAGATGTAGAAAGGAGACCATAGCTAAATCATGAGAAGGAAGAAAGGACTGGAAGCCCTAAAACACTATATGAAATGGTAGAAAATGGATAACCATAATAATCATGATCTATGGAATAACATAAATCAGAATAGATAAGGAGAACAAGAGAAGGTTCTGAAGAATATGAGGTTGATTGGCTGGAATATGATTTGTGAACTGTGATTTCAAATTGAGACCACATCATTCAGGGGCAGTTCAGGATACATGGCAGAGCAAGACGAAGAAATGGCTTCAAAAAAGTTTCAAGTTGGAGAAATGGGGCTTCATGTCCAGATAATAAAACACATCAAAAAAGGGTAGGAGTGATTATGCACTGCTCACACATAACAGAGCACCTGGCTCATAGGGCTCATCCACATTGTAGGCTGTCTCACTTTTATGTTTAGTTATTTTTCTCCAGCGCAAGGTTTGAAGTACTGCAGAACCAAAGGCTATCTACCCTGCAGGCAGGCTTTAATGAACTTTGTTTTTATGCTGCACCCTAAGGACAATGTCTGTAGTTCTGGGTTTATAGACAATGAGAAGAAAGGGTGTATACAAGGAAAATGTTGTGACACTGGATATACAACAAATAAACAAATATAAAGGGGAAATGCACATTGTAGTCTTCGTGTAGCAGGTCACTGACTGATATAGCATGCTATGGCTGCATAGGATTTTGTGGGATCAAGAATGTAGTGCTGTATATAAGATATGTAATACACATTGTACAGAGGCACACAATAGATACTGTGTGATCTAAGGAAATGGCTGGGGTAAAAATGAAAATGCTACCGACAGGCTGTTATTCATAAAGAAAGTCTAGAGGCTACAATGTATGAATATATATGACTCTAATACCATTTTTGTTTTGTACATATTTTACAAGTACAGGAAAGCAGTGTGAATAAGCAACCTAATTAATCAGGAATGGAAGTGTAACAAAGCTCCTTCATTTCATCCTTGGGTCAATCAAAAATTTTCTTTTCCCAATGTACTGTGCAGTTATCCTGATCAGGAAGCCATCTTTTGCTAGTTACTTCCCTCGTGTGGCATGAGTATTTATTATTTTTTCTTACATGAATATAGATTACATGGGACATATTTAGGAGTCTCTCCCCTACTTTTTTTTCCCCTTCAAACCATTTGGATCCTGTCTATGTATAAACAGTGTTGTACCTTGGTCAATTGCTACCCAGAGTTGTTCCCCCCAACTGACACCTCCTCAAAAAAATTTCACAACCCCCCAAAATTCTTCTAGAGTTGAAAACCATAAAAAAAGTCTTCCACACAGAGAACTCTTTCAGACACTGTAGCAAAGAACTATACTAGCTTCTTGTTGCAGTTCTAAAAACACACACACAAACACACACACACACACACACACACACACACACACACACACACACACACACACACACACACACACACACACACACACACACACACACACAAAGACATTTACACACACACACGCTGCAAGCAAATCATTTAAGCAGTCACATGAGATAGTAACTGCTTAAATGACTACTGTTACTGATGCCTAGCAAAAAGCTATTGCCATAGCCGGCCTTGGGTATAGGCCAACTAGGTGGCTGCCTAAGGCGCCGCTCTAGCAGAGGCGTTTTTCCAGTAAACTGCATGGTGTAAATAGACCAGGATGGGGGAACCAGGTGGTGTGGGTGGGGGGTGCACTGTGGAGCCCTTTTGCCTAGGACACCACTTGACCTAAGGCTGACCCTGGCTATTGCACATCTGACTTGACAGAATCAATTGTCAAGCTCATTTATAGTGCATCTCATGTCTCCTAACATTTTCTGTCTGGGGCAGCTGCCCACTTTATGGCATCCTAGCTACAGCTCTGTGTCAACTCTGTGTCTAGATGCACATGGTCAGGAGACACAGCTGCTATATTGTATTCATATTAAAATAATCAGCCATGTTCTTCCCATGGAGATTCTCTGGTATGCCATTCACTAACTAAGAATAATTCTCTCTTTCTTACTGAGATCGAATCATAACTTGCATAAATTAGGTGCTAATTAAGGACTTTTAGCATTTCCTGTTCTCTTTCTGCACTCAGTTCAGTATTGATTTACTGGTCTTTCACTATAAATTGCAGGGATGTTTCATCTTTACCCATGCCAGTTAGCATTTGCATGATTTTGTTGATATAGTGTTCTGTTTCTGTCTCTTCACATTTTGCACACATTTGTTTTGTTTGGTGTGCCATATACCTCTCATCCTGTAAGTACAAGAAATCTGTACAAAGCAAAAAAATATCGGGGGAGGTACTAAAACCAGGGCTACATTTTAAATATTGCTCTTACAAATTTAGAAAGTTGTTTGAATAATAGGGTTTACATTATCATGCATTTTCTGAAGTATATAAAGTCTGAAATTCAAATGTATGTCTTTAGTCTTCAATCCACAATGTTTTGCTGGAAAAGTACACACTTTATGAGGAACAGACCAAAACTATAAAGCAAAAGTCTAGAAATTCTGTGAAAATCTGGAAGTTTGAGAGAAATGGTATAATATTAACCTGAATTTCTATTATTTTTGCCTGTAATCTTTCAAGTTAGAACAGACACACCTTTTTTCTCCTGACCCCCTGCCAGGAGCTTAGAACTTTTTAAGGCGATGTTTTGCTTAGAGCTCATCCTTTTTCCACAGTGTGCAAACATTTCTCTCATTAAATGCCTAGATAATTTGGTGTTAATAGCTTTGCTTTCTTTCTATCCCAGTAGGAATATGAAAAGTCGTTTTTAGATCAGACAACATAGATACAGTTGAAAAGACATAGACAAACTCTTTTACTATCATTTGCCTTTTTCACATTTGAGAAAACCACAAGGAAACTTGACTCCAGAGTAAGTGGTTTGGGGAGTAATCCTTGCACCTAAGAAAGCCTTAGCACTGTTATAGCTGCAAGAAGAAAAGTGACACTGCAGTGGTTTATAATGACAATGACATACATAAATCAAACTAAAAACAATATGTTGACACTTTTTTGGGAGATTAAAAAATACTATTTCCATGTAGTCCTATTCTAAGTAAATAGACAGAAAGCCTGAAGAAGCTCGCACTACAGATATTTTATCTTCTATAGGCAGAGTACAAAAAAGCAGTATGATTATCAACACAACCCCTGGGATTCAGCAAGCAGCTGTGCGGGAATAAGTTATTCCTGTGCAGCAGGGACCCATTCCTGTCCAGCACAGCAGCGTGCCAAGCATATGTATGAAGGCGTGCTGCTGTGCTGTAAAACGGCAATTTAAAATGAGCGAGAACACTCGTAACACCCCCAACCCATCAGGATAACAAATCTGGTCAAAGCCATAAGGGACAATCATCTCTACCAAGACATATGTTGTTAGAATAGCACATGTAGCATAAGCACATAGTGCACACCTCCCACCCCATCAGAGTAAGGAATGTGGACAAAGCCAAAAAGGATAATCACCCCACAAAGCAGAAAGTTTATAGAATAACAGGTTCAGCATTAGCATGAATATTCTGAAGGGTACAAATAAAATAACACAACAAATAAACTTTTTTTTAAACATGCAATAAAGTTTAAGTGTAGCTGCACGGGTGTGCCTGTTGCTTAGCTACACTTAGTCCAGCTTAAACAGCACAAGAAGTTAAATAGCAAGAGACATCCAGCATAAGAATGTACTGCAATAGTGAAGTGGTTAGAGTGTACACTTTACAAACAGCCATTCCTGTTTTGATCCCCACTATAACCGATTTGCATTTTACATGTGAAAGCAGTACATAAACATTTTTTTTTATAATTAGCTACTAAATAACATATATTTGTTAACCAGAGTACTGCAGTAGGGCCAGATGTGAGGTGTCAGTTTAATAAAGTTGTGAAACCCCCATATAAACACAAGTGCCCCATACAGTATAGTCACACATGAATAATTGTAGTTAAAGCCATGGGGGATGTCAGGGACAGTAAACAAATGTATAATATGTAATGAATGATGAATCAATCCCATACAGCAGATAGTCTATAAAATAAAAAATAAGCAATGCTAAGCATTGCACAGCTCTGCTTAACAGATGTAAGCATTGTGTAAATATGACTGCTATGCAATGAGTAGCCCAGCTAAGTGAATTTGCCCATTGGTAAGCAATGCTGAAGCTGCCCCTTTAAGCACCTCCAACCTTAGCTAAGCATGTTTGCCCATAGCTTAGCTTAGCTCAGCATATTCAAAACTGTCCAATCATGGCAAAGGGCTGGAAATTGGCCGTATTTAAACCCCACAGGCAGGAATACAGCTCATAACTGGTTGCAGCTTCCCACTGTAGGCAGTATGGCAGGAGTTGGTGAGGGCATGCACTTCCGTGCGCAACGCTGGAGCATACAGGAGTCCAAGGTCATGTTAGGACTCCTGGTATAAAACCATGATGAGACACTGCTGCAGGGCCAGTGCCAATGCTCCCAATATAAAGCGGAAGCCTGGGACCATCTCACCCATGATCTCACCAGTGCCACTGGTATCTCATGGACTGGTGAGCAGATCCGGCACCACTATGCCGACTTGTAGCAGAGAAAGAGGGAACTCTTGGATGAGTGGGTCCAAGAAGCAAGGGAGAGGGGTGATGTCCCAGCAGTGTGTAAGTAGTCATACCAATAACTGTTTACTAATGTCCAGCCTATATATATGATGGATAGGTATGCCTAAATATTTCTCTATTTCCCTTACAGCTGCAGCTGAGTGGGCTGTGAATCACTAAGCCCATGCTAGTAAGTTGCAAAGGCTGTGTCACGAGGCTGGTAAGTAACAATCCTGCTTGTAGCAGTCATACCAAATAAATATAAAGTAGTAAAAAGTCACCTGGCAGTATAAAAACTGTGTATGGGTTGCACTGAATAAACCAAACAATATGACAGTAATAGTCCCATACAGGTCATATTTAAATAAAACTGTAACTGCCTGGCAATAAAGTTCTAAATCCTGAACTGGTTGCGTTTACTCTGGTATTATATGGCATTTAGTGTTGCATTCTCTGAATAGTAATGTTGTGTTAACCACTGTTACCCAGACTGTGCTACATAAAAATATGTCTAGGAATGTCTGTATAAAACTGTTGTAATTACAAGGTCAGATTGTACAACCAAGAGAGACTTAGACAGAAAACACTGAAGGAATAAGCAGCAATATCAAAATAGCACACTCTGATGAAACTTAAATTGTTGTAAATTTTAGCAGACACAGCCATGGTTCGAATCATGGGGGTGGTAGTAAATCAGTGGGATGATCTCAGAAGTGTAGTCACTAAATAATGACATACAGTTAATTTTCAGACCTCAAAACCTTCAGAAAATGCATATTAAAACAAATCCTGTTACTCCAGCAACTCTCCAAGTTTATGAGAGCAATATTCAAAATATGTACCTATTTGTACACCAATGTTGTCAAGCTTTGTCCAGAGTGTGTCCATTAAGAGATTGAGAGGTATGTGCATAATATTAACTCAGAATCTAGGAATATGTGTACAAACAGTCAGGTAGTGTTAACAAGCATTCCCTCCACAGGTCTATCAGGTAAAAGATGTAGAATTTAACTATAAGACAGTTGAAGTATACACTGTGTACAAACATACCATTGCCCAAACCAAGGCCATAGGGTATTGCAATAATACCTGTAGAGTAATGATTAGAGCAATGATCATTAAAATTGTGAGTACTGCAAGGGTATATAAGTTGTTAATTGACATCTCTCTCTCCCACCCACCATATCTGCAACAATAACTTAAACACACAAATCAATAGGTATGTTTACACCAAACCTACTGTTGGAACATATGTCCTATTGCTCAACAAATATTGAAATGTCTTTTTATTAATGTTCCATGTTGAAATACCATCATTGGTGGCCTGTTGCTATCAATGTAACCTGCATGCTGTTGTAATGGCCACTGTGGTTCTATATATGCATGTGTTTGTTTCCTATGCAACTGTTCCAAATCTGGTGTTTTGGGTTAATGGGAATATCTATGCATGCTGTTATAACTAATCCTGGATTGTGTTGACTATTACTAACCCACATATGTTCTAAAACTGCAACACCATAGCACGTTTGGGAAGGCCAGTCCCAGTAGACCCACATCTCTCTCCTCATCTGGCCGTGGCACTGGGCCCCAGCATGTCTGGGACCCATGCCGGGACCTCCTTGTCCACTGGTTCTGCACCACCTTCAGGTGGAACTGCCTCAGGGGATGGGGTGCGTTATCCCCCCAGGAGTGGGTGCGGACAGGATCCTGTCACCCAAAGTCAGGTCTGGGGATTGGTGCATAGCGAGCTCCAAAGGGAGTTTGGACATCTGCTACTCCAGCTTGAGGGCCATGTGATGCATTTAGAGGGTCAGCCTGCCCCCTCCTGCTCAGCCCCAAGCACAGCCACCTTTGGGGCCGTGAAGGTGCAGTGGTGACTGCCCATGGGTGGGGACCTCAGTCCCACTATTTCCATTTGGGGACTCATTGGCTTCTGATTTCCAAGCACCCCTCCCCATCCAAGGTGTTTAGCCCCACAGGTGTCATATACCTCTCCTGTATGCTGTCTTGTCTGTCCTGTCTGTCTTTGTACCCAACATACATCCCCAAATATATCTACTATTCTTCTCCAACATCCCACTCTCACCTTAAAAAAAAGGGGGCAATCTGTTCCCAAAATAATTTTCGCCCCATACATAGCTGTCCATTTCATACACGTGTCCACTGGACACATATAATCTGGTCTAATTGGCTTCACAACACATTATTGTTGTCCTCACTCCTCTCACAGGGGTTTGAGTGTCCAAATCTTCCTCCAAATTCAGTTTATGCACAGCTGTTGCTGTAGAAGAAATGGACAGCTATGGACCTTCCCTACACCTGTCCTGAACATCCATAGCTACTTTCCCTATTGTCTTTCCATCTTTGTGCCCCCTTTTTCTCCACTTTCCTATCACCCCTTTTTTATTTTCTTTTAAAGAAATTAGCATGGGGGTAAGCAGGAGTAAGCACTTTTAAGCAGTAGTAAGCGGGTTTAAGCCTGTTTGCGTGGCACTAAGCAGTGCCTACACAGATTAAGCACTTTCAGGTTGTTTGTAAGCATATTTAACTGGAAGTTAGCATAGCTTACCACTGCACAAACCTGCGCAAACCCACTTAGAACTGCTTAAAAGTGCCTTAATCACTCTGTATCCAACAGTCCTTGTTCTGCACAGCAACACAATAATCAGCCCTTGCAAGTCTTGAACCCAGGACCCTGCACACTATAGGTGCAGCAAGTTACCACTAGACCATCCATGTTGTAAAAAAGTATGATGTTTTCTCAAACATATCATGCAGCACAGTCATTCAACAGTAGGGAAAATGTATTTATATATGTAGATGCATGTGTGTATGTATGTATATATATATCTATATATATATATATATATATATATATATATATATATGTGTGTGTGTGTGTGTGTGTGTGTGTGTGTGTGTGTGTGTGTGTGTGTATATATATATATATATATATATATATATATATATATATATATATATATATATATATATATATATATATATTGAATTCGGACATCAAATCCACACTCTGAACCTCTCAATGCAAAACATCTGACCAAAGGCACTGTTAATGGGGATGAAGGGGCCCAAAATAGGGATCTCTTGTAATTATTGCCATTATCCCTTCCTCCACAGCTGAACTGATCTGCCTTGCAACAAAATAGCCAGCACTTGCAAGACTTGAACCCAGGACCCTGCACAACATAGCTACAACTAGTTACCAATAACCACCTCAGCTGTAAGATGTTGAGATGATTTATCTAACATATCATGCAGAACAGTCAGGCTACCATAGGGAATGTACAGTGTGGAAGCACTAAACATTCTAATGATATATACACACACACACACACACACACACACATATACATATACATGTACATACACATGCACACACACACACACACACACACACACACACACACACACACACACACACACACACACACACACACACACACACACATATATATATACTTACATACATATGTAAATATATATATATATATATATATATATATATATATATATATATATATATGAGTATATATACAGAGTGCACAGCATATCAAACAACCATTATTCCTTCAGTTGCTACCTTTTCAAATGGCCAGTGTCTAAGTCTTTCCTACAAATGAGAATTATTGCATGAAACATACACCCACACACAATGCAAAGGACAGGACATCACACACAGTTTACATACATAAAAATGTTTATTTGTGTACTCTTAAAGTTGTTTATTCCATTTCTTATAGCATGCAGGTGTATGAAATACATAACTGATTAATGCAACTCTCAAACAAAACATATAATACAGTAATCTGCTAAACATAACATACTTTGCTGTCTAGTCTAAAGCCTTCAAGTAGTACAACAGTAAAAAACACACTTGCCTTGAAGATAAGAATTAATCAGCAATTACAGATGTAGTTCAACAGCCTCTAATTACACTTTGTACTCAACCCATAAGGGCAAAAGTATTAGTTGTGACAATGTAAATATATATTTTTACATAACAATGCTTAACTTAAAACATCACTATCGCACTGACAAACAGAACTATCTATAAGACAGTAAGCTCTAGCGCACCACTGTTCCCATGGTGAAACGTATGAAAATGTACAGCCATATGCCTTAATGTTTTTTATTACTGATATCCCTCACATATTGTAACAACCTAGGTTAAAAACATTTAATACCTCTCCCCCATAAAATGTCTTACAAGGGCATATAACAGTGTTCTCCATACACCGATCTCTGGACTGTACAGGGTCACACATGTTTTGTTCAGCTGTAGTCCTCATATATATAGACCCTAACCCACAATGTGTGTGGGAGTCCACAACATCACTGGAAAGATACCAGGAATGTCAGCACTAAATAATGATAGACCATTATCTATCATCCTCTTACTGCATGACATCTGGACAAAGCCTGGTATATAGGTGGAGAACAGAGGCTGAAACACAGGGCCATATTTGAAATATTGCTGTTATACACTGTGAAAGTTGCTGGTGTTACAGGATTGGTTGCAACATATCCTTACTCATGAATATGAAGTCATAAACACAAATGGATGTTGCCATGTACGGATAGCAATCAACGGAGAGAATGCTACTGATATGTCAGGGACAATACCTGTGTGGGGAACAGACAAAACATAACAGCCAATCCTCTGGCCATCATGTGGATAGGCCCACAGTTGAGAGTTATTCAGACAGACTGCATTCCATACAAAACTAGCATATACACACAAACCCTGTAAAACTAGCAGTATTCAATGCATATAACAGCAATACTCACACACTGTCCCTAGGTCTGGAACCTGATACAAACATGTAGTTGGCTTGTGTCCACAAGTCCTGTGGTAAGAGGTATTGCTACCTGCTGTCTGTAACACCGCTGCCCACACACAGGAAGGATGTCTTCCATACAAGAAAGGTAAAGGGACAACACCCACATGATGTAGTCATTTATAGTAGTGGGTTGCTATCACATTGGCTATTGGAAGAACTACACAGCTGCCTGCATGCAATTAGCAAGTGAGGAACACCAATTGGTGCAGAGGCCATCACCTGATCATGAGCATCCCCTACAAAAGTCATGCTGCAAACTATTCAAACCAGCTCGATTCCTGTAGTGGAGAGACAGAGAGATAGAGAGAGAAATAAAAAAAGGAAAAAACAAAAATAATACTAAAAAAAAAAAAAAAAAAACAAACAAGGAACACAGAAAAAAGCATAATAATAAAACAGGTATGTGGAAGATGTTAGCATGTAATTGAATATAGTACTTGGTCTGTAATAATGGGATAGATGATTTTGAAAGATTTATATGTGCCATCAAGACATGCTGTTATGATGTCATGCTGAACAACTGCTACGGACATAGCATCTGTCCCTGTGGGCAATGGGCCATACCTGTCAACTGTGCAGATCTGCACAGAATGTCAAGATTTAAGCCATCATAGTGTTTGTTCTGTTCCTCCAAACATCTATATTAGTCTGGCAAATAGCTGAAGGTGGAAGTAATGAAGTCATGACAGACACATGAGTTTCAGACCCCACCATCTTCTGAACAGTCATGGTAATGTGAAATGTATCATGCACAAACTTCATAAGTTTGTAATAGGCATATCTATGATCTGTCCCTATATATCCCCCCCAAATGTTAGGCTTGTCCACATGTGATGCTCTATTTTGTAGCAAGGCAGAACAGTTCAGCTGTGGAGGAAGGAGGTTCAGAGTATGGATCTGATGTCTGAATGCACTATATATATATATATATATATATATATATATATATATATATATATATATATATATATATATATATATATATATATATATATATATATATATATATATATACATGTATATCTACATATATCCATACACACACACACACACACACACACACACACACACACACACACACACACATATATATATATATATATATATATATATATATATAAATACATTATCCCCTACTGTTGAATGACTGTGCTGCATGATATGTTTTCGAAAACATCACACGTCTACAACTCAGATGGCTTAGTGGTAAACTGCTGTGGCTATAGTGTGCAAGGTTCTGGGTTTGAGACTTGCAAGGGCTGATTACTTTGTTGCTGGACAGAACAAAGGTTGTTGGGTACAGAGTGATTAAGGTAAATTTTAGCAGTTGTAAGCAGCTGCGAAATGGATAGTTATGTATGGTGTGAAATTCTTTTTGGTAAAAGATTGCCCTTTTTTAAGGTGAGAGTGGGATGTTGGGGAAGGATAGTAGGTATATTTGGGGAGATAGGTTGGGTTGGAAGACAGACAAGACAGCATACAGGGGTGGTATATGACACATGTGGGGGATAAACACCTTGAATGGGGAGGGGTGTTTGGAAATTGGAAGCCCATGAGCCCCCAAATGGAAACAGAGGGACTGAGGTCCCCACCCATGGGCAGTCACCACTGCACCTTCATGGTCCCGAAGGTGGCTATGCTGGGGGCTAAGCAGGAGAGGCAGGCTGACCCTCTAATTGCACCATGTGGGTCTCAAGCTGGCATACCAGATTTCACAATTCTCTGCAGAAGTCCCTATGCACCAGACCCCACACCTGACTTCAGGTGACAGGATCCTGTTCGGATGAGCCCCATTCCCTGTGGGGGTTAGACCTGAAGGTGGTGCAGGACCAGCAGATGAGGAGGTGACGGGGTGGGTCCCAGACGTGCTGGGCCTGGTGCCATGGCCAGATGAGGTGGGAGAGATGGGTCTGCTGGGAATGGCCTTCCCAAATATGCTATGGTGTTGCAGTTTTAGAATATATGTAGGTTAGTAATAGTCAACACAATCCAGGATTAGTTATAACAGCATGCATAGCTATTCCCATTAACCCAAAACACCAGATTTGTAACAGTTGCATAGCAAACAGAACATATGCATCTATGGAACCACAGTGGCCATTACAACAGCATGCAGGTTACATTGATAGGAACAGGCCACCAATGATAGTGTTTCAACATGGAACATGAATAGAAATACATTTCGATATATTTGTTGAACAATAGGATATATGTTCCAATAGTAGGTTTGGTGTAAACATACCCATTGATTTGTGTGTTTAGATTATTGTTGCAGATGTGGTGGGTGGGGGTGTCAATTAAAAACTTTTATATCCTTTCAGTATGAGGTCCTCTGACCTTTTTTCCTGTTTGTGTCTTCCAGGTGCAATGTCCCGGGAATGGCTCCTTGTGTATACACCCCAGGAAAATTATGTCATTATAAGCTTCATCATACTACGTCATGGAACCCTATTTGGCCACAGGGCCCATGATCTGCAGGAGAGGACTGCCCTCATCCACAGGGTAAATTATGTTGGCCTGCATAACCACAGTTATGAGCAGGTGCAGCATCGGTGCACCGACCTGATCTGCCACACCTGTCAGTGTGCTGCTTCAGTTAGGAGGGACCAGCTAGACACAGATGGGGGTCATGTCATCCAGCCCCCCTTGACACTTACTGAGGAGCTCGCCAGCTTTGGGGCACCCACCCACCAGCCAAGCCAAGAACCTGAAGCTAGCATTGTGGAGGTGGGTGCCACCCACACAATGGATGAGGAGTGTGCAGGTAAGGCCCCAGGGCACATTAGTAGACCACTGTTGCTTATCCATCTTCATCTGTAAAGTATCTACATGCATATGTCAGATAACATAGTCAGTTGCTGCAGTGTAATAATGAACAGATGTGCATAATCTCTAGTATTGTGGGTTTGTACTGTTGATGTACTGAAATACTGCTCCCACCCTGTATCAATGCCACAGGTGTGGCTACTGCCATTACGTCTCTCACACAACTATGTAGGTCCCTCTGGCATACAACTCGGGCAGCAGCCTGTAGCAGGTGAGTATGGAGTTGTTTTGTTCAGGTTTGCCAATACACTGGCCATGTTATGGCCATGGTATTTGCCATGCACACATTTAACACAACTACCCATAATGCATGCTGTACATGTTCATTTATTGTTGCTGTTAACTGTACTGCATCACAGTGGTCAACATGGTAGCATACCTGAAGGGTATGTAAGAGTCCTGCAGTATACCTAACAACCTGTCAGTGCAAGATGTGTGGACAGAGATGAACATAATGGTAGGACAAATGGCCTACAGTAGGGACATGTCTGAAATATTACCCTTATACAGTGGCTACAACAGTATATACACCACTATTACAATGACAACTGTTCCTGATCTGAACAATGGCAAATCACAATACCACATTCCACACCTTTTACAACCTGTAATGTGATCCTAATATGAGCAATGAATGTGTAATATGGAATCCTATGTTAGGACAACAAATACGGGGAATACATACTTTAACAAACACTGGAAGCATATGTGTGCACACACTCCAAATAACATATTATGGAAGCAGCTTTTGAGATACTGACAGCATTCACTCTTCTTGAGTACACACCTTCCATCAAGTACAGGGCCTCAATGTCACACCAAGTAATGGTCTGCTGTCCAAGAAGTATGTCTATGACATTTGCCCAGTCACCTGCAACAGAGCCAGCCATGGCTTGCACACATCTTACAAAGCATGGAATGGATCCCATATCTGCAAGGTAGCACTCAGGAGTTGGAGAAATAGCCTTACCTCATCATTGCATATACCATGGCAAACAGTACAGACAGTCATGTATGTGTGTATGAAGTATGAGACAACATTAATGTAGGAAATAAACAGATGTGCATTCAAGACAGATGACAACACATGTTGTAAACTGGTCATGGAGGCTGCCTAGAAACATGCAGCAACACTGAGGGACTTGCAGGAATGTCTAGCAAGTGCTGCCTGTGCAGTACCTGTGACAACAATCACCTGGAATCAGCATATGTGTGGCCTATGGGTTAGGGTAATCAGATGGAAGAGTTATTCCACAGGAAACATCATCCAGGGCTCTCTACAGGTAGCATATGCCTGACATCAAGTCTCCCAAAGGCATGTGTTGCAATGTGTAATGGTGTACTGAGACCAAGACTGAAACCTACAGACAGTATTAATAAAGATACATGTGGTGCACAAGCAACACCTCACTCCACTTCAGGCCTACCATCCCCTCTTTTACCTTGCTGTTGCCAGTGTACACCTTTAGGTTTGCTGTTCATTAGCAGGAACTAGGCTGGTAGACATGGTGTTCTGAATTTGGAACACTGCAAAATGACACTTGTGTGGCCCATAGCTATCAAGCATCTGCAATAAGGCTAAGGATGGGGAGGGGTGTCATCCTGAAACACAACCGTGAACTAAAGCATACATCCAAAGCTCACTATGAATGGCTGTATCTGAACACAGTCAAGATCAAGAATTGTGCCAGACATAACACTGACTTCACAGCAATAGTGAAGGCACTGTGTGACCTCCACGGGCTGTGTGCATGAGCTGCCCTTGCAATCAGGCAGAGTTGGGGGACATTTGTAGGGCGGAGTGACCAAATAATGGCAAGTAAAGATGGGCCATGCTAGTATACCCCTTCCAGGAATAGTGACTGGTGTAGTTCAGTTAACAGGTGCTCCAACAACCCATTGTGTTAAGGGTGTGCACACTTATGCAACCCACATATTGTATGCATCTCAATCAGCATCTGCACGACTAACACATTTCTTTGATATTGCATTTGATTGCACAGGTCATATGTCACATATCAGGTGTGTGTAATGTTAAAATATGCAGTATTGTGGACCCATTGCATATCATGGAAGAGGCTGGCGTGTTGACAAGGGTGTGTACACTCCTCATATCCACAGTAAGCTTTGAAAGTTGTCAGTGTAATCGGATTTTTTTGCTGATACATGCACTGCTGATGATGAGATCTGCAAATCAAAGGTCAGGAATTAACTATTGACATCAATCCTCATATCATAACAGGTATGTGTCAGACAAACACATAGGGGCTGTGAGTAACAGAGCAAACATAACTGCCACACATATACACATTCAGCAATAATGTGAATACTCGTGAGGTATGGTGCACAGTACATGCCAGGGTGCTGTACAGGTGCACAGGAATACTGTGTACATGGATGCAGTGTATTCCAGGGGAAGGGGCATCACCTACTAACACAACTCATGCATCACAGAGATGTATAATGTTGGTAACAAGGATTGCGTATAGCTGCAGTGCATGCTGTTGATTGCCATATGTCATGCATGTTGACTGTTGGGTAATGAGAGGTCTGTGTAATATCTTTGTGCCACCTCACCTGTAATTGTGTGTATGTGTGTGTGTGTGTGTGTGTGTGTGTGTGTGTGTGTGTGTGTGTGTGTGTGTGTGTGCGTGTGTCTGAGTGTGTGTAGAGGTAAGCAATAACTTACAGGTCTTAAATGACATTTATTGTTTTCCCCTCACAAGTGGCATGGTGGGTCAGGGTCCCTCCTGCAGGCAAACTGATGTTAGTGTCCATACAGACTCTGATGATAGGTATGGTGAGGCACATGCAGGGTTGTCAGGGGCTGAAGCTGTGCCATTGGTTGACATCCAACTTTTATCCACCCCATCCCCGCACACAGTCACAATGCCTATACATACACCATCACCAGTGGCCATAGATGAGGGAAAGTTGGCAGGTGGTGGCACAAATAGGTGGAGGTCTATGTGGATGTGCAACAAGTCACAGCCACTCCCGTAGTGGCAGTACCAGCACCAGCACTGCAGGGGGGGGTGCTGTCCACACCACAATGCAGCAGGCCATGTGCACATGGTCCTGGCCGGTCCCAACAGGGAAGCGGATTCAGCGGATATTTGTCAGCATCAGGGGAGAGTAACATATCTGGGCTTCTTCCTGGTAGTGCCCGTGGAACCCCTGGCAGGCACAGTTCCCATGTCCGTGGCCAGACAGGGTGAACTGTACACCCTGCCATGTACGGTCTGCAGCTGTCCAACAAACCCTTGTATAGAGCAGCCACATGGCAGAACTGTATGCATACATACACACACACATCACCAATACAGCTAGGGCACCTCCATACCTACACACACCACATCTGCAGACCCCAGTTGATAAAGAACCCCCTAACACACATACATGATGTCAACCAAATGGCTCCATCTAGGTCTCTGGCAAACCCACAACACAGCCTGTGAATATGATGATACCTGTGCCACATCCCTGTTTTCAGCTAGAATGTTTAATGCTTACATGTCAGGGTGTGTAGCTGCCCAGCCATGATGCATTATAGCTGTTATTAACAGTGACTGGTTGTGGTCTCCATAATGTATTCAGTTTGTGTTGTAGGTGTCCATGTGTCAGCAGGATGTTGGTCTGCTGTTGTTTCCTACAAGGGGTATGGCACTGTGGTGACACATTGACTGTGCCATATCTTGGGTACAACTGAACACAAGTAACAGGTCTGTACAACAGTTACTGCATGTGCCACATGGCTGATAGGTCTGAGGGGTGTATACGGGTGAGTGCATGGTGGCTGATGTCAGCAGCTCTTCTACAGTAGACAATGGTAAGTGTACCGGGTGGCGCACACCAAATGTTTGTGAATAACACACACACACACACACACACACACACACACACACACACACACACACACACACACACACACACTTTGGTGTTGATGCAATACACAGAGAATGCTGCACACATGGATGCACTTAATTTTGCAGTGAACATATTGTGGCCTATGTAATTCCACCAAGACAAAATAGGCAAAACATCACATCAGTAAATAATCAGTCTACCAGTTTGATGTCATTGACAATGGTACTGACAGGTTATATGTCCTCTTCCCCAATGTAGTGCAATCCTGGAGTTGGTAAACATAGGTGTGCTGGTGTGGGTGGCACAGCTTCCCACTTTAGAGCATGTGGGGTGGCGTAGAACCAAACATAGTGTGATTAACAACTACTTAACCTGTTAACATAAACTGTACAGTATAACAGCAGACTAGTGGAGGGATATGCACAACAATAACCCCAATGAGGGTGGCTGTGCCCACAACAACCACACCCAACTATATATACCAATTCCAGTGTCACTGTACAGCTGTACAGTGGGGAAGATGGCATTTACACATCTACTACTAGTTTGCATGGAATGAATTTCCACAAGATGATTCCTTTGAAATGTTAGCTTTTGCCAGTTAGTTCTTGGACAAATTTATTTATTTATTTATTTATTTATTCCAGTTGTTGACCGGGGTGGTCCACTGGGCTCAAGAGCCCGTTTTCAGTGGAGACCCGGGGAGAAAACCTCCACAGAACAATGTTACAATTCAAATAGTGACACTACAATAAAGTACAAGTAAAATAAAATAAAATACATAAACAAGACATAAGCAAAAAATTATTTGTTTTACAGACAAAAATTGGGGTGAAGTTCCACAGACAGCTGGTAAAAGCTTTCAATATTTAAGTAGTTAATAATTAAGGAAATAGGATGGTTAAATGAGGATTGTCCTGGAGGAAGAGAGGCATATAGCAAAGGAGGATGCAAATAAGTTGGTTACATTAATGAGGAAGGATAGGGGAAAATTAGCAAGGTATGGAAGTTTAGCCAGGAGAGTCTGGGATGAGAGCTTGGGTGGTGAAGAATAAAGAGAGCAGTTACATTTTCTTTGAGTTTGCAGGTAGTAATGGAGCTGTGTTTTGAAGGAGTGTAGGTTGTCACATGTCCTTAAAGTAGAGGTAGGGCATTCCATTTTTAGCTAGGGAATAGGAGAGTAGAAGTTGACCAGCAGGGCTTGGGTTTGTGGATGGAAATAAGGTTTTGGTGGGAAGATCTGAGGGTCTGGGGGTGTATAAGGTTGAAGAATATTGGATAGAGCGGGGCAGCTGGTGGGTTGGAATATTAGTTTGTGGGCAGAGACTATTTGGAGGTAGAGTAGTTGATTAGGGAGTTCAAGCCAATTTAGAGTTTGTAAGTAGGAGCAGTGATGGGAGAGGGAGTTAGCTTTGGTGGCGAATTTGGAGATTTTATTGTAGCAAACTTCTAGTTTGGAGGTTAGGGTGGAAGATAGATTTGTAAGCAGAGGAGCACCATATAGAAGAGATGGCAGGAGATAAGTAGTGGCCAAGGTGTGACGAGTAGAGGGTGAGAGGAATTGATTGTTTCTGTACAGTAGGCCGAGTTTTATGTGGGGTTTTTTGATGTTGAGTAGGATGTGGGTGTTGAATTTTAAGTGTTTGTCAATGGTGACACCTAGGAGTTTGGCGGAGGGAAAAATATCAATGGTGGAGTTGTTTAAGCTAGTAATAATAAAATAGTTTTTTTCAGTGGAGGTGGATTTAGAGTGAGAGAATAGGAGAATCTTAGTTTTGGTAGCATTAAGTGCAAGGTGGTTTTGATGCATCCATTTTTCAGTGGTTGAGAAGGCGGTTTGGGTTAGAGACTTGAGATCTGTGAAGTTGGAGGCATAGCAGATCAAAGTTGAGTCGTCTGCGTATTGGACGATTTTGGTATTGGGGATGGCTTTGTGGAAATCATTAATGAAGATGTTAAATAGTAGGGGGCCAAGTATGGACCCTTGGGGAACTCCTGTGGGGGTGGGAGGAAGCTGGAGGAGGCTTGGCTCCATTTCACAGCTTGGGACCTGTCTGAAAGGTAGCTGGAAAACCAGGACAGAGTATTGGGGGAGATGTTAAGGTTTGATAGATGATTTAGAAGATGAGAGTGGGAGATAGTATCGAAAGCTTTAGATAAGTCTAATAGAATAGATGAAACAAAGTTGCCAGAGTCACGAGCTGAATTAACAGAGTGTAATAAGGGGAGGAGGGCTGTGTTAGTGTTATGTCCAGGGCAGAAGCCATGTTGGGTGGGAGAGAGCAGCTGGTGTTTGGTTAGAAATGGCATGAGCTGCAGATGAATGCATTTTTCAAGAATTTTGGAGATTGGTGAGAGGATAGCTATGGGGCGGAAGTTGGAGAAGTTACAGTTTTTGTCACCTTTATGGAGAGGGAGAATAAAAGCAGAGTGCCAAAGTTTGGGAACATAGGACTCAAGAAGAGATCTATTTATCAGGATGCTGATAGGGAGTGCAATACTGTCAGAGGCAGTTTTTAAGAAGGAGGAGGGGATGTTGTCAGGGGCATTGGTGCAAGGTTTGAGTTTGGAGAGAAGTTTTTTTATAAGGATGGTAGACACAGGTTTCAGTTCAAAGGTAGGGGTTGAAGGAGATGAGGCAAAGGAAGCATGGCCAGAGGGAGGTGGGGGAGAGTTGTTGGGGAAGGTTTTGGTTAGCTCAGCAATGGAAGAGGTGAAGAAGGTATTAAATAGGTTGGCAATTTCTTGGTCAGATTTGCTAGTGTCAGGGCAGGGGTTGTTAGTGGTACCAGGCTTCAGGAGAGTGTTAATGGAATTCCAGAATTGTTTAGGGTTTTTTGCATGAGTTGTTTGTAGGTGGTTGTAGTAGGACTTTTTATCCATTATGACTTGTTTTTTTTGGCTAGGTTTCATAGTTGTTTGTATTTAAGTAGGAGATCTGGTTGTTTATGATGTAGATAGCATTTCCAAGATTTATCTCTTTGTTGCATTACTTTTTTGGTTTCTTTTGTTAGCCAAGGAACAGTATTGGCTTTGACTCTTTTTGTTTGTATTGGGGCTAGTGAGTTTAGAACAGAAAGGAATTTGGAGTTAAAGAAATTGATGGCTTCATCTAGGGGTAAGGTTTTTAGTGGGTTCCAGTTGATATATTTAAGGGAGTTAGAGAAGGTGGAGGGGTTAAAGTTAGTTAAGTTTTGAGTATGTAAGGGTTTGTGTGAGAAAGAGGAAGAGGAAGTGGTTCTGTGGGTGAAGGCAGGTAGGTGGTCTCCTGGTGGGTTGGGAGAGACACCAGATGAAGTGGTTCTGTTAGGGTGGGACACCAGGATCCAGTCTAGGATGGAGCCTGTGAGGTTAGTTTTGTTAGGTCTGGTTGTAGAGTTAATAAGTTGAGTAAAATTGAAGAGATTAATAGATAAGGTGGGATTATGGTTGCTGATTTTTTGCCAGTCTATATTGACGTCTCCCATTATAAAGGTTTCATATTTAATGTTTAAGGAGGTCCAAGAGAGGATGTCTTCTAGGGTTTTGGTGTTGTTTCCAGGAGGAATATAAAGGGAGATGATGCAGATGCTTTTATGGTCATTTAATTTTAGAATGCCTGATACTAGTTCTGCATTACTGAAGGTAGGTATGGGGATTGGGAAGGGAGTGATGGATAAGTGATTGGAGTAGATTAATGCTACACCACCACCATGATCTGCTGGGACATGTATTTTCTGCAGACTGAAGTAGATCCCTTCACATACACACACACTTACTTGGCAACACTGAGAGTAGAACCCCTACCTAGGTACTTATTGCTACTAATGTGTTTGGCCTTAATTGCACACACCACAGAGCTTTTAGGATGAGGTGTGTCCCGAGTTTATTGTTAAGTGAAGAACATCACCAGGCCTTGTACAGTATGGTAATGGGGGATATACTGGGTGTTAATGAACAATACATAGTATGACATACTGTCATATACACATTGACAAATGCATAACAGTAACAGACACATCTGACAGACCTTATTTGAGCAGTGCTAACTACCTTATCAGTGAGTCCATTCTGTTGCAGAGAATTTGCACACAGCACATGCATCATTGGGCTGGATACTGTAATTAGTTACCTGTATGGTTGATGGTGACAGCGGTCCTCATACGGTGGACCTTGGGACATGTACTGGGGGTTCCATGGTGTAAAGACAGTCTACCCAGCACCTACACCCCACATTGGATATTGTACTCACTGAAACCCATGATAATGTTCTGATATACCCACAATCGCACATTGACCAAGCCTACAATACAACCCCTTGTCTATCTAATCAGTGCTACTACAGAGACATGCATTTATTGCACATGCCACAGGGATAGTAGGTTGATGCTTTGTCATGGCTCTCCTATGGTCAGCAACACCACTATCCCTTATACTGTATGGCAAGGTTTATTGTATTTGGAGAATGTGGCCTCAGAATGCTGTCTCCTACAAATATACACACTTGCACACATACACACACTTGCCAGGACTCAAAGGGTAACCCACCTATCTACCCATTTGTAGAATAGTGTTATGCTGGTACTGCAAGCTCCAGGTAGCCCATAGGGTGAAGAATGTAACAAGGTACATTTAACATCAATTACATCAGCAGCCATTTCTAAGTATGGCAATGGGGTGTAGTGGGTGAGAAGGCCCTCAGGGTATTGTCAACTACAAGTTTATAAACACACAGACACTGTTATTCTTAGTAATGCACACTGACACATTTGTCAGTACTGGGGTCCATAAGTGCAGGTGTTCCTAGGTGTGTAACAGGCTAATGTCCATGGAGAGATGAGAAGGGAAGGGCATGTGGGTACACTGGTATCATGCCATCTGACATTTGTCAGCAGGCCATCTATCAGCTGATGCCACTTGAGTGATCCCCAGGGTGACAGTTAAATTCAGCATCCAATCATCTGGTGTTCTCTTACAGCAGGCCAGTGAGGTTCTACAATTGAGATGTATGCAACATATATTACATAACATGGCCAGTGTCTGGGTTAGAGACCTGTACCCAAACATGTTCTGTTGACTGTGGTAGTCTGATTGAGGTATCCATGGCATGTGGTGCATACAGGGTAGGGTTTCCTAGCTGTTGCATTCATAACACAGCTGGGCCGACATGTCAGTGTTAGTCAATCATAGATTGCCTGTAAGCAGCCAAGATGGATATCTAACTTCTGCACATCTGCACAGAGGACAGACAGAAATCAGCTAGCCAACAGGTTATGCATTAGGATGAATGTTTTGACAGATTGACGTCTGACACTGATAGGTATGCCATTACTACATGAGAGCAGCACTCAATGACATGCCTGAAACACATAGTAGTCTACAGTTAATATCCACATCAGATCAATATCCAGTAGCAGATACTGAATAACACACAGTTCACACAACAAGAACATGATAGTCAGTACTCAGAGTCCAGCTTTGTATGCAGGGTGTATGGTTCCAGTACTACTATCTGCAATCTACTCTTACTTGGAAAAGCACTGTTAAAAGTAGTAACATAATGATACAATACATGCAAGTGTGACTGCGTATAACCTGGGATAATACCCATGTATGAAACACATACAAAGTGAAAAGAGTCTTCTATTAGCCATGTATACTCAGGTGTTCCATACAGTATACTCACACCCCTTGCTATTGTAATGGCAGCATATAGAAGCATGTTATGTACATGGAATTAAATGCACTTATTAAAGATGTCATTACCCTGCAATTTTATCAGACTGGAATGTGATCACTGGTTACCAGGGATGAGCTATGCTTAGCAGATGTAAGCGTTGCTTAAATGTAAATACTAACCAGATTTGCGCAGTGGTAAGCGAAGCCTTCACAGTGTAAGCATCTCTTTGTTTAACCGTACGTTATCACTGCTTAGCTTTGCACAAACCCATGCAAACCCACTTAAAGCTGCTCAAAACTGCCTTAACCACTCTGTATCCAACAGTCCTTGTTCTGCCTAGCACCAAAATAAACAGCCCTTACAGGTCTTGAACCCAGGACCCTGTACACTATAGTCACAGCAGTTAGCCACTAAGCTATCAGAGCTATGATGATTTCTGTTGTTTTTTTAAATATATCATTCAGTGCACATACTGAATAGTAGTGAACAACTGCTTTGACTATTACAATTGTTTAGTACTTGTAAGTCTAAATAGTGTTGAATCAGTCTTCCTTTTATATCTAAATATACATATATCAGATAAATATGGTGGGATACATCTGGGAAGGTATATACAGCACTCATATTTACACATAACAAGGATAACCCCGGGAATCATCTCTGGGTCACTGCTGGACAGAGGCACAACAAACTAATGGGCACAGTATTTTTTCATATAAGGGGTGGCGTAAGCCACAATAATTTGGGCTAGGCTTATAAATGCCTTAGGGCAGATAGCCTAGTATAAACCTATGAACCTATGAACCTATGAATATGGATGTATATATACATGTGTAGATATATGTATACATGTACATACATATATCTCTATGTTGTCGGAACATGGCCCTGTCAACAACAGTACTGCCCATAGGCCACCGAGACACAACCCGCCATGCCTACATACTGACCACTTCCAGACAATATTGAACACACAACAGCCTAACACACGGACCACTGCATATTGTACACATGCAACAATCTAGCCTGTAAATTGGGCCAGCTCAGGTAATCTGTGCTCCACTGTTATTAAACCCACATGTACATGTTACTGCATTTCTATATAGGATTATGGGGGGGGCACACCTCACAACTGTAGACATTTGCTATGACTGTACTGGCATTTCAGGTACTCTGTTGCCATCCATTTTATTTTGTATTCTGACCTATCATGCAGACTAGAGGCATATCAGTAGAGTACAGATATTAGGTATTATTGGCCTACATTTCAGTTTCATTCTTCTTAACCTTCAGAACTAACATATAACTGCCAGACGTGTTGTAGGCTGTATGTGTAGGTCTGGAGTGGGGCTGTTAACCATTGCCATCAATTGGAGGCCTTAGCCCAGCCTTTCTTTATGGTCATGTACATCTGTCCTGTTGGCTGAGGCTAGTGTTGGGTATGTGAGCCTCACAGACATGCATGTGTGTGTAATATGGACACACATTTTCGCCACCACATGTACTGCAGTGGGATTTGTCACTTTGTCTAGTACTGCCTACTTTTTTGACACCAGTATTTGTTATGGATTACATGCTGCCCATATAGATGTCCACTATCTGCTGCCATCCCATTCAGCCAACCGATTCCCTTGCATGCTCACATCCATACCATAGATACAACTAGCAGAATATACTAGTCCATTCAGCAATTGATAGGAAGAGTGACTTATCTTGTGGCTGTGTCATTACTGAGGATGGTGCTGTAGGGCTGACTATGTCGGATGCACATAGTATACTCCCTATACATGGTAAAGCACAGGTACTGTCATGTTTGGCATCCATTTTTCTGTATGTCCAAGTCAGAGAGAGGTGTCATTCCCTCGGTCCCTACCATGTCAGTGTATGTGCTATGCATTGCCTCTTTGCCAAAGCCTGGGCATACTGGGCATGCCTCCTTCTGCCTACATGGGCAGGCTCAGGTTGTTCCTCCTTTGTGTCCCTCTGGGCCTGTGATGGCTTTGGCAATGGTGGGGGCTGTGTAGCCTTGCCCCATGCTGTTCCTTCTGCAGCTGTTTCCTCAGGATCATATTGTGTAGCATGGCACATACTATGAACATTTGTGTGTATGTAGCTGGAGAGTACTGCAAGGCTCCAACGGATATTCCAGGCAGCAGAACAGTACAGCTGTGTCATATGCCAGATGTGTTAGTTGTAATAGCTTCCAGGGCTGCCAGCACACACATTCAAGATATTGCCCTGGGCATCACACACAACCTGGCAGTTGATGGAGGGGAAGCCCCTATTCTGCTATTTGGTGGAAGAGATGCATATTGCTGGTCAACGCCTCACGGGTGTTGAGGAAATATATGTGCTCATTGACATGTGCTGACATGGCATCCAGGAACTGATGGAGTACCTTGGATGCTGATGCCTTTGAGATCCCCATGATATCCCCAGTTGGCCTTTGGAAGGTACCTGTGGCTAGTATTCTAAACCCTACATATACCTTGGTATCCACTGGGATGGGTTCCCCTCTGTTGGTTCTGTGTGTGAGGCGTGGCCAGCACAGCTCAACAATTTGCTGTAGAATTTCCCTGTCCACCCTATAGTGCTCCACTATCTCCAACTCATGTAGCCCTTGATAGGTTACCCTGGGTCTGTACACTCTTCTTCTCCTCTTCACTGTGGGTTGGTGATCAGCATTCACATCCTCACCACCCTCAGTCTCTTCCACATACCGATGTATGAGAGCAACAGCAGCTCCTAACATTTTGTTAGTTTTGTTAGGTAAAATTTCCCCATCTGTGTACACCGGTGGTGTAGAGTTTGTGGGAAAAACCAGAGTGAAAGGTGTTTGCATAGTTTATAGTAGTGTGCTGGGCTGGGCTGCTGCCTGTGTAATTGGCTGATTCTGATACATTTCACCTGCCAGTTATGCTGGTTCTCCTTGATTGCCTTCCTACTGTTTTTTTCCCTTCCCATTTAAGCCACAAGGTGTGCTGCACATACCCAGTGCTCAGATGTGAACAGAGCTGCTATTTCCTGTGTTTTTTTAAACCCGGTGCATGGTCCTCACACCCATTTATGCAATGTAAACACTGCTAGTTAGCCTCAGACACACCCCCTTCCTTAGCTGTGCTTAGCTAAGGGCAAACACGGGCCACAGAGCTCCAATAAGCTTACAGCATGCTTGACACTCCCCATTATGAGGACATTTACCTCTTATACCATGGTGTTGCTGCACCTACACAGTTGGGTGCAAGCTAACACTGAGAGGAATTCTGTGATGCAGTATAAATCCCCTCATTTACATGAAACAGAATGCTAATTCATAGTTACCACACTCACAGTGAGCTTTCCCCCTTAGGAACCACTGTTCCCTGGTATTGCTGTCTTATGCATGCCATTGACTATCATGGCAAAATGCTGATTTTGATTTAAAAGCTTATTTCCAACTTTTTTTCATATTTTTGGGCTGATCCTGTTTGCGCACGTCTGCCCTACACTTAAACAGCCAAAATTAGCCCCCAAAAAATTTAAGTTATTTTTTATAATTTTGCAAATATTTCCCATGCCAATGGCCATATATTTGGCCATTAGCATGCCTACTACATTGAATACATGCTTTCTTTGGAGCTGTCATGCCTCCATTTTGTAATTTGCAGAAATGTATTCTGTTAGTAGCCAAATACATTTCTGGAGGTTACACTATTCCTGCACAGATGCCTGCCTGCTTCCTGGATCGCTAATTCACCTCATTTGCATGGTTTTCACCAGCAAATGGGGTAATTAGCATATAGCATTGGTGTCCATGCAGGAATAGTTTAGGAGCACCCGTGCACATCCTGGGAGCTCGTTCCTGGATCGCTCATCGGCCATATTGCATGCAGCAGCTCTTACACTATTCCTGCACACCATGCAGGGCTTGTTGAATCTTGGGGAAAATGTTTTGAGGAGAAAACAAATGAAAAATAACTTTAACTTGTCATTCAAGAACCTCCACATGTCGTATAAGAGCAAGATAAGATGAAGTTTCAGGTTTTGACTACAACTTCCTTCAGGCACAATTAGCACAATTATAGGGTACAAATAAAAACAAGTGTTCAAGATACCTTTAATTAATAATTGGGCTCATATCTCTAAACCAGTCAGGGACAGATTTCAACAGAATCATGGACAAAGCCAGAAAAAATCAGGAACAATCAGGGACACTTTCAAAATATTAGTGCTATTAACCTGAGACATTCACAGAATCAGAGCATATGAATTAATGCACATTTTGTGAAGTAAAAGAAGTCTACAGCTCTTAATTATTGTCATTATTCATTAAGTGTAAGCCACCAACTTTCCTCCAAACTTCACCAGTTTTAGGGGGGATTAAGAGGGACAGAGCTAAAATTTGAGTCAAAATCAGGGACAGTTGAGAGGTATGTTTTGTGCTACACAGAAGGATTTCTTGGCTATTGCTGTTACACACCTGTCAAATGATAGGGAGCTGTCTATGAAGGTGGTTTGATCTCTGACAACCAAGATGGAATGATATATTGATGCAGAGATATTTAGAAACCTTGAAATAGAATAAGCAAAAACAAAAAAGAAATCAAATTAATGATGCACCTCCTGTCACACTGAGATTGTGTTGTCTATTGCTAGTAAACAGCTGTAAGAACAATGTTACAACTGTCAAACTATGCTGCCAGCAAAGCATTCTAACAGCTATGGAGAAAAACTAGCAGGGTACATTGTGCTCCATTATAGCAGAAGTAAGTTGGTCAGTCCTACTAACTGACAAAGGAAAATGAAGAGGAATAGCTGAATGTGAAAGATGTTTAGTAGCTAAATAGGAGAGAAAAGTTTTTCTGCAGAAACACATACCTAATATCACAATGTTTACTGGAATATTTGAAGCTACTCTGGTGAAAAAAGTGGAATGGGTGTGGTTTGTAAATATATAGTAGTATATAATATAGCAATAACCCACGCCTGGGTGTGGGTAATGCTGGATTTACCCACGGTTGGCGTGGTTTGGTCACGAGGGCGAAGCCCGAGTGGCCAAACAAAGCCAACCGTGGTAAATCCAGCATTACCAACCCAGAAGTGGAGTTATTATACAATGACATTATTTAAGAAAAAAAATAATTACTTTTCTTAAATAATGGCATTGTATAATGCCTCCTTGCTGCCCTTCCGCAGCTGTCTGGTAGTCTGCGGCAGTTCTGATGTACTGCACATGCGTATGCCTACACAGTACATCAGAGCTGTGGGCAAAAGCAATGGAGAAAGCAAGATGTCCGTTGCTTTTTACTGTTTCGCTATGTTAAATGGGTTTAACATAGCGAGACAGCTTTAAAAAAAGCAACAGAGAATCTCCGTTGCTTATTTTAAAGCTGTCTCGCTATGTTAAACCCATTTAACATAGCGAGACAGTTTTAAAAAAAGCAACGGAGAAAGCAAGATCTCTGTTGCTTTTTACAAACTGTTTTGCTATGTTAAATGGGTTTAACATAGTGAGACAGGTTTACAAAAAAAAGCAATGGAGAAAGCAAGCAAGATCTCCGTTGCTTTTTACACACTGTCTCGCTATGTTAAAAGAGTTTAACATAGCGAGACAGCTTTAAAAAAAGGCAATGGAGATCTCCGTTGCTTTTTTTAAACCTGTCTCGCTATGTTAAACTCCTTTAACATAGCGAGACAGTGTTTTAAAAAAAGACTTATACTAATGGAAAATGTCCGGGCGACCGGACCTTTTTCCATTAGTATAAGTCGATTTACAACGTGCACGCTGACCAATCAGCGTGCACGTTTTGGAATATTAATGGGGGGGTCATGGTATAATACACAATGCCTACAAAAGCCCAAATACAACTAAAGATGACAAATTGGTAGTAGTAGTAATGGATCCCATGTGAAGGCTTGTGCAAGGCATATGGTTATGCACGTAAAGATGCAGTGTCTAGTCCACATCTACAGACTATGACATTCAGGTTAGTGTTTCCTTTCTTGTAAAAAAACACACCGAGTATAACTGATGCATGAAGTGTTATCTGTTGGCTATGCAGTGTTATACATGGTCTGCTGTCACTGGTCATGTGATATTCTTTCTCACATTACAATATATTTTTGTTTGTAAAAGTCATGCCTGAGTGCTCACAGACTCCTGTTCAGTGATGTCGTAAAGCATTGTATAAGGAATAATCACATCTAACTGCCTTGCACAATACTTTCCATTGAGTTGTTTTACATAAGTATGCTTGAAATGAATGTCCTCGGGTGTTATAATTAGTAAAAGCTGTTAATTCAGTATTTAACATCAGTTCATACTTGTATTTGAATACAAATGTATCATATCTATATAATGCAATGTTTTCTCAATTTGAACTATGTTGTCTGTTGAGGTACAACACAAAAAATATCATAATTTGTCCAGTGGTAAGGATGAAGAGGCAGTAGTGTTTGTTTTGATGGCAGGATACCTGTTTTAATCTATAATTTTTTTCATTAATATGTTCCCATGAGAACTTGTGTATTACAACTTTGGAGATTTAGGTAAATCCAGCTGTAGGAACAGCAATGCACAGAGAACGGGTGCCAATGACTGCAACCTTATGTTATGTCATACAAAGTTCTTTCCACAGTTACCGAATGTTTTAAGCAGTATCATTACAGGAATGAAATGCATACACTTATAAAGTGTCCTAAGCATTCCCCTTTTTTAAATAACTTATTTCCTTTCAAGTTAAAAATTAACTTGTGTTTGTAAAGGTAAAATTGTAAGTAACAGAAATGATACACTATAATCGTAGTTGGTCAAGGTCAAATGAGTCATACCCATTTCCTAAATGTAGTCTAGGTCATAGTGGAAGTGATTATGAAGAGGTGTGTCATGATAGCTGGATACTGATTTGGTACTATATTGTGATCTACTTGATGCAGGTGATCCTGCAGACACCGATGTGACAGTTCTGCTGGAACGAGATTGATATCTCAAATGAGAGGTTCTGTTAGGTATAGAGGAACACTTGCATGGCTTGCATGAAATCTCTTTTACTTGTTCCCCTTGACTAATTACAGTACTTTCTTGAAAAGCACCTGTCATGTCATGTGATCTGTCCCCCCATGTCTGGACAATAACCCACCCTCATCCCTTGTCATTATGATGATGATGATGATAACATATTTATATTTATGAGACAGCCTGAGGAAAGTGGCACACAGTCCCCAAGTTTAATGGCAGGATCTCACACCCCACAACATGTTAGCAACTCTGCAGTTTGAGTTTGAGTCTGACAAGTCCTAACTAGTGTATGAATAGAGGCGGCCACTGATGGTTGGTGTGCCACCATACTACATACCATTGTGATGTTGATATTATCCCTACTCTGTGGCATTTCCAAGTCATGCTGGAAACCCTCACCCATACCCTTGAGAACTCTAACCAGTTACAGCAGACTCTCTGTGGCAGTGCTCTGAGCCCTAACAATGCCATGGCACATTTTCTAATGGGCAGCTAATGCTTTACATTTCTTGGGGTAGCAGTAACAAATTCCTATGTCTGACTCTTCCTTTGTAAAGCTATCACTGTGGACACTGTTACTGCTGAATATCTGCCATCATCATGAAAGTGTTGATCTAGGTTTGAAGATACTGATGTAGAGGTAAATATGTTTTCCTCTTGTATACTGTCACTTCCAGCTAGGCTGGTGTGTAGCTATAGAGAGTTTGATGTATGGATTTTTTGGGCTTGTAGATTTCCAACAGTTGTTGGTCTGAGCTTCTGAGAGTTCTGAGAGTTCTGGAAGGAGTCTAGAGTATTATATGTAGGGTGATAGAATGACAGGTAGAGGGTCTGTTTAGGACTGAATGATAGGAAGTTGGTTGAAAAGATGTTGGGGGAACTCTAGCCATTTTAAAAGTTTGAGGGATTGGCAGTGATGTGTTTTTGAGGTGTGGTTCACAGCAAATCTCGCTACTTTGCTATAAGTGCATTTGAGTTTGGTTAGGAGAGAGGCTTGTAGGTTGCTTAGTACTTGTGAACTATAGAGAAGACTAGGGAGGAGGAAGGCATGGGCTAGAGTAAGTCTAGAGTCATTAGTAAGAAATGTGTTATTTCTATAAAGTAAGCCACGTTTTTGATGTGTTTTCATTATGCAATGGTGGACATGGATGTCGAGTTTGAGTTGGTCATTTAGGATGCCTTCAAGCAGTTTGCTGTGAGTATCTGCATTAATGACAGTGATGTTTAGGGAAGTAATGGAGAAAGTAGGCTTGAGGTCTTTGAGAGATTTAGGTAGGAATAGAAGAAGCTTTGTCTTACTGGGATATAGAATGAGTTGGTTATTGGAGAGACATTTTTTCAATAGACTTAAAGGAGTTTTGAGTGAGCACTTGAAGGTCTGAGAGGGAGTCAGAGGTAGAGATAACTGTGGAGTCATCTGCGTATTGTATAAGACAAGAGTGGGGACAGGAGAAATGTAAGTGATTAATGAAGATATTGAATAGTAAGGGACCATGAATTGACCCTTGTGGAACACCTGTTTTGATGGGGAGAAAGGAAGATGTTGAAGAGAGCCATTTAACTGAATCTTGTCTATTAGTGAGATAGCTAGAGAACCAGCAAATTGTAATATTGAAAATGGTGAGGTCAAAGAGTTTGTAAAGTAGCACAGGGTGAGGCAGGATCAAATGCTTTGGAGAGGTCAAGAAAGAGACATGATGTGAGTTTGTTATTATCTCTAGCAAGGGAGATTGAGTTAGTGAAGGGGATGAGGGCAGTAGTAGTAAAGTTGTGGTTGGTATGGAAACCATGTTGTGTGTTTGTAAGTAGGTTTTCCTTGAGTGAGTAGGCCATGAGTTGCTTATGTACACATTTTTCGAGAAGTTTGGATACAGGGGGCACAGTACTGCTACAGGCCAGAAGTTACAGAGTTCTGTGGAGTTGCCACCCTTATGGGGAAGTATGGTATAAAATTGTTTCCAGTGTAAGGATGCAATGCATTCACTTATAGATCAGTATAAAAGTATATAGATGGGGTAGGCTAAGGAGTTAGCAGCTAATCTGAGGAAGAATGGAAGTAGGTTGTCCACAGAAGGAGAGCAAGTTTTGATCTTGAGAAGGAGTTGTTTTATATAGCTAGTGGGAACGGGTTGCAAAGAGAAGGAATTCTTGTTGTTTGAGGGTGAAGAGGGATCCAAATGGTTGGGAGAGCTAGGTGTCTATATGATTGGAGTGGAGAGATCTGTGTGGTTAGGGGACTTAAGGGCTTGTGCTAGTTTACAGATTGAGTCAATATAATAGAAATTGAATAAGGTAGCAGTTTCGAGGGGAGTGTTATTAGAAAAAGAGTTTGGTGCAATGGGGTTACCAGGGTGCAGGATTTGATTAACAGAGTTCCAGAATTTTTGGGGTTATTTCATTGGGTTGTTTGGGGTTTGAGAAAAAAAAATGTTCTCGTCATGATTGATTTGCTTTTTGGTAAGGATACAGAGCCCTTTGTAGGTTTGAAGGTGGATGGGTGATTTAGTATTTGTGCTGAGTTTTGAGCATGGGTTGACTGAGATAGCCAGAGAAAACGGAGATATTTGAGAAGCAAGAGAGTTTAGTATGCTTAAGAAAATGTTGCTAAATGTTTGCAGTGCATCATTAAGTGGTAAGTATGATAGGAAGGACCA
>NC_056729.1:1095853002-1095893002 GCF_019279795.1 Protopterus annectens | reverse complement strand
AGCTGGGATAGTGTATTGGTGCATGAGTAGTTTTCCCAGTTGATGGAGGGGTAGTTGAAGTCACCTAGTATGAGAGTGTTGGGTTGGGCCTTAATTGTTTCCAGCGTGCATAGGAATGTGGAGTAAGAGTCCTGGGACATGGTTGGGGACCTATAGCAGGCTACAACCGGATTCGTCATCTTACCCAATGTTAGTTGTACTTGAAGTATCTCAGATGTGTTATACTGAGCTACTAGTCTGGAGGTGTGCATATCCTTTATGAATATGGAAACACCACTACCTTTCAAGCTTCAGTCCATGTTCTGGGGCCATAATTGAAACTGCTAATGATGTGGACATCCTACAAAAGGGCCTCGCACTGAGGCAGATGCCTGGTGTCAAAGCCATGGCCTCAAGCTCAATTCCAAAAAGTGCATTGTCATCCCCTTTGATAAAAGCTCTGTACCCATGAGCTACCACATAAGTGGTAGTCTACTTAACACCAAAAGTGTGATAAGAGACCTTGGGACACAGGTTGACAGTAGTCTCTCCTTTGATAATCACATTACCACAGTAGTCAGGAAATCCTTCTATGTGGCACACCTCATCACAAAAGGTTTCTCATCCAGGAAAAAAGAGGTCATTGTTCCCCTCTACTCAACACTCATTAGACCCATTATAGAGTACAACGCCCCTTTTGGTATGTAGCTACAAGACATCTATGGCAACTGGAAAAGCCGCAGAAATACCTCATAAAGAGGATTACCGGTCTCAAACAGATACCCTACACAGACTGCCTCAAAAAACTCCAGCTTTACTCCGTCACATATTGCCTACTCATAGATTCATAGGTTCATAGGTTGATACTAGGCTATCAGCCCTAAGGCCTATACAAGCCTAGCCAAACAATTCCACGGATATTTCTTCCCACAATATTTACTTCCCTGGACCCCTGTCTAGCAGGGCAACTGATGTGATCCCCAGGGTGAATTTACTATTTCCCATCCAATCGGCAAGGTTCCTTTTGAAGAGGGCCAAGGAGGCACTCTGCTTGACATGTATGGACAGTCTATTCCAGAGTATGGGGAGTCTCTGGGTCAGGAACCTATCCCTCCAGCATGTTTTGTTCATTGTGATGACAAGGTTTAGATCCCTGGAGTGTGTGGCTCTGAGGGATTGGGATTTCTTTAAGTGGAGCATGTTCAACAGCTCAGGGTTTGACATGGCCTTGTATGTTAAGCAGAGATCACCTCTGAGTAGACGATATGCCACAGAGTATAGCTGGAGTTTTTTTAGACGGTCAGCATAGGGCATCTGCTTTAGGCCTGTGATTCTTTTATTGAGGTATTTCTGTGGTCTTTCCAGCTGTTGCAGATGTCTTGTGATGTACATATCAAACTGGGCTTTGTACTGTATATGGGTCTAATGAGGGATGAGTACATTGGGACAATAATCTCCTTTTGTCTGGATGAAAAGCCCTTAGTGATGAGGTGTGCCACATAGAAGGATTTCCTGACTGTTGTGGCGATGCGGTTATCAAAGGTGAGACCAATGTCCACCTGTGTCTCTAAGTGTCTCATCACAATTTTGTTGTTTAGTGTACTGCCACCTATGTGGTAATTCATGGGTACATGTTTTTTCAAAAAGGGGATAATTATACATTTCTTGGCATTAAGCTTGAGCCCATGGCTCTGGCACCAAGCATCTGTTTCTGTAAGTCTCTTTTGTAGAATATCCACATCATTTGGGGATTCAATAATGGATCCCAGTTTGCAGTCATCTGCAAACTTTGTTAGCCAGAGTCCCTTAGTGTTGGCCTGTACTTCAGAGAAGTAGATGCCAAACAAGAGCGGTACCAGGACTGAATCCTGAGGTACTCCATTTGTCACTTGTCTTGAGCTGGATTTGGAGTCAGCTAATTTTACAGTCTGGGTTCTGTCAGTAAGCCAGTTGGCAACCCATCGCGTGACATAGGGATTTATGCCCAGCTTAGTAAGTTTATCTAAGATTCCAGAGTGGAGGATGGTGTTGAAGGCCTTGATGAGATCCAGATAGGCTGTGTGGACCGCCTTACCCTCGTCCACAGCTCTGGAGACTGATTTGAAGAAGTCAATCAGGTTCAGGAGACAAGATCGGCCCTTCACGAACTCAAATTGGGTGGGGTCCAGTGTTTGAAGATTTCCAATGTCTTTGTTTATAAGTTCCATGATAATGCGTTCCATGCCCTTGCAGATTAGGCTCATCAGACTGATGGGATGGTAGTTCCCGGTATCCAAGTTGGATCCCTCCCCGTGGAGTGGGATAACTGTAGCTGTGTGCCACTCAGTGGGCACAATGCCTGAGGTGAGCCTATGATTAAACATAACAGTTAGGTGATGTGCCAGTTCATTTTGTAGTTCATGTAGTACACAGCCCAGGATGTCATCTGATCCCATGGATGCAGTATTCTTAGCTTTGGAGAGTGCGGTTTCTACCTGTGTGGCCGTGATTATCGGAATTTAGCAAACTTTTGGTATTGAGATGGGCCCTTTAGGGGGTGAGAGGGGGGTCAAGTTGGCACTAAATCGATCTGCCAGGATATTGGCAATATCCTTGGGATCAGTATATTTAATGCCATTCTGTTGTAGCTCAGAGCAGATCTGAGCATTGCCATTTAGATTTTTGACATAACTATAGAGGCGATCTCTGCCTAACATACAAAGCTATGTCAAACCCAGAGCTGTTGGACATGCTCCACTTAAAGAAATCCCAATCCCTCTGAGCTACATGCTCTAGGGACCTAAACCCTGTCACCACAATAAGCAGAACATGCTGGAGGGATAGATTCCTGTCCCAGAGACTTCCCATACTCTGGAACAAACTGCCTATCTATATCAAACAAAGCTCCTCATTAGCACTCTTCAAGAAAAATCTTGATGATTGGATGGGAAATAGGAAATTCACCCCGGGGATCACCTCTGTGGCTCTGCTCAACAGGGGCACAGGAAAATAATTTTCTTAGGTGGCGAAAGCCAGGGCACATTTTTGGCTAGGGTTGTATAGGCCCTAGGGCCAATAGCCTAGTACCTACCTATGAACCTATGAACCTATGAAAGGTGTGGAATGAGTTATAGCCTGGAAGTGCAGGGGTGATTTCTGTTGCTTTAAACCAGGTCTCCATCACAGCACAAATGTCAATGTTCTCCAATTTGAGGAGTGCTTTGAGGAAGTGCATCTTGAGATTTAGACTAATACCATTGAGCAGCATGACCCTCAGATTGCATTTATTTATAGCTGTTATGGTGGTAATTTGGTCCTTGGAACATCCCCTAAAAACAGCACTATAGGGGTGGCAAGAGCCTTAGCCAGTATCCAGAAACCCAGGGATGACAGATGCAGGCCATCTCTGGCAAAGCATCGAGGTCTGTCAGTCATGTCATCCCAAGCAGACAGATACTGGATCCCCTTAAAATGACACCAGAAACATAGCCAATTGTTGAAATCAGTCATTTTCTGCTTGTACTGTGGTATCATTCTGGGTGACAGTAGGATGCTGCTCAAGGCTAGGGTCATACTTGCCTGGGCCACATAATCCAAGAGCTCCTCCATGCCTCTTTTCATGTAGTCCAGGGAGGTGCATCTCAGGTCATTCAAACCTATATGGACAGTGACAGAGTCATACTTGTACTTGTTGTGGGAATGACCTGAGTGTGTGTTATGTGTCAGATTCTAGCACCTGATAGACAGCTGACTGTTAGCTTCTCCTTTATTAGCATAGTGAGTGGGACATCAGTGTGCCTCAATATTGAGTCACCTATGTTTAGTGTATTGGGCAAGTTGTTTGCCTTAGGGGCTTAGGTTGAGGGGCACACTATGTAGGTGAGCTATGTGTCTTGTGGTTTGTGCTGTGTTGTGGTGGTCGAGTGTGTTTCTGCCTTGGAGGTCTCTGCTGTTTGGGTAGATTTCTATTGAGAGTCTCCGCAAAGGTGGGTGTGTGGTTTGTGTTTTTGTGTGTGACCTGTGATGGTGGATGTTCAGGAGGGCTATGTGTTGCATGTGGTGTGGTGCAGGTGTTGGCCTTCTCCTCTTGACCAGGTATTCCGGTCTTGGCTTGAAAGTGCAAACTAACCTTTCCCTCACAGCAAACTGTAGCAGAGTCTGGGTGAGCCTTTCCAGTAAAACCTAAATATTCAGCCCTGCCAAGTTTTGAACACTTTACACTGTGCACTATAATCACAGCAACATACCACTACACCATCTGAGCTGTGTTCACTCCCAGTGGGAACCCTCTGTAAGTCTGAACACTGTTCATTCTTGAGTCATTGGGCCTTTGACATAACCAGCACTAATTCTACCAGTGTTTCTGGGACTTTGGACCACCACAGGACTGCTTAATCCTGATCTGAATCCGAACTGCTCATCTCCCATCTTACTTTCTACTACTTCACATATTCATTGATCAGTCACCATTTCCCAAAACATTGATCGATCACAATTTCCTAAACTTTCATGCAGTATGACAGGCATTTAATACCTCTGTACTACATAAAGATAAGTATGTTCCTTTTGTTGTTGTACACTGACACTAATATGCTTATTTTCCTGTCATGTGGGATTGAAGATGCTAGAGGTGATGGAAAGGTGGTAGGATTCACACAGTGGGACACACAAAGAAATGTGAACATCAGAGCAGAAGCCAAATTATCCGAAATAGCTCCAATTACACAGAAGGTCAAAGAACAGATTAAGGTGGTTTAGGCACATGTGCAGAAAAGCAGAAGACAATCCGGTAAAAAAGGCAGGAAGAAATGAGGCCAACAAGCAATGAGATGGATGGAATGTGTGAGAGAAGACCTGCAACAGTCAGGCATAACTGTTAAAGGTAGGAGAGTGACACTGAATCAAGAGAAATGGTGACAGCTGACACCCTGACCCCATACAGAACATAAGAAAAAGAGAGTTGATGACGATGTCTCTGCCTCAAGAATGGAAGGTAATGGTTTCAAAATTAGCAGTTACAGTTGAACTTACACATTCAATATATACAAAATGATCTCCGGTATTACATTTCCTGGCACAGTAAAATAATTATAATCCATCAAATTAAATACATCAATATGATTTCAATAACCATTAGTCTATGTTAGACTGAGATATACAGTGAGTACTTATCTGTAATGTGTAACAACATAAATAATCCACAACGAAGTTAAACATTTTATGTTAATATAATCAGCCTCTATTTAAAATGCATTTTTAAGAAAGTTATTTACTTTGTTGCTCATTATTAAGTTATTCTTGAATTCTTTATGAAATAGTATTATTTCAATACACATTGTTCCCATACATTTATTTAAAGAATCAGGAACTTAATAATGGCTTTTGATTTGAAGACTTACTGTACAATGAATACTGATAAGCCGTTTCTCTTGGTTTAACAGTAATAAATAGAAAAGCAACATTGAGTAATTAACATATGATCATGTCTTTATTTAAAAGGAAGAGCAATAAGATACTTGTACTGTCAGGAAATGCTATTCTGTTTTGATTTTCTGGTTTTGTGATACCAATCTGCTGCTAAAAAGAATGAAAGCCAAATGGCATTTGTAGTTTAATGTAATGATAATTTACAGCATAATATCATCTGGCTTTACTTCAGTTATCCTAATCAGCAGATTGAATCGTAAAATGCATCAGGTCCCATCACCAGCACCACCACCACCAGCACCCCCACACACACACACACACATACACAATAAAAAGAAAAAAAAAATAACTAAAAAAACTATTATAAAAGGCATGACAGATTAACAACAGTGGGAACATTACTAGCGGAACAATAGTTAACTCCAGTGCTGGATGTAGGACTGTAAATGGGTTATTTTACAACAGATAAATGACTACTTATTTTTTTATGTCACTGATGCAAAACATAACATAAATGTAGTTATCTCGAACACTTTCATTTTGATTTTGAGTGTAAGTAAAGTAGCAAAATACTGTCTCCACTACAGTGACCATCCACATTGCAACAATTAAAGCATAATATTTACTAACATGGTGTAGTCATACCTCTCAACTTCTTTTGTTTAAGAATTCCATACCAAGCCAACAATAATGGGGACAATGGCACAAATCAGGAGTACCTTTTAAAATTACTCTGTTTTACCTTTGCATGTGCGTATGTTTGTGTGTGTGTGTGTGTGTGTGTGTGTGTGTGTGTGTGTGTGTGTGTGTGCGCGTGTGTGCACTAGTCGAAGTGAAATGGACAGCAGGATTTGCAGCTGTGGACTGACAAGTGCTGACAAGGTGGTGGGTAACAGGTAGTGCCATTGAACAAACAGATTTGCCTATATTAACCATGTATTATTGTTTGTGTGTGTGTGTGTGTGTGTGTGTGTGTGTGTGTGTGTGTGTGTGTGTGTGTGTGTGTGTGTGTGTGTGTGTGTGTGTGTGTGTGTGTGTGTGTGTTTGTGTGTGTGTGTGTGTGTGTGTGTGTGTGGTGTAAACGAACTATGGAACAAATCTGTACTGACAGTGACACAGGCTTGCTGCTCTGCTTAGGGGGACACTTGTGTAAGTGCAGTGGACTAGCTGCAATAGGTATGGATGGAAGTCCTGAGCTGACATCCATCAATTGTTTTCTTCTGCCAAAGTTATTACAGCAGTATTTTACAGAGATGTGGGGAAAGTCTCAAAGTTGACTGGTATGTTGTATAGGTGTGGGTGGCTGTGTGTTTGTGGAGAGTGGTGGTGTGCCTTTGTAAGATTGGTGTGAATGTTATGCTTTGTGAAACACAGAATTAAGAGTAAAACTGTGGTCAGAGTAGTTCCTAGCAAATTCATTATTGCTTGATTTAGACATTTACATTGCACTCCATTTGTCAGTACATTGTTTGAGTGCCGTGTCTGGAATATGATATCACTGTTACAGCAGCTGGTACTGTTTCAATACGTGTGTGTCATGAAGTATGTACATATCTATCTGATTTGGGGTAGTTGCAATGGAGAACAGATGAGTAGGTGTTTCAGATCCTTATCAGCATACCCCATAAGTGTCACTAATTTTGGCTTATACTTTTGCTCTAAAATTTTACAATCCACAAAGCTGTTTGAAAAAGGTGTTAGATTCACAAATAATGACAATCATTGCAATTAAAGACCTTTTTCTTTAGAAAACGAATGGTAATTCATGTAGTGTTATTTTGTGAGCTTACTAAATCAGTAACATTGATATTTTCTAAAGTATCTGATTTGAAAGCTTTCTCCAGGAGTCTACTGGTGAGAGGATGAGAGAGATGCTACACGTATACAACAAAGAAAAAATACATAAATCAATAATAACAGAAATTACTAGGTCACATCAGAGGCTTGGGAGGTGATTGTTAAAAAGAAACCGAGAACTGTTTCATTGTTTTGTAAATTGTGGCATTAAACACATAGTTCAGGTATGCTATAACAGAATAACTATGCAAAGATAACCACATGAGCAGCCAGAATTCCATTCAATTTGAATATTTTACTGTGCACATTTTAAGAAATGGAAAGATTGGCCTAAACTCTGGATTGATGTGTTTTTTTTTTTTTTAGAAATAATTCCTGGAAAATGCTAATCAGAACTGAAGAGACATATGAGGGAACCATTTTAATGGCACACCAGGCTGTGGTTTGTTTGCTGTCTATTGTCATGCAAAGTTGACTTGTGTCTTTCGGCTTTTCCCGGTTAGTTGAATCTAGCCAAGCTAGAAATGTGAGACTCCAGCCTACTGAAGGAGGGGATGGGAGGAGTAACTTGGCCAGGAACTGAAACTTGCAAAGCTGCTCCTTGTAAAAAGTCTATTTTATCTCAGTAAGGTTTGCCACTTTTGCAAGCTTCTTTCAGAGAATGTGTAGTACATCAGTGAACAGCTTGTAAAACTTAATGCAGACCAGTCAATGACACATGAACTGCAGACTCTCAAACTTGGCATTTTTTTTTCAGAAGTTCCATTTTAAGTTAATTGAAGTCTAGTTGGACAACCAATGGTAGGGCTACTTATACTCACAATTTGTGCATTATGGGGCAGATTTAGCTTTCCAAAGGAATCATGAGGATAAAAAAAAAAATCAAATTAAGAATGAGTACTTGTTTTGCTGCTGGCAGCTTTAGGAAGTGCAGTAAATCATGTCAAGATAAAAAAAAATATATATATATATATATATATATATATATATATATATATATATATATATATATATATATGTTTTTTTTCATCATTTGCCCACAGGTATTTCGTATTCGTAGTTCAATATTAATGTATAAGAGCCAACAAGGCCAATTAAAAACAGACTCTGAAATTATTGAATTGACTAAATACACCAAGTTCCTATTTTAAAAACAGTTACAGACTGACTTTTAACTATAAATACAATTAGCCTGTTCTACTGACTGGAAAAATATTTTTTTCCTAATAATATTCTATACCTAGTGATCTTCAAAGTATAATCTCCACCTCTAATGACACATTCAGAGTCTAACAATTCTACAACCATAGGTAAATTAAATTCTTCATCATGGAAAGCCCTAAAAGACAAACTTAGTTTACCATGTACAAGTAGACGACAATGGAGGCTAGCACTCGAAAAATCACAACTAAAACAAAAAGCACCAGTGGAGTAAACAGACACGGCTCCTCTTCTTTTCACAGTTTTAATGACGAAAACACCACAGAACTACACAAATAGCACGAAATTCCACAAAACGGCTCCAGTAACAAAAAACATAAACGCTATGTCTCCACACCTGCGTTTTCGTTTAGAAGGAAATGAAGTAGGAAATGAAGTTTCAGCAAGGATTTAAAATAAAGCTTGTTTTTTAATAATAAAAAAGCATGTTGATAAAGTCAGTAGTTAAAAGGGATGATTTTAATAAGGAGGTAATGATGATTTTATATTGTATTTATTAGCTCTAATTATTCAATTAGCAAATGTATTTAAGTTGAAGGGTAAGAGTATGTATTATTCATTTGCATCTGAGGAAGTGATTCTAAACGAAAACGCAGGTGTGGAGACATAGCGTTTATGTTTTTTGTTACTGGAGCCGTTTTGTACCCACCTAATGATATACGGATCAATAGAAACATATGACTTAGCCTGGATAATGACATGGCATGGGATGCTATCTAAGGCTTTTGATAAGTTCAGATAGGCCATCATAGCACAGAGACCAGAATCTATGGCATAACTGATAAGCTCATAGAAATCCACAAAATTAGTAAAAGTGGATCGATTCTTTATAAGTCCATGCTGAAAAAAGTGCTGATCCAGCTTTACAGTTGCACAATTTAATAGCTGAAAGGCATCCTTTGAAGTAGATGAGGTTAAACTGGTTTGTTGATAATAATTAACCTCAGAAGCACAACTCTTGTGTATTGGAACCACAATGGTCAGATTCTCTCTCATGGGAGCCATACCTGAAGCTAATAACAGATTAAACCAGATATTAAATTTACTAACCAAGTCCCTACATAATGTAGCCCAAAAGCAACCTGGAATGTTGTCTGGTCTTGGGCTTCTATAAGTTTCAGTATTAGCTATAGATTTACTTACTAAATATAACATAAATACTGAACAGAAAGCAGTGCTATTACTTTTAATTAAGGTAATCTGAGTGTAACATTCCACTTGTTTATTAATACTAGAAAAGTAGGAGTTACTTTTGCTAATTCTGTGTTCATATGGAATGTTGTTGCCCAATGGCTTACTGTCCCAATGTCATCAACAGTCCTTGTGTCAATTTACATGAGAGACATTGCTGACTATCACCTGATGGGGCTAACTTGTTTTCAAACTCTTTCTTAGCCAATTTCAAAGACTTTAAACTTTCAGTCACAAAAGAATATGCCTTTCTGGCAGGAGAGGTGTTATATTTTGCCAGATATTGTCTTGTTTTCCTTAGCAGCAATTATGTATGTTTATCTTGCTAACAAGGAGGGGCAAAGTTACCATAGACTCACTTTCACACAACATTTTACCTGACTTAAACAGTTATCTTCAAACAGTCCACAAAGTTGCAATTTCAGAATTCTTTTTTCAATGTGCCTGCCACAGAACTAATCTTACTAATAAATCCCTTAGTGCAGAGATTTGCCCAGTCATACATATATGTTATGTTTTCAGATAATGCCAAATTAGATTGAAAAAAGTGAAATGCTAGGTGCTCAAAATTCTCCAAAATGTTCTGTTTTGGAATATTAATTATTAAATACATCTAGAGTATTATTTCTCCTAGTTGGAAACTTCACAAGCTGCACAAAATTCTTTTTTGAAAGTAAAATAGAAAATGTTCTTTCAGGAACATTATTGTATACATCTTCATACCAACTGATATAATGTTACAATTACCTAGAATAATTATATATTTTCATATTCCATAAGTTTGTCAAGTTCTAAATATTCCATCTGATCGAATTTAATGATATTTGGGCATTTCTTACAAATTAATAGTCTAATAAAATTCTTGTCAGTTACCCAATAAGCTCCAGTAGAATAAACGCTAAATGGTGTGAAGTCTAAAAGATTGGGTTAGAAACAAAACAACAGCCTTTCTACCATGTAGATCTAATCTGCATCACTAATGAATCTTATAGCCAGGAATATTCACCCCCAATAAATTGCCAGGCTTCAGTGATAAGAATTGCAGAATAATTATTCACAAAACACAGCGCCTGTATTTCCACAGTTTTGTTAGTAAGATGATGGGCATGTGTATAATACATTTCTATTTCTTTTACTGCACTTGTAATCTTTCTCTGTCCTTTAGTAAATGACTAAAGTCTAAAAAATGAGTAATAATATCCAGATGTTTCTTGCTCCAAACCTTACCTCTTTGAAATTCAAGTGGAATTGAATCATTACCAAAAAGTACATCTTTATCACACTTTTATAATATCCAGATCCATTGTATTACAAAAATAGGTAAGCATCTATTAAATAATAATAATTTGGAAATTGATAAACAGTAAACAATTTTCAATAATTTCTGAAAAACACACAACAACCTCATGTTTCTAGCAGAACTCATGAATTTCCATAATTTGGTTGTGTATATTGTATAAAAGAGTGCAGAATAAATTATTCCCATCAGCATGAATTATTCTATAGTGAGCAGATCATTTTCCAGCTACTAACCTTTTTAAACCCTTAGTTAAATATGATAAAGTATATTCATTGAGGCTACAGATCACTATCTTTTCTTCTGCCAATACCCGTAAATAGTCTGAAAGATGTTTAAATAGATTAGTCTCCCATTATTAAAGCACCACTTTGCTGTGGGGGCACAGAGTTATTAAGCACATTTCCTAAATGGGAAAACAATTAATTGGAAAATGTCCTCCCAGAGATTGCCCTTTCATCGTTTAGTTCTGTTTGCCCTGGCAGTTTCATTATCACTGCTATCATTACTCCTTCTTGTTATTTTTCATGAAAGATGCGCATTGTTAACCTCTTAAGCCAGACTACCCCTTTCATGATAAATAACACTAAGGCTATTGTGATGCTGAGTTGCTCTATTAGTTTCGTTATGAAGAATGTCAGTTTCAGTACCTACAGAATTTGTTACTCTTATTCATAGGTACATAGGTGTGTACTAAGCTAATGGCTCTGGATCCTTTACAAGCCTAGTCTCAAAAAATTGCCCAGGCACCGTGCCACCTGATGTTAGTTCACACTGCCCCTATCCAGTAGGGCAAATGGAATGATTCCTGGAGTGAACTTTCTGTCATCACCCATCCACTCGCCAAGATTTCTCTGGTTGACATGAATGGGAAGCTTATTCCAGAGTATGGGCAGTCTTTGGGAGATGAACCTGTCCCTCCAGCATGTTCTGTTAATTGTGGTAATGAGGTTGTGATATCTGGAGCATGTAGTGTGGGGGGGTGGGATTTCTTTAGGTGCAGCATTTCAAGTAGAACTGGGTCGGACATGGCTTTGTAAGTCAAGCAGAGATCGCCTCTAAGTAGATGATAAGAGACTGAGAACAGCCAAACTTTCTTGAGTCTGTCCATATAGGGCATGTGTTTAAGGCCTAGGACCCTTTTTGTGAGGTACTTTTGTGGCCTCTCCAGCTACTGTAGGTGTCTGGTCAGGTACATGCCAAATGGGGCATTATATTCGATGACTGGTCTAATGAGGGATGAATAGAGAGGGATGATGACCTCTTTTTTCCTGGATGGGAAACCTTTGGTTATAAGATGTGCCATACAGAAGGACTTTCTGACCACAGTGGTAATGTGGTAGTTGAAGTGAGGTAGCTGTCGATCTGGGTGCCCAGATCTCTTATGGCCCTTTCAGCATTCAGTGGGCTCCCATCAAAGTGGTAATTCATGGGAAATGAGTTTTTTCCAAAGGGGATGATAATACATTTTTTGGTGTTAAGCTTCAGGCCATGGTTCCAACACCAGTCATTGGTCTCAGAGAGGCCCCTTTTTTGGATGTCCGCATCACTTGGGGAGTTGATAATGACTCCTAGTTTGCAGCCATCAGCGAACTTGGTCAGCCAAAGTCCTTCTGTGTTGGCCTGGAATTCTGAAAAGTAGATGCCAAACAGGAGAGGGCCCAGGACCGAGCACTGCGGAACTCCACTCATGACTGGTTGACAGTCTGACTTGGAACCTGTAACTTTCACTATGTGGGTCCTGTCTGTGAGCCAATTTGCAACCCACCTAGTGATGTAAGGACTGATGCCTAGTTTGATGAGTTTATCAATGATACCTGAGTGGGGAATGGTATCAAAGGCCTTAACCAGGTCGAAGTAGGCTGTATGCACTGCCTTACCCTCATCCACAGCCTTGGTGACTGCCTCGAAGAAGTCAACCAGGTTCAGCAGGCAGGATCTCCCCTTGACAAAGCCAAACTGTGTGGGGTCAAGAGTTTGGAGATTGCCTATATCTTTGTTAAGCAGGTTCATGATGATGCACTCCATAGCTTTGCATACCAGACTCATCAGGCTAATGGGGCAATAGTTCCCATGGTCTGTAGTTGCTCCCTCTTTATGGACTGGGATGCCTGTAACAGTGTGTCATTCATTAGGGACATAGCCTGAGGTAAGGCTGTGATTAAACAGGGCACACAGATGTGGTGCCAGTTGATTTTGTAGCTCATGTAGAATGCAGCCAGGGATATTATCAGGTCCCATAGATGCTGTATTCTTGGCTTTGGACAATGCAGCTTTTACCTTTGCTGAAGAAATGGTGGGTACCAGGATTTCTTCTGGTATTGTGATAGGGCCCTTGGGGGGAGGGGTAAAGTTGGCACTGAATCTGTCGGCCAGTATGTTGACTATATCTGTTGGCTCAGTATAGGAGGTGTCATTGTACAATAACTCAGAGCAATTCTGGGTATTGCCTTTGAGGTTTTTGATATAGCTATAGAAGGCTTTGTGGTTGTTTTTGGTTCAACCACAGTTCTGCCTTCATAGCTGGCTTTAGAAGATTTGATAAGGGATCTTAGCTTTTTGTTGAGACTGATAAGGGAGGTTTTCCAGTCTTGTGACTTCATTTAATTTTGCAACAGTTTCTTCCTTCTGTTGTAGAGTTTATTGATGGCTGGGGACCACCAGATTGGCTTTCTTTTTTTGTCGGAGAGCATCTTAGTTCTATTTGGTATGGCAAGGTCTATGCATTTGTGTACATGCTCGTACAGTGCATTGGTGTATGATTCGGCAGTCATGCAGCTATTTTCCATTGGCATGGGTGCTGAGCAGTTAGCCACCTCTGTTTTTTAGGAGCCCAAAGTCAGTTTTAGAGAAGTTTTTCAGGGTGGTCACCTTAGCGGGGGGTGTAGGTGAGATAGAGATTTCCATGGTGATCAGTTTGTGGTCAGATTTAACCAGGGAGGAATTGACTATAGGTGTGGAGCAATGGTCTCCCATGTTGGTGATAACCAGGTCGAGGATGTTGCTTCCTTTAGTGTGGGTCAGAATGAGCTGGTCCAGGGTATTGTAAATGATAATTCCAGTAAGTGTTGGGCCTGTACATTGGTAGTTGAATAGTTTTCCCAGTTTGATGGAAGGGTAGTTGAAGTCACCCAGTATGAGAGTATTGGGTTGGACCTTGATAGATTCCAGGGTGCTTAGGAACTTGGAGTGAGCTTCTAGGGACATGTTTGGGGTTCTGTAGCAGGCTATTTCTTGTATCACCATCTTACTCATTGTTAGTTGTACCTGAAGTATCTCTGATGCATTGTGCTGGGCTACCATTTGAGTGGTGTACGTCTCCTTTAAGAATACAGAGACACCACCACCTTTGGAGCTTCCAGCCGTATTCTGGGGCCAAAAGGTATGAAATGAGTTGTAGCCTGGGAGCACAGGGGTGCTTTCTGCCTCTTTAAACTAGGTCTGCATTACAGCACAGATGTCAACATTCTCCATTTTGAGGAGAGCTTCAAGCGAGTGCATCTTGAAATTTAGACTTCTAGCATTGAGCAGCATGACCCTCAGATTGCATTTGTTTGTTGCTGTTATGGTGGAATTTTGGTCTTTGGAACCCTGCCTAAAAAGGCACTACTGGGGTGGCAAGAGCCTTAGCCACTACCCGGAATCCCAGTGGTGACAGATACAGGCCCTCTCTGGCAAAGGATTGAGGTCTGTCGATCATGTCGACCCAGGCAGACAGATACTGGATCCCCTAAGAATGACACCAGAAACTTTGCCAATTGTTGAAGTCAATCATTTTCTGCTCATACTGTGGTATAATTCTGGGTGACAGTAGAATACTGCTCAGGGTTAGGGTCATACCTGCCTGGGACACATAATCCAAGAGTTCCATCACATCTCTTTTCATGTAGTCCAGGGAGGTACATCTCAGGTCATTCACACCCACATGGACATGGACTGAGTCATATTTGTACTTATTGTAGATTGACTTGAGTGCATGTGTTATGTGGCGGATACTGGCACCTGATAGACAACTGACTGTCACCTTTTCCTTGTTCAACCTAGTGAGTGGGACATCAGTGTGCCTCACAATTGAGTCTCCTATGATTAGTACATTGGGCAAAGTGTTTTGCCTTAAGGCCTTGGGTTGAGGGGCACACTGTGGTGGTGAGCTATGTGTTCTGGGGTTGGTGTTGTGTTGTGTTGGTTGAATGCATTTCTGTCTCAGAGGTCTCTGTTGTTTGGGTAAATTTTTATTGAGAGCCTCCACGAAGATGGGAGTATGGTTTGTGTTTCTATGTGTGAGTTGTGATGGTTGATGTTTTGGAGGGCTGTGGGTTATATGTAGTGAGTTGCAGGTGTTGACCTTCTCCTTTTGACGAGCTAATCCGGTCTTGGTTGGAGCATGCACTGTTTCCAGTTTGGTAATATAAGTGCATCTCTCACAGGTATAAGTTTTGGGAGGTAAGAGGAGAGGGTTGTCTGTGTACATTAGTGGTTACCACACTGTCTCAGAATGCCCAAGTGCACCAGGTTAGCAGGAGAAAGCACAGGAAATTGCCCTACAATAATACCAGGAGGGTTGGTCATAATTAATAAGTACTGATGCTGTTACTGCATAGGAACAGCTAGCACTGATAGCACCTAAGTGTGCTACAATAAATGCTACAAAAGCCTGTTAAAGTGCTAGTCGATTAATCTAATTGCAGTGCAAGAAGTAAAAGAACAAGCATGTTCTAAAGGGAAAATTGATGAGCAGAATTTCTGGCACTGGTAATAGTTTACCTCAGCTGAGCACTGCTGCATGGTGCGCAAACAAGGGCTTTGAAACCAGAAAGTTGAAAGGGATGGAAAAAGTGCCCAAACGGCCAATAAACTACAATTTCTGGACCAGAAACCACACCTCTTGTGGTAGATAGGCTACCTAGTGCTTACCACTCCCACTGATAAGCTAGAAGGCTTCCCTCCAACACAGAAAGGTCTGGGGTGCTCAGAAACTTATAAAACAGTCCTGGATAAGCAAATCTGTATCTGGACTACACTAGTTACAGGAAAGGTGGGAAACAAGCTTAGGACTTTTTTTTTTTGCAGAAAATCGGTTAAAACAGTATCAAAAACACTTTAAATGCAGTACAAGCTAGCACACGAGTGTGTAGCAATATTAAGGCAAACACAGTTTAAATAAATGCAGATAAGTTAAAAATGACAAAAAAACAAGTGCAGACAGCAGTAAATTAAGAAAAAAATCAAAATGGAGGCAGTTAGAGTATCTCTTTCTCCTTCCTGTTGCTCTTGTAGTTTGCAGGACACCAAAACTGGATCCACGGAGCTTAAACAAGTGCAAACTCATGTATCATCATGGAACTTATAAACAATGACATTGGTAATCTCCAAACTCTGGAACCTTTTATTTATTTATTTATTTATTTATTTATTTAACATTTGTTGACCGGGAATGTCCGACTAGGTTCCACAGAGCCTGTTTTCAGCGGGGGCCCGAGGAGAAATGCTCCAGATGCTCCAACCTACCCAGTTCGGGTTTGTAAAAGGCAGATCATGTCTCCTAAACCTGATAGACTTCTTTGTAGAGGTCACCAAAGCTGTAGATGAGGGTAAGGTGGTTCACACAGCCTGTCTAGATCTCACCAAGGCTTTCAACACCACCCCCCACTCTGGAATAATAGATAAACTCACTAAACTAGGTATAAATCCCTATGTCACAAGATGGGTTGCCAACTGGCTCACTGACAGAACCCACACTGTGAAAGTAGCAGACTCTAAATCCAACTTCAGACCAGTGACAAATGGAGTACCACAGGGTTCAGTCCTAGCTCCTCTTCTGTTTGGTATCTACTTCTCTGAAGTACAGGCTAACACAGAAGGTCTTTGGCTAACAAAGTTCGCAGATGATTGCAAACTAGGAACCATAATCAAAACTCCTAAAGATGTGGGCATCCTACAAAAGGGCCTCACTGAGACAGATGTCTGGTGTCAAAGCCATGGCCTCAAGCTCAATGCCAAAAAGTGCATTGTCATCCCTTTTGATAAAAACTCTGTACCCATGAACTACCATATAGGCAGTAGTCTAACACCGAAAGTGAGATAAGAGACCTTGGGACACAGGTGGACAGTAGTATCTCCTTTGATAATCACATTGCCATAGTAGTCAGGAAAGCCTTCTACGTGGCACACCTCATCACAAAAGGTTTCACAACCAGGAAAAAAAGAGGTCATTGTTCCCCTCTACTCATCACTCATTAGACCCATTATAGAGTACAACATCCCTTTTGGTATGTACCTCACAAGACATCTGCAACAACTGGAAAGGCCACAGAAATACCTCACAAAGAGGATTACTGGCCTCAAACATATGCCCCATGCAGACCATCTCAAAAAACTCCAGCTTTACTCTGTCACATATCGTCTACTCAGAGGCAATCTCTGCCTAACATACAAAGCTATGTCAAACCCAGAGCTGTTGGACATGCTCCACTTAAAGGAATCCCAATCCCTCCAAGCTACATGCTCTAGGGACATAAACCTTATCACCACAATGAACAGAACATGCTGGAGGGATAGATTCCTGTCCCAGAGACTTCCCATACTCTGGAACAAACTACCTATCTATATCAAACAAAGCTCCTCATTAGCACTCTTCAAGAAAAATCTTGATGACTGGATGGGAGATAGGAAATTCACCCCGGGGAACAATTCTGTGGCTCTGCTTGACAGGGGCACAGGAAAATAATTTTCTTGGGTGGCAAAAGCCAGGGTACCATTTGGCTAGGCTTATATAGGCCCTAGGGTCAATAGCCTAGTACCTACCTATGAATCTATGAACCTATAAACACGGGCTTTTAAACCAGAAAGTTGAAAGAGATAAAAAAACTGCCCAAATAGCCAATAAACTACAACTTCTGGGCCAGAAACCACTTCTCTTGTGGTAGATAGGCTATCTAGTGCTTACTACTCCCACTGATAAGCTAGACGGCTTCCATCCAACACAGAAAGATCTGTAGAACCACAGCAACCAAAGGTGTGTGGTAGGTACAGAAAGATCTGTGTTGGCTCAGAAACTTACAGAACAGTCCTGGATACAGCAAATCTGTATCTGGACTAGACTTATTACAGGAAAGGTGGGAAATAAGCTTAGGACTTTTTTGGATTTTTTTCTAGAAAAGCAGTTAAAACAGTATCAAAAACACTTAAAATGCAGTACAAGCTAACACACTTGAGTGTGTAGCAATATTAAGGCAAATGCAGTTTAAATAAATGCAGATAAGTTAAAATGACAAAAACACAAGTGCAGAGAGCAGTAAATTATGAAAAAATCAAATTGGAGGCACTTAGAGTATCTCTTTCTCCTTCCTGTTGCTCTTGTAGTCTGCAGGACACCAAAACTGGATCAATGGAGCTTAAACAAGTGCAAACCCCATGTAAAATGGGCTTTTAAACCAGAAAGTTGAAAGAGACAGAAAAACTGCTCAAACGGCCAATAAACTACAATTTCTGGGCCAGAAACCACTCCTCTTGTGGTAGGTAGGCTACCTAGTGCTTACCACTCCCTCTGATAAGCTAGAAGGCTTCCCCTCAACACAGAAAGGTCTGGGGGGCTCAGAAACTTACAAAACAGACCTGGATACAGAAAATCTGTATCTGGACTAGACTAGTTACAGGAAAGGTGGGAAACAAGCTTAGAACTTTTTTTTTTTTTTTTTTTTTTTTTTTGCAGAAAAGCAGTTAAAACAGTATCAAAAACACTTTAAATGCAGTACAAGCTAGCACACTTGAGTGTGTAGCAATATTAAGACAGATGCAGTTTAAATAAATGCAGATAAGTTAAAAATGACAAAAAAAACAAGTGCAGAGAGCAGTAAATTAAGAAAAAAACAAAATGGAGGCACTTAGAGTATCTCTTTCTCCTTCCTATTGCTCTAGTAGTCTACAGGACACCAAAACTGGATCCACTGAGCTTAAACAAGTGCAAACTCATGTAAACACGGGCTTTTAAACCAGAAAGTTGAAAGAGACAGAAAAACTGCCCAAATGGCCAATAAACTACAATTTATGAGCTAGAAACCACTCCTCATGTGGTAGATAGGCTACCTAGTGCTTACCACTCCCACTGATAAGCTAGAAGGCTTCCCTCCAACACAAAATTGTCTGGGGGGCTCAGAAACTTACAAAACAGTCCTAGATACATCAGATCTGTATCTGGGCTAGACTAGTTACAGAAAAGTTGGGAAACAAGCTTAGAACTTTCTTTTAGTTTTTTTTTTTTTTTTTTGCAGAAAAGCAGTTAAAACAGTAGCAACACCCTTTAAATGCAGTACAAGCTAGCACACTTGAGTGTTTAGCAATATTAAGGCAAATGCAGTTTACATAAGTACAGATAAATTAAAAATGAAAAAAAGAACAAGTGCAGAGAGCAGGAAATTATGAAACAATCAAAATGAAGGCACTTAGGGTATCTCTTTCTCCTTCCTGTTGCTATTGTAGTCTGCAGGATGCCAAAACTGGATCTGTGAAGCTTAAACAAGCACAAACCCATGCTTTTAAACCAGAAAGTTAAAAGGGATGGAAGAGCTGCCCAAATGGCCAATAAACTAGAATTTCTGGGCCAGAAACCACTCCTCTTGTGGTACATAGGCTACCTAGTGCTTACCACTCCCACTAAAGCTTCTGTGTTTAATGTGTGCATACACAGTGCAACACAGCCCTTTCCCTTTGCACTTCATGCAATCAGGGTGGCATATAAAATTGTTTCTTTTCCACCCAAAAATATTTGCATACAACCTGCTCCAATCTCCCATCTTATCGCATCTATTTCTGAATCTAAATCTGTCAATGATACATGACAATGCTACACTTGTTATATATTGTGCAGTGTTCACTAGCACAACTACTGCTGTATAATCTGTGCATGTAACGATGTAAATGCTGGAGGATTGCTTTTTATTCAAAGATTGCAGCCAAATATGTGTTAACCTGTTCCCACAGTGATTTAAATTAATTAATTAACTATAACTACTTGTACTTCCTGGGATGATGTTACTGTTCATGCTCCTACCTAAGCCTTGCCAGTAGTATTTTTACACACCCCAATACAAAAATAAAAGAAATAACATCACTGGTGTCCTGCAACACCAGGAGCACACCAGCATTTTACAAAAAAAACAAAACAGATCTGTTTGCTGACTTTTTAGGTAGAGAAGTTTTCCTCTCCCAAGACCACTGTATTATAAAGAGGGGAGGTTCCTAAGGTGTCTAAGCCCTGCCAGTATCATTTCACACACTCCTGAGAAAAACAAAAAGAAGAAAAAAATAATGTTGTTGGTATCCCACAATGCCAGAAACCCACCCGCACTGAAATTTAACATAGATCTGTTTGCATAGTTTTAAGGTAGAAAAGTGTTCCATTCACAATAGCACTGAAAGGAGAGTCCAGAAGATGTCTAAGCTCTGTCCTTAATACAGAAATTTATGATTGGGTCTCCAATTGTAACCATGTTATTATGTGTTTGAGACATGAATGCCAAGAAATTCATCTCTAAAGCAAAGCTGGAGAAGTGGGTCTTGGCATCCATGTTGAGAACACATAATAATTGATTATGGTCAGTGAGACCTAGTAATAAGGCTTGTGCATGGAGTTTTATCTACTCCATGTACTATCAGATACAAAAGAAAAAAAATGCAAAGTGTTTTATTGGCTTTGAAATTAAGTAAAGCACTTAGTGCTATCACATAGGCAGCAAGTAAATTAAATTTGATGAAAATTTCAGGGATAGTTTTTTAAATGCTGTTGCAATTTAGTTAAATAAAATATTTGCAGAATGACATCTGTAAACTTCATCACACAGAATGAAAGTATGAAGCAAGAAGACTGGAGACAGTTGAGAATGAAGGAATGGCCCTGCTATAAGATATGACCTTAACAACACTTAGGGGTGTGTAACAATTGTTGCACATCTCTGAAAGCGCTGTTATGGTTGGGTCATCTCATGCTACAGAAGCACTTTACAGGTTTGTGTTTCTCTGATTTTGGAGTGTAATTACAGTGTTCCATGCCCTATGTTTTAATAACTTAATTAAAGTCTCATGTAAAAATGAATAAAAATACAGCTGCATCAAGGATGTTGCTTAGCCTACATGGATATAGTCTTGTCTGCTTTCAATTCAAACCTAATATTAATAGCATTCTAAACTTTTTGTTGAATATTTTCAAACTTTGCCTTAATTTTTGTCCACCATATCAAACCCCTTCCCCTTATATTTTGAATTCTCCCTCTGTCTCTCTTCATTCCCAATTCAAGTTTTTATCCATCTTCTGTCTCCTCCTATCACATCATTTCTTGTATACTACAACTAATTTATTGCCTTCTGGTCTTCTTCTTATCACTTTCGTTTATAGAGACTCAGTTGTTTTCTTACTAACATTTTAACTCAGCTAACTCTATTCCTTATGATTAGCTTCCCATATTTTAATCTTATAGGTTCATAGGTTCATAGGTTCTTACTAGGCTATCTGCCCTAGGGCATTTATAAGCCTAGCCCAGAGTTTTGTGGCTTTCGCCACCCCTTTAGTTTGAAGGATACTATGCCCATTATTTTGCTGTGCCTCTGTCAAGCAGTGACACTGAGGTTATCCCTGGGGTATACCTGCGATCTCCTATCCATTGGTCAAGATTTCTCTTGAACAAGGCCAGCGAGGTGCTTTGCCTCACATGAACCGGGATTTTGTTCCACAGCATAGGGAGTCTGTGGGTGATGAATCTGTCCCTCCAGCACGTCCTATTAATAGCCGTGTCAAGGTTTAAGTCTCTTGCCCTTGTAGTTCTGATGGATTTAGATTTTTTGAGGTGAAGCATGTTCATTAATTCCAGGTTGGACATGGCCTTGTATGTCAAGCCAGGTCACCTCTGAGCAGACGGTAAGCGACTGAATAGAGCTGGAGTTCTTTCAGTCGGGCAGCATAAGACATATTTTTGAGACCCTTTATCCTTTTGGTGAGGAACTTTTGGGGCCTTTCCAATTGCTGCAGGTGTCGGGTCAGATACATTCCGAATGGGGCATTGTACTCAATCATTGGTCTGATGAGTGATGAGTACAGGGCGATGACCTCCCTTGATCTAGATGTGAAACCCTTCATGATCAGGTGGGCAATGTAGAAGGTCTTCCTAACTACTTTGGCAACGTGAGTGTCAAATGAAAGGTTACTGTCAACCTGGGTCCCCAGATCCCTGATAACCTCTTCTGTGCTTAGTGGATTGCCACCTATATGGTAACTAGGGGTAACCTTGTTTTTCCGAAGGGAATGACTATGCATTTTTTGGCATTTAACTTTAGGCCATGGCTCTGGCACCAGTTATCCGTTTCTATGAGACCCTTCTGAAGGATGTCTGTGTCAGATGGGTTTTCAACTATGGTGCCCAGTTTGCAGTCATCTGCAAACTTTGTCAGCCATAATCCTCCTGTGTTTGCCTGTACCTCTGAAAAGTAGATGCCGAACAAGAGTGGGCCCAGGACTGAGCCCTGTGGGACACCACTTGTGACAGGCTTGGAGTCTGACATGGCACCAGCAACTCTGACCCTGTGGGTTCTGTCACTTAGCCAGTTTGCAACCTATCTTGTGATGTATGGGTTTACATTTAAGCTGGTGAGTTTTTCAATGATACCCGAGTGGGGTATTGTGTCGAAAGCCTTTGCCAGGTCAAGGTAGGCTGTGTGGACTGCCTTGCCCTCGTCAATGGCCTTGGTGACTGTTTCTAAAAAGTCAACCAAGTTTAAAAGGCATGATCTGCCCTTGACAAAGCCAAACTGGGCTGAATCCAAAGTCTGCAAGTCCCCTATGTCTTTATTTATGAGTTCCATTATGATGCTCTCCATAGCTTTGCAGACCAGGCTTGTCAAGCTGATGGGACGGTAGTTTCCGGGATCGGTGGAGGCACCTCCTTTGTGAAGTGGGACCACCGTTGCCATACGCCACTCCTTGGGTACATATCCTGAGGTGAGACTAAGATTAAACAGCTGCCCTAACTGTGGGTTTAATTCCTTATTGAGTTCATGGAGCACACGACCGGGGACACCATCTGGTCCCATGGATGCTGTGTTTTTCGCCTTGGAGAGAGCAGTTCTCACCAGAGCATTTGAGATGTTTGGGGGACTACAATCCTCTGGTATAGATATCTCTCCTTTTGGGGGGAGGGGGGGAGAAATTTGCACTGAACCTGTCAGCCAGTATGTTGGCAACGTCTGTAGGTTCCGTGATTTTTACATCATTTTGCACTAATTCTGAGCATATCTGGGAGTTTCCTCCCAGGTTTCTAACATAGCTAAAAAATGCCTTATGATTGTCTTTTGAGTCCTTAGCGATTTTTCTCTCAAAATTTGCCTTGGATGCTTTTATGAGAGATCTCAGTTTTTTACTTATAATGATCAAGGGTGTCTTCCCTTTTATGGATTTTGCTCTATCTTGTAGTAGCTTCTTCCTTTTGTTGTAAAGCTTGTTTATGGCTGGGGTCCACCAGACTGGATGCTTGCCTTTGGTACAAAGAGTCTTTGTTTTGTTTGGGATTGCCTGATCCATGCAGTCCTGGAGGTGCTGGTAGAAGGCATTTGTAAGTGATTCAGTGGTTTGAGTAATGGTTTCTGCTGGCTCGGGGGCTTTGAAAGAGACCACACCAGTCTTTAGGAGTGTGAAGTCGGCTTTTGAGAAGTTCTTCACTGTGGTCTTTTTTATCTGGGGTGGGGGCGGGATGTGGACTTCCAGTGAGATTTGTTTATGATCTGATCTCACCAATGATGGGTATACCTCTGGTGTTGAACATTGTGACCCCATGTTTGTGATGATGAGATCTAGTATGTTTTCTCCTCTTGTGGGGATGGTGACTAGTTGTTCCATGGCATTTGAGTTTATGAACTCTAGGAACCTTTGGGCTAGAGTGTTGGGGCTTGAGTAGTGATCCCAGTCTATATTTGGATAGTTGAAATCACCCAGTATGATGGTGTTTGGAGATATATTTATCCCCTCCAGTGTTTTCAGGAAAGCTGTGTGAGGTTCCTGAGTTTGAGAGGGTGGCCTGTAACAGGCTACAAACTGTAGAGCAGTCTTGCCTACGGTTAATTGCACCTGGATGGTTTCTGATGCATCGTGCGGTGCCACCAACCTTGAGGTGAAGGTGTCCTTGATGAATATGGACACCCCCCTCCTTTCTTGGTGTTGTCCGGATTTTGGGGCCGGAACGCATGATATGAGGTAAAACCTGATAGTACCGGGGTGCTCTCCGGAGCCTTGAACCAGGTTTCAGTCACAGCACAAACATCGATGTTCTCCATACTGAGAAGGGCTTCGAGTGCGTGCATCTTGAGGTTGAGACTTCTGGCATTGAGCAGCATTACCCTTAGTTTTTTTTCCTTTTTTGTGTTCTAGGGTGGTAGGTTTAGAATTTGAGCCCTGCCTAAAAAAGGCACAATGGGGGTGGCAAGAGCCTTTGCCAAAATCCAGAAGCCCAGGGGTGTCAGGTGCAAGCCGTCCCTTGTGAAGCAGCGTGGCTTGTCCAGCATGTCATCCCAGGCAGACAGACATTGGATCCCCTTTGAATGACACCATAGTTTAAGCCAATTATTGAAGCTGATCATCTTGTCTTCGTATTGTGGCATCATTCTTGGTGAAGGTAGGATACTGCTCAAGGTCAGGGTCATACCTGCCTGGGCTAAATAATCAGAGAACTCCTCTTTGTCTCTTTTCATGTAGTCCAGGGAGGTACGTCTCAGGTCGTTCACACCAGCATGGACAATGACTGAGTCATACTTGTACCTGCAGTTGAGTGACCTGAGTGCTTGCGTTATGTGGCGGATTCTAGCGCCGGATAGGCAGCTTACTGTGACCTTCTCCTTACTCAATCTGGTGAGCAGGACATCAGTGTGCCTGACTATGGAGTCACCAATGACGAGTGTGTCTGGCATTGTGTTTGGCCTTAAGGGCTGTGACTGTTTGGCACACTGACTCTGTGGTCTATGTGTTGCATGTGCTGTGCCCTGTGGAGGCAGTTGTTTGGGTGTCTGCTTTGGTGGCCTCTGTTGTTTTGGTAGGTTTTTGATCAGAGCCTCCGAGTATGTCTTTGTGTGTTTATGTGTATGATTTGAAGTTGTGATAGTGCTATGTTAGACTGGGTTTGTGGTGTGTATGGTTACCTTCTCCTCCTGTCTGGTCTTGCCAGCCCTATGTTGAGAGAGCTCAGCCTCCAGTTTGGCTATATATTTGCATCTCTCGCATGTATTTGTGTTTTGTGGGAGAAGGAGAGGGCTGTCAGTGTATATGAGGCAATTGTAACATTGCCTCAATATTCCCAGATTCACCAGCTGAGCAGGAGAGGACACTAGCAACTGATCCCTCGCCATGCTAGAAGGAATAGACAAAAACTTTATGTAGATGAGTTTGAAAAAAAGACTTTGGGGGATGTGGTGTTTTTATGCCGGTGGGGTACTATGTATAATAAAAGTGCTATATCAGAGTAAAAAGTACTTTAGGAGCAAGTGCTAGGCTTTACAGATGGAGAATAGTCTGCTTAGGAATCAAGTAGAGCTGAACTTTTTAGTTAGAGAATAGGCTGGTTAGATTAGCAGTACAGTTCAAGAAGAGCTGTTCTAAGAAAAAAAATGAAGAGTGAACTTTAGGTAGCCCAAATAGTTTAACCTTGATTAACCACCGCTGCTCTTGTGTGCTCCTGTGACAACTCCGCGCTAAAGCGCTCTAAAGTGTGCTTTATAGCAGGGGGCTGGAAAAGGCAGGAAATGACCCAAAATGGCCAATGAACTACAAGTTACTGTCTTTAACCACTCCTCTGAGGACAAACAGGCAGCTCAGTATTCCCCACTCTCAATGGTGAGTAAAGAAACTTCCCCCTGACCAAACAAGGAAAATGGAGAAGTACAGGAACCAAGACAAAGCCCAGGGATCAGCAAAATCTGATCACTGGAACAACATCAGGAAAGTATGGAAAACAAGAATATTTTTTTTGTTTTTTTTCAAGTTTTTTACACAGATAGGACAGAAAACACAGTAAGTGCTATGATTTTCCATTAAATGCTATCAAAAGCTAGTACACTTTAGTGTATTAGCCTGTAGTTTAACTTTTAAGCAAAACTTAAACTAGAAAGTGCAACAAACAAATCAAGCTTATCAAAACAGTAAAAACAGGTAATAACTCTATAAAATAGGCAGAAACAGTCGTCGAAAGGCACAAAAGGTCGAAAATGCAGAAAAAAAATACTTAGAATCTGGAAAGTGTGTCTTTTCTGGTCTCTGCTGCTCTAGGAACTCTGCTGGATACTACGAGGAGCTGTGCTGAGTTCTCTACAGCCAGAAAAGCCCGCCAAAGCGTGCTTCATAGCAGGAGGCTGGAAAAGGCAGGAAATGACCCAAAATGGCCAATGAACTACATTCATTTCTCCATATATGTTGAAAATTATAAAATTTCTAATGTTCTACAACTTATTTTTAAACGCTTTTCCCATCTGCTGCACTAGCATCATACTGTTTGTATGAATGTTGATTTAAATATTGCTTGTTTTCCACTGTTGAGCAAAACAGAGTTAGATGACACATTCCAAAGTGTAACAGCAAGATGGAGATTTCCACTTCAGAATTTCTTCCTGATACCAAGTGATAGAAAGAAAGGGGTAGCCAAGGTGGTGCAGTGGTTAGCATTGTCGCCTCACAGCAAGAGGTTCTCCGGTTCAATCCTCGGCTGGGGTGCCTTCAGTGCAGAGTCTGCATGTCCTCCCTGTGGTCACGTGGGTTTTCTCCAGGTGCTCCGGTTTCTTCCCACATCCCAAAGACATGCTGTAGGTGGATTGGACACTGTAAATTGGCCCTAGGTGTGAGTGTGTGCATTGTTGTGCCTTCTGTGGAAGGTTGGGCGCCGGGCTGGTAACTTGACACTGTAAAACTCCACTGCCAATCATGAGCGGACAGGTGATCTGCTGTGGTGACCCCTAACCGAGAAAAGCCGAAAGAAGAAGACCAAGTGATAGAAAGAAATGCATGTCTTGTTTGTGTGCAAGCCTAAAATTCACATCCAATGCATACTACTACTACTAATGATGATAATAATAATAATAATTAGCACATCTCTGATGTTCATTTGTGTATTAACTGCTATTGTTGAAACAACTAATTCTGATTATGTGACTTGTTAATATAGAACACAGAAGCTAGTATTCATAATTACTTACACAAATGCATTAAGGAATTCAGGGACGAGTGAAACAGGCACAGCTGAGCCACAATTCATAGAGGCCATTTACACCAACTGGTGATGGCCTCGAATGTAGTTGTATAAATGACCAGATAATGAGATGGAAATGAGAAGTGGAGTAAATGTTGGTATGCTAATTAAGACTAGTTTACAACATTTGCAATTCATAGTCAATTTTCCCACTTTCCTACATTGCTGTTGGTGAAAATGCTATCTGTAGGAGTGAGCTTTGCTGTTTCTAGGTCAGAGCTGCTTGTCTTGGCCAGGCCAAAACCACTTGTGTCCAGTGGCTCTCATCAGTCAAGAAGGTGGAAATCTAAGCAAAGGATTACTGTTACTAACGTTCGTAACAAGGAAATCCTTGATAGGCTTAGAATGGACAGGGGCATTATAAGGATCTTAGTGGGCATATTTGACCCCCATAGGGGCACTATAAATGGATTTCCTGTTCCTGCAGACAATAAAGTATGTATAGCCCTCACTATATTTGCTGCAGAAAGAGTCTGGGGATACGTTGTGGATCTCACAGACTTCTGCCTTGAGGATACTGAAGGAGTTCCTGGATATACTCTACACATATGGATCAGTGCAGGGCTTCAAGTCTATCAGCTGCCAGGTAGTGAGTGATGCATAGGGGTGCATCACCAACATCTCTGCCCAGCATCCTGGCAGTGCATATGATTCCCATATCTGGCGAACTAGCTCACTTTACTGCCTCTTTCTGCATGGTAGGATGCCCAGTGGTCATTTTGTTGATAAGTTGAAAATGTCCTTTTTTGAGTAAGTAGCTGTGCCTCTGATTAACACTATACTTAATCTCATATTTAGCTGTGCCTGTGACTAACACTGTACTTAAATCTCTTAGTTTTCTCCCACTTGGCCACTAATTACCCTTCTCCTCTTATTATTGTCTCTCATATTCTGGACTCTTCTATGTATTCCTCCCCACGATCCACTGAGCCCTTCTTTTTAACCTCTTCATTATCTCTTCCAACTTGGTTTCACTCATTAAGATGTATTTGGGAGCTTACTTTTTTGTTGATATTGCTATATCTACATTTTGTTCAATCTGTTCTTTTACTCGTTTGTTAACTTCCATTTGGTAAAAATGTATGTAGTTTTGTCTTCATATTATCTAAAAGAAACTGTTATTGTTTGTGTTATGGATATTTTGTATGTGGAGCTTTTCTGCTCGGGTCTCCACTGAAAATGGGCCTCTGGCCCAGCAGGACTAACCTGATTAACAAAAGACAAATAAATAAATAATAAATAAACTATCAAACACAAATCCCCTGAATCTGGATAAAGTAACCAATGATAAAAGTATAATGTTCCAAAAAAGCCACCAATTCGTTGGAATACACACGGCAAAACAACACTTTAATAAAAAATAGTAAAAATATATAAAACATGTGCGCACTTTCACAGAGTCCTCTCTGCTTCCTCAGACATACTACAGTAACTGCTGCTCTTGTTTAAATAATGATACATCTGTGTCAGATCCAATCACTTGACAGTATCTTGAAAATAAAAATTAAAAAGACATACACTATATATAAACAATCAAATCATATAAATAATGGACTAAAAATGTATGTAAAAACTGTAAAAGCTTGCTCTATAAAGTTAGTGTTAAAACTTTAGAATATATGTATAGATGTTAAAAGATGTGACTGAACATAATAATCAATGTTTCAAAGCCCTGTTCCTGAGAAAAGGTTTCAGTGAAACCTTACTATTTAGTCCAGGTTGTCTGTCAGCCTGAAATCTAATTATCCATTCTTGTTCTGAGGCTTTGGTTTTATTGTTCATGTTCCCACCTCTTTTATTTTTTGTATAATGTGTAACACTAGAAATTTGAAGGTGTGTGTGTGTGTCCCTCCTTTATAACATGCATTGCTAACGCACTTGTCTCTTTTTTATTTTTAGTGTCCCTTACATATTCTAGGACTCTATCTTTGAGCAACCGATTAGTTTTGCCTACATAGTAGGCTGGGCATTTTGTACAGAGACCAAAATATACAACATTCTTGCTATGACAGTCTGTATAAAGGCATGTATCAATGCTGAACTTTCTAGTCGGGTGTGTATACTGCCCCCCTCCAAATATGAAGGGGCAGGCTGTACACCTTTTACATGGAAAGGTACCTAGCCTATCAGACCTTGCATAGTGGTCTCCATCTAACTTCTTGTAGCACAGCTGTCTTTTTAATGACATGTTGTTTTTAAAGGTAAAAGATGGCGTAGCCCCTATAACACCTTCTAGTTCATCCACATTTAACAATATGCCCCAATTATTTTTAATTATATCACTATTGCTAAGTCTATTATATGGTACAAGTGTTTTGTGGATGATATTTTTGTGTTGTGGCATGATAACGAAGATAATTTGCAGCAATTTTTAAATTTCATTAATACCATTACTCCCTTCTTGAATTTCACATACAAATACTCAAATAGAGAGAGTCGTTAGATGTAAAGGTTACAAGAGACACACTTAATTATGTTCATACCTCCATGTATAGGAAATCCATTAGAAAGAACAATGTCCTACATAGTAGTAGTATGCATCCTAACTACACTAAAACCAATGTGATCAAAGGACAGATAGTAAGATGCATGAGGCTATATAATGATGATGATAGTTTGTCTCAGGCACTTACACTGTTAAAACATGAATTTATTGAAAGGGGATATAAAGCCAGAGATATAGACAAACAAATTAAAGTGGCTTGGAATGAGAGAAGAGAGAGGTACAAGCCCTATTATGACAGGGCGAGAATCAGCCAGGATAACCAAAGTAACTATGCCACCAGTACCACAGTAACCAGGAACCTAGAGAATGATGTATTACGTATTCCATTAACATTTGCAAGTGATATCAGTACAGTCTGTTATATAATTAAAAATAATTGGGGCATATTGTTAAATGTGGATGAACTAGAAGGTGTTATAGGGGCTATGCCATCTTTTACCTTTAAAAACAACATGTCATTAAAAAGACAGTTGTGCTACAAGAAGTTAGATGGAGACCACTATGCAAGGTCTGATAGGCTAGGTACCTTTCCATGTAGAAGGTGTACAGCCTGCCCCTTCATATTTGGAGGGGGGCAGTATACACACCCGACTAGAAAGTTCAGCATTGATACACGCTTTTATACAGACTGTCATAGTAAGAATGTTGTATATTTTGGTCTCTGTACAAAATGCCCAGCCTACTATGTAGGCAAAACTAATCAGTTGTTCAAAGTTTGAGTCCTAGAACATGTAAGGGACATTAAAAATAAGAAAGAGACAAGTGCGTTAGCAATGAATGTTATAAAGGAGGGAGCCACACACACCTTCAAATTTCTAGTGTTACACATTATACAAGAAAATAAAAGAGGTGGGAACATGAACAATAAGACCGAAGCCTCAGAACAAGAATGGATAATTAGATTTCAGGCTGACAGACCACCTGGACTAAATAGTAAGGTTTCACTGAAACCTTTTCTCAGGAACAGGGCTTTGAAACATTGATTATTATGTTCAGTCACATCTTTTAACATCTATACATATATTCTAAAGTTTTAATACTAACTTTATAGAGCAAGCTTTTACAGTTTTTACATACATTTTTAGTCCACTATTTTTATAATTTGAATGTTTATATATAGTGTATGTCTTTTTAATTTTTATTTTCAAGATACTGTCAAGTGATTGGATCTGACACAGATGTATCATTATTTAAACAAGAGCAGCAGTTACTGTAGTATGTCTGAGGGAGCAGAGAGGACTCTGTGAAAGTGCGCACATGTTTTATATATTTTTACTATTTTTTATTAAAGTGTTGTTTTGCCATGTGTATTCCAACGAGTCGGTGGCTTTTTTGGAAAATAATAAATAAAGTAGTTATTCATGTTAAACATGATTGCTGTATATTAATCTGTATGTGTCTCCCCTCCCCTTCTCTTTACACTCTTTTTTCTTCTTTGTTAAGGGGATGCTGAATATCCAACGCAGCTACGACTCGAGATCCATCTGGAGCTGTGGAGGAGAAATATAACACATCCTTGTCTCAGACCCATATTGGGACTGAGAGGATGCTTGGCCTCCTGAAAAACTGTTTCAGGTGACTGGATGAGTCTGGGGTATGTATGACCCAGCTGCTGCATGTAGGATGTTCACTGCCAACTGCAGTATGCATAATATGATCATGTGCTTGTCTGGTGGTGAAGTGACTCATGCTATCACTGCAGCTCCCAGTTCCAGTCCCTCTTTGACTAATGATGACCAGCTGGCAGCAGTAGTAAGGGATCCCATGAGGCAGGTCTGTGCACAGCATGATGCTGCACAGGTTAAGAGGTGGCATTGCATCCAGAAATATGGACCAGGACATTTAGGTTAGTGTTTTTTCTTATTGGTAAAAAACACATAGACTATAATTCTTGCATGCAGTGATATCTGTGGGCTACACTATGTGGCCCATGGTCTACTGTAATGTTCTGCTGTAATGTTCATCTGAAGTTTCAAAGACATCCATCTGGAGTATTTCTCCCCGGGCCTCCGCTGAAAATTGGCTTCGTTCCAAGTCAGATTTTCCTGGTAAACAAATGTTAAATAAATAAATAAATAAAATAAATAAACATTCCCTCGTATCTTAAAATATTTGTTATTACCTATGCCTATATGACCCAAGCCAAAAAGCAAAGACATAACAGTTTATATAAACTGAGCAGACGATAGCACTTAGTAAAATTTACAATTACTATGTGAAGTGCAATGTACAAACGTGTGAAGCAGCACTTATATGCCTGAGTGCTCACTGACTCCTGTTCAGTGATACTGAAAGGCATCAAATGAATACATAAGTCAAGAGCTGCACATGCTGTATTTAATAACTTTTTAGTTTAATTATTTATTTACTATGCGATAGAAAGTGGTACTGGCAACTGTGACAAATTTAAGTTTCATGTGCCATTTCTGTGTAAAGAAGTATGTTGCATTGCCTATCAGATTTCTTTCTTCCTGTCATTCAGAATAATTATGACTTCAGAAACTGTCTTCATTTGTGCAGTGATGAGGGTGTACTGGCAGGATTTAAGTGTATAGGGCAGGATAATTATTTTAATGTGTCATCGCCATATGATGTTTTGGACCTGGAAATGTTTGTTCATTGCTATTGTGATTTCTTATGCAACTTTAAGCATAAGGAATGGTAATGCCTGTATCATTGCTTTTTGGCCCACTGCACATACACTTCCGTCCTCCCCAGAATTCAACTGCATATAAACAGGAACTGAAATGATTGCAATTTTAGAGTAATAGCTGGAACAGGAAAACTTCACATGTATGAACCCCCTTCAAAAAAACTTACTTCTAGTACAAATAATTATTTATCAATGAATGCAATTCACATAGCTCCAGATCAGATGAGTCATACACATCTGTTATTGATAGGCCAGGTAATAGTGCAACTGATCTGGAGGACGGGCTACCATGAGAAGTGTAAGGTGAGTTAGTGCAATGGTGAGATTTAGGGGAGGAAGGTGATCATGGTGTCAGTGACTTGACACTGCTGAGTGATCATGACCTTGACCTGGAACGTGAAGGTCTCCTAGGTGTAGATGACCATTGATATGGCCTGTGAAAAATGCGTTGCGATTGTTCACTGTGAGTGCTGACATTATTGTCTTGAGAACCACTGTTAATATCACTTGATCTCCCCCATGTGTCTGGACAGTGCCCTGTCTCCTTCTAATTGTAAAACTGAGTCCAGCTTGACTCTGGTATGTCATAACCAGTGTAAGAATGGAATGCGTAACTGATGCCTGATGTAACACCATGCTATGCATCAGTGACACCATGGCATTGTCTCTGCTCTCTGCCAATTCAAAGTACTGTTTGAAATCTTCACTATTTCTAGCTGCCTCTGTGTTGCACTGGTTGAGCTCTATGTCACTACACATTTCCTGTTGTGCAGCCAGTACTTTACTTGCTTCCTGAAGTAGTTCAAAATGATTTCTACATTTGGCACCTCTTTGTAATGTTGTCACTGTAGGCAATGTGGCCTCAGATTGCCTGCCTTAATTCTCTAACTGTTCTTCTGCTTGGGCTGAAACTGGTGTAGATGTGCAGTTTTGTTCCTGGTGTACAACCATGGGTGGAATGTCAGCTTGTGTTTGACTTTGTGATGCAGTGCCTCTTAGAGTAGAGTTGCTAACATGTTGTGAGGTGGGAGAGCCTGCCACTTCCTTCAGGTTACCTGGTAAATAAAACTGCATCATCATCATCATCCGCAACACAAACACTACTGCTGACGTCATCCATATTTACTGCTACAGTTGAATGAGTTGTTTCCATTGCTGAGTCTGTAAAAAAGTAATTACAAAGCATTAATAAAAATGCAACAGCATACGATATAGCATGCTTACAAGGGGGTAAGTGGGACACATAAGGAAGTCTGCTGCTTATGTACAAGACTGACCTAGTAACAATGAATTGTGAAATGTTGAATTACAGCACTGTTTGTCACCATTCAGTTTTAAATATTTAAAAGGAGCATATTTAAAGCAACCTTCAGGAGCTGATAAATGCAAATGCTGCTGCAGATTTTGGTTTGATGGAACAGTGTCCAAGCCACATCTAATTATTCCACTTGGACCATCTTCTGTGTCATAGTTATCCACATGGATGGACAGAAAGCAATCTTCTGGAGCTAACGTATTATGATTTAGACCCCTCCACCCTGAAGTGGTCCTGTAAATGGTATTCTGCCTGGCCTTGCTTCTAGAATGTCCTATTTAATCATTAGCCCATTCCTTGCACTGTGCCAGTGATCTGTTTCTACCTTCAGATGCATTGATTTCAACAAATACATGGCTCCATGCTTTCCTTCTCTTGGATTATCTGGGCCCTATGCCTTAAGTGCTGCCATGAGCACACAGTTTTCCTCATGGCTAAAGTTATCATGTCTCTACTTGGATCCCTTTTTCTGAATCTATACTACACAGGGGAAAAAGAGAAAAAAAAAAAAGAAATAAAAAACTACATTCAGACACTTGCCACACTACTGTCTAGATGGCATCAGCAGTTAAACTGTAAACCACTGGCCTGTTATTCCTGCCACCAGCATAAATAAATGAAGCAAACAGAAATGTGATTTAAACTGTACAACTTCAGCTTATTCAACTTTGGTGAAAGTACTTACACTAATATAAAACTGCAGTACTCTCTGCTATTGCAATTTATTCCTCCCTCACTGAGTAGTAAAACATCCCTTTTATTAAACATCTGAATTTCTGTCCACTGCACAGTACACATTTTCAGCTGCAATATCCCCCTTTCACATGTATGCACAATCCAAAACTTTTGTAATGATCTGTTGATCACTTATTGCAATTGCAGTGAACAGTGCCATGTCAAACAACTACAAGCACTTGACTATAATTACCAGTCATGCAATGACATAATTAAATGCACACAATGCTTCAAAATGGATTGCAAATGACCTTTAAAACATTATGACAGTAACTGTTAATTTTCTTCTTAATAAGTATTACTTAATTTATTATGTTTTTCTTACTTTTTGATGTCTGTGGTATTATAACAAATTTGCCAGCAGTCCTGGCTATTCATGAGTCAACATGGAACAGCCTGGATTTACACCTTGTGGTGTAAATGCAGGATGATGTAGTAGATGTAGAGGAGGATGTAGTATGCAAAGTAGTGAAATTAAGTACATTGGCATATTCCAGATTTTCGCCGATGGTGAACGTGGTATGTGAACATCTGAAATTGCCATGGATGCACTTCGGACATTTACAAACTCTGCAGCAGTCAGGAGCAATGCCAAGTTGTTTGCAGAGGTGTGCTGCTTTGCCTAAACTTGCCAATATAAGAATATAAATTCATTCGACCACATGCACAGGAACCAAAGCGGCAGCAGCTCAAACAAGCAAAAAATATATTACATCTGTTTATCACAAACACGATCACTGAGAACGATATAAAAGCTTTTTATTCCATAAAAAAGTAAGCGCTTTCACCTATAGGCTTCTTCAGACTTCAATTCATTTCTTAGCACAATGCCTTTATATAACACCAATTAACAATTGATAGGTTACTAACACAAATACGTCATAAACATTTAAAAAGACAGGTTAAAAACACTTATAAACTTTTAAAAGCATGATATAAAAACTTAATATAACAACTTATTAAATCAAAATAATACAGCATATATGTATCATCTTTGAGGTCTTTTCACCCTCCTACTACGCAAAATGGGTTTAAGCTGAATCTTGTCATTTAAGCCAGGGAATTTATCCACTCTAAGCCGTATAATCCATTTTAGTTCACATTCTTGTGTATAATTATCACAATCTCCTCCTCTCATACTAGGATTAACATTCTGTATTTCACAAAACTTAAAAGAGTGTAACACTCCATGAGACTTATGATGTTTAGCTAGGGCATTGTGATCAGACCCTATATGCATATGGTATACATGTTCCCTAACGCGTTCCCTAAGCTGTCTATTGGTCTTCCCAATGTAAAATGCTGCACATTGCGTGTATCTAGCTAAATAAACCACATTGCTACTTAGGCAATAAGTCATGGTATTAAATGTATATACATGCTTAGTTAATGGGTGTTGAAAATTCATATCTCTATCTGTATATTTACACTGATTACAACTGCTGCAAGGTACAGTATTATATTCTGCAGAAAAAGTAATAGAATTATTCAATTTCAAGGACATATGGCATAACAAACGTTTCAAATTGGGTTTATTCTTAAAAATATACTTAGGTCTCTGTCCAACCAACTCACTGATTTCACTATCTAGTAGAAGGGTATCCCAATGTTTCTCCATTGAACTTCTAATAAATTCCAAATCCTTAGTGTAGAACATGGGTAACTTAACTTGGCACACTTTATTCACTGTAACAGGATTGTGAACATCCAGACCTTCTGAGAAATATGGTCGTGCCCTCGTTTCTCTCAATCCATTAATTTCCAGAGAAACATGATTAAAAACCTCTTCACTGTAACCTCTCTCTGTGAATCTTGTTTTGAGGTCTGCTAGTTCTTGTAAATACCCCTCATATGAGGGATTAAGCCTGGACACCCTCATAATTTGTCCCTTAACCACATTATTAAAAATGTGTTTTGGGTGCATACTATGTCGATGTAGGAGGGTATTCCTATAACATGCTTTCCTATGAACTGATGTATTTAACAACCCATTTTCTAATCTAACAATATTAACATCCAAAAAGGATATACTAAACAAGGAAAAACAAAAAGTAAACTTCAAAAAACTAGTGAGGTTATTCACAGTTCCAATAAATTCTAAAAGACCAATTTCATCACCCCTCCAAATCAGGAAGAGGTCGTCCACAAACCTCCTGTAAAAACCCACATTACTTTTAAATGACTCAAGTGGGAATAGGAGCTCGTCCCCCCAATCAGCCATTACAAGGTTGGCGTAGCTATTGGCACAAGCTGTGCCCATAGCTACACCATCCTTCTGTGAGTAAATATTCTCATCAAAAATAAAAATGTTGTTATTCAACACTGTCTCAAGAAACAGGGCTAACAAATCTGTTCTCTGCACACTAATGTCTGATTTTCTATTTAGATATTGTTGCACTCTATTTACCCCCAGATCATTGGGTATTACAGTAAACAAACTAATGACATCCAAAGTAACCAAAAAATAAGGTTCATGATCATGAAGAGACTTGGTATAACTATAAAGGTCTAACAAAAATTGCTTGCTATCTTTCAAAATATATGCATTAGTATCAACCACTGGTCTAAGATGGTATTCTAAAAAAACAGCAAAAGGTTCAGTAAGCCACCCTTGTCCAGCTACTATCGGTCGCATGGGTGGTTTCACTAAGGACTTATGAACCTTAGGGAGCCCTTGTATAACTGGTATAAGTGGATTATGTACTTTCAAATATCTGAATAACTCCCATGTAATATCACTACTCTTAAGTAAGTCATCCAACATGTCAAAATTTTGAAACACCTTATTAGTGACCTCATTCATATCTACTTTACCATAGAAATTAGTGTCATCTAGCAACACTTTCATACTATCTAAATAATCCATTCGATTCATCAATACAATAGGTCCCCCCTTGTCTGCTGGTCTAATTACTAAGGACTCATCATTTCTTAAATCAAAGAGTGCTCTTCTTTGCATAAAACTTAAGTTATCCTTACGACCCTTAACTCCTTGAATGAATTTCTCTTTATTATAATAATTATATATATCGTTCTCAACTAACTTAGAAAAAGTATCTAACAAAGGATGTAGTACCGGAGTATACATGCTATTGGGATGAAACATGGTCATTAAGTCACTATTGTACTCTTGTTCTTTAAACTCTAACATCAACTGAATATTTCGTACAAACATTTTAACGTCTATTATCGATTCAGTAACATCACCACTACTTGTGGGAATAAAACTTAAACCTTTGTTTAATAGTTGTTCTTCATGTATACTTAAACTTCTCTGAGATAAATTTACTATTAACGATTTATTGTTTGTGTTTTCTCCCACATTTTCTTGAGTGTTGGCCCTGAATGGTCTCCCCCTGAAATCTTCCTTTTGTGCCGACCCCTGCTGACAGACCTCTGTCTCTCTATGTACTGATGGGTAGCTATCGGGAAAGGAACAACATTATTCGTAGTGTTTGCAGAGGTGTGCTGCTTTGCCTAAACTTGCCAATATAAGAATATACTTGTAAATTCAAAATGGAGTCATCTGAAGGTGAGTTTGAAAACAGTGTGAAGTTTAATCCCTACCCATCCAACACTCTATGTCACACCCTAAGAAGTGACACATACCATAAAGTGCTAAAAGTAATGTTTCACATTACTGTTCACATTTCTTTCTCCACCACCTTTATTTAAAAAAAAAGTAATAGGACCCGCTTCATTGCATGACACCTTCTGCTGCTATAGTAAAACAGGAAAAAATTTAATTTTATCAAGAAATATATGAACATATTATTATTATTATTATTATTATTATTATCATCATCATTATCATAGATATATTTAGAAATAATCTATTAGTAATGGTAAGGTCAAGTACATCTTTTCCTTTAAGAAAAAACAGAGTGTGACAAAGGAATTTTAGTTACACCAAACCTGCCAATGTTTTCAATATCTGGTCTAATGAGCATGCTAGTAAAAAAGGGTTTGGTCAAGGTGATGCCACAACCAACAGGGCATGTTTCTAACCCTGCTTAATATGGCCCTCACCATACTTTTCTCATTCTGGTTCTGACTTTTCAAATGAAGGCAGCACCTGTGAAGGCATGACATTGCACTCATGGCTGGTCTGAGAAAATGACCTTAGTAATGTTCTACCTTTTGCATGACTCATATCTGGAGAAGATACAGGCATGCATGCTTCACAGTATGTGGAATAAAAGTGATATCTGGCAGAATTTGGTGGCTATATGTCAACCCTGTCAGGTATAACCCACTTTGATCAGCAGTGCCATCACAGGTATGATAATTTGCAGAAGTGTAGTGCTGACCAGCTGGCTGAGTGGGTTAACCAGGTTATGGTGAGAAGGGAGTTCTATAGCAAGCAAAATTCTTATCCATAAATATAGCTATACATAAAGATGTATATATAAAAATCAATATCTATATCTAGATCTCTCTCACTATGTTTGTATATATAAATATATATATATAAGTACAAAAAGCCCAAAAAACTGTTAAATCCAAACAGAATCCATGGAAAGGAGAATCAGCCAACAAAAAATAATAATAAATAAACACGAAGACTTTTATTTAACCGCAAAACCAAGGAAATCAAGTGCTTTCGCCTGGTTAATACCAGGCTTTGTCAAGATAAAAAGGAAACAGTGTAACATGGATTTAAATGTAACACTTGTAGTCACATGATATCTTGATTAATTAATCTAATAAGCAGTTAAAAAGACATCATTCAAAAATATTTATAAACGTTTGAGAACATTTTTTTAAAAATATAAATTAAAAGTTCCTTATTAAATGAGAACATTTAATGTATAAAAAATTTTATAAAGTTGTAAATATTAAAATTAGCTGTAAATATTTATAATAAGTATAATAAAATAAATATATGCTTATGACACCTATTGAAATTATTTTAAACCCATCATTTAATTTTGGTTATAACCTAGCCTTCCTAAGCCTGAGCACACTAGTGATGTTGATGCTCTCATTCAAGCCAGGGGGCCTTGCAGCATTCAATCTAAGTTGCCATAGGAGCTCTCTGTATTCAAGACGTGTCTCCCAATCCCCCCCCTGGCATCTTGTGTCACCTGTTCAAGTGCAACAAATTTAAGCTGCATGTTAGGACAGGTAGTAAGATGCTTGTAGAAGGCATTAGTTTCCTTCTTCTTAGAGATGTCATATACATGCTCATAAATTCTTTTTCTTAAGGGTCTTTCCATCTTCCCAGTATAAAAACTGGGACATTGGGTACATAATCCTAAATATACACCGCCCTTAGTCCCACAATTGTAATAACCATCCGAGTCAAACCTAAAATTCCTAGATGGAATATATAAGGGACTGTCATTGAATATAAATGTGCACTGTTTGCATGCTCCACACTTATATGTACCCAGTCTACTAGAATAATGTCTATGTTCTATGTGTTGCTTTCTTTCAAATAACCCTTTTAAATTAATATCTCTCCTTTTCACAAAATTGGGACACTTCTGTATTATATTCTTAAAATCTTCATGAAGTGTTAAAACAGGCCAATGTTTCAACACCGTTTGTTCCACCAGCTGGGAATCTTTAGAACATGTGTAAATGAAACTATTGTGGATATCAAATTGCTCAGGTTGCTCACTTTGCT
>NC_056729.1:1095608002-1095850502 GCF_019279795.1 Protopterus annectens | reverse complement strand
AAGGTGGCAAATGGTTTGTTAGAGATTTTTAGCAGAGTAGGTTTCCCAAAAGAAATACTGACTGACAGAGGTACCAGTTTATGTCAGACCTGCTTGCTTGTCTGTGGAAGTACTGCGGGTTGAAGCACCTAAAGACCACCCTTACCATCCCCAGACTAATGGTCTTGTTGAGAGGTTAAACTCTACACTTAAGACCATGATATGGGCATTTGCAGATCAGTTTAAGAGGGAGTGGGACAAATATTTGCCCACGGGTGGCACAGTGCCAGGGAACTTCTATGGGCTAGGCTTGTAAAGGCTCCAGGGCCATTAGCCTAGTACACACCTATGAACCTATGAACCTATGAAGCTGTTGTTTGCTTACAGAGAGGTGCCCCAGGAATCTACAGGTTTTTCACCCTTTGAGTTGTTGTATGGGCATAGCGTGAGGGGACCTCCAGATTTAATTTGAGATGAGTGGGAGGGTGAATGTGAATCCCACAAGGAGTCTGTTGTGGCATATATCCTAAACCCCAGGACAAGGCTCAGAGAACTCATGGGCTCAGCCCAGGAGAACCTGGCAGAAGCCCAACAGCAGAAAAAGTTCTGGTATGACAGGAATGCTCGAGCTAGAAAGTATGACGTAGGGCAGCAGGCAATGGTTCTCATTCCTGTCAGACACAAAGAACCCTACAAGGAGGTAAGGAAGGTCAGTGATGTTAACTACATGGTAGAACTGCTAGGCAGGAGGCAGGGGTACATGTTGTACCATGTTAACCTGATGAAACCTTACCATGATAGGGAGGCCCTTGTGCAGAGTATTTGCAGTGGATTGCTGGAGGAGTCTGAGGGAGATCTGGTGGCTGATCTCCTCAGTGAGGCTCAGACTGACACCTCAGTGGAAGGGGTAGCAATGTCCCAGCAGCTATCTTCTACCCAGGTTCGAGAAATCTGAGCAGTGTTACAGGAGTTTGGGAACAAATTCACTGGGAAACCAGGGTGCACCCATCTGGTGCAGTACCATGTGGATACAGGACCTCAAAGGCCTATTAGGCAGGCCCCTTATAGGGTGCCTGAGAGAGTCAAACAGACTCTGAGGGAGGGGATACAGGAAATGTTGGAACTAGGGGTAATTCAGGAGTCCATCAGTCCCTGGCCCTCCCCAGTGGTGCTGGTACCAAAGAAGTATGGCAGCACCAGGTTCTGTGTGGACTACAGAAAATTAAATAGTCACACAAAGTCAGATCCTTACCCCATGCCTAGGAAAGATGAAGCCCTACATTAGTTGGGTGGGGCTAAGTATTTTACCACTATTGATCTTGCCAAGGGTTTCTGGCAGGTGCCCTTGACTCCTAGTGCTAGAGAGAGGTCAGCCCTTGTGACTCCTTTTGGCTTGTATGAGTTCACAAAGATGCCCCTTGGGATGAAAAATGCCCCAGTGACTTTCCAGAGACTGATAGATCATATCTTAGCAGGAGCAGGAGATTTTGCCCTTGCATACCTAGATGATATTGCTGTCTACAGCCATTCCTGGCAAGGGCACCATCAGCATGTCAGGGAGGTGCTGGGCAGACTACAGAGGGCAGGGCTGACAATTAAGCCCAGCAAATGTCAGGTGAATATGGCAGAGTTCTCCTACCAAGGACATAGATGGGGAGTGGTAAGATCAGGCCAGAACCTGCCAAAGTGGAAGCCATTTAGGCATTGCCTGCACCTGTTAATAAAAAGCAGATGAGGGCATTTTTAGGGACAGCAGGGTACTACAGAAAGTTCATCTCCAGTTATAGTAACATAGCTGCTTCCCTCACAGACCTGACAAGGAAAAATGGGCCAGATAAGGTAGTGTGGACCCTAGCATGTGAACAGGCATTCCAGAATCTTAAAGAAGCTTTGAGAGGACCCCCTGTGTTAGCCAGTCCAGATTACAGCAAATAATTTGTTGTGCAGGTGGATGCTTCAAACCATGGGGTGGGGGCAGATTTCTTCAGAGGGAGAAGAGCACCCAGTGGTTTATCACAGTCATAGGCTCCAACCCAGGGAGGAATGATATGTAGTTACAAAAAAGGAATGTCTAGCCATAGTGTGGGCACTGCAGAAATGTCAGCCTTATCTGTATGGAAGAAAATTCACTGCAGTTACAGATCACAATCCCCTAACATGGTTACATCTTAACCAGCCATCAAAATGCCAAGTTGCTAAGGTGGAGCCTAGGGTTGCAAGCATATTATACGACAGTGTAGTACCACAGTGGGGTTAGCAATGCCAATGCAGATGTTGCTCTCAAGACAGGGAATGGGGTAAGTTATTTCCAGATAGACTCAACCCTCTCAAGCAACATTTCTCAAGGGTCACTTGAAAAACTATTTTTTTGTGAAGATTTTTTTGGGGGGATTGTGAAGGCTGCCAGCCCAGGTAGATAGAATTTTGTAAATAATTCTATGTCATTCATGAATAGATTTGTATGCTTGCCTTAGAAATGTAAGAAAACTATGTGTTCTATACTGAGCTTCAAGATTGTAACCACGGTGCACCCTGCTGGAAAAGAGCAGAAATGTGTATAAACTACATTCCTATGCAAATGTATGTGTTGATGGTAAAGGGTGGAATATACAGAGTTAACTTGCAAAGTCTAAGAAAATAAGTGGAATTTGTTTATGACTCTGTTATCTCTGTTTCATCTCAAAGCAGACACAATGTCTAGAGTTGTAGGCTTTCCTATTATCTGGAAACAGAGGTAATTATAGGTTTCCATGGTAATTGTTTTATGACTTCCAGTTTTAGGCAAGCTTCTAAGAAGTAAGTGTCAGCTTCTAAGAGATAAGTATTTTTCATAGAGACATGTTAAATTCTGTTGGTAACTGTTTAGCCTGGGAATGAAATGCAGGTGTCAAATAGTGATGTAATCTAGCTAACCCAGCAGTAATGTGTATTATTAATTTAAGAACTATCTCAGAGAGAAAATCTGTGCATTTTGTATCTTGTTGTGGACCTGCAAACATCTTTTCAGCACTTCTCATCTGTATTTGCCTTGCTCTGTAATTAAGTTATTTAGAACATAATTTCTCTTAGAGATAGGAATATAGCAAGATTAGTGTAGATGTTTTCTGTATTTATATGAGACTGTCCTGAAATGTTGTTTTAAAGTATTTCCTGTGATTCTGAACTCTGCTGTCACTGTGTTGAGTTAATGAGCATTGTCTTGTGCTTTTATTATTTATTATTAAATATATTTAAACCTTTTAATTGTGGCTGGTTTTATTTAGAGATATCTAAGCTCTGAGAGTACTTGCATATATATTTGGTGATACCATATAGGCCACTCCTAAATAGCCTTAAAAGGTCTGGTCATACTTACTATTTAGATAACAGTAAAACAGCCTTAGAACTGTAGCATACTGTCACAATGTGTACTGGTGGGGCCCATTACTCTTATATTCATGACACAGCTGAAGGACTGTCAAACACAGTCACAGCATGTACTGGTGGGGCCCATTACTCTTATATCTATGACACAACTGCAGGACTGTCACACACAGTCACAACATGTACTGGTGGGACCCATTACTCTTATATCCATGACACAGCTGCAAGACTGTAGCATACAGTCACAACATGTTCTGGTGGGGCACATTACTTTCATATTCATGAGACAGCCTCAGAACTGTAGCATAATGTCACAATGTGTACTGGTGGGGTGCATTACTCTTATATTCATGACACAGCTGCAGGTCTGTAGCACACAGTCACAACGTATACTGGTGGGGCCCATTACTTTCATATTCATGACACAGCCTCAGGACTGTAGCACATGTCACAACATGTAACTGGTGGGGCCCATTGCTCTTATATTCATAACACAGCCTCAGGATTGTAGCACACAATCACAGTGTGCACTGGTGGGGCCCGTTACTCTTATATTCATGACACAGCCAGCCTCAGGACTGCAGCACACAATTACAACATGTGTACATGGGGCCCATTACTCTCTTATTCATGACGCAGCCTCAGGACTGTAGCACACAGTCACAACATGTAACTGGTGGGGCCCATTAGTCTTATATTCATGGCACAGCCTCAGGACTGTAGCACACAGTCACAGTGTGCACTGGTGAGGCCTGTTACTCTTATATTCATGACATAGCCTCAGGATTGTAGCACACAGTCACAATGTGTACCGATGGGGCCCGTTACTGTCATATTCATGACACAGCCTAAGGACTGTAGCACACATTCACAACATGTACTGGTGGGGCCTGTTACTGTTATATTGATGACACAGTCTCAGGACTGTAGCACACAGTCATGTGAATGTACTGGTGAGGCCCATTACCACACAGCAAGTGAATAACTTAGTAATCAGTTATTCAGGGTCACACAATCAGCATAATAAGGAAATGATATTGCAACAAGGTGGGAACACCACATATCTGAGTACATCTTTTCTGTGTACAGGCTGAACCCCTGCATGAAAGCACATTGATCACATTATTTCTTCATTATAAGACTTTCTAAATCAGTTTCTAACTGCTACACATAAGCACAGCTGATGTCTCTGAATTGTGCCTCGCTTGCGCTTGTTGGCAGCCAGCACACATAGCTGCTGCACTCAAGTATAATGACCTTGAATACTGGCCTGTGGCTAATAGCATACATCATAGTTTTGATACACAGCTAACATTCTGCAGAAAAGTATGATATTATGGAGATATACCACACAAGCATATCACCTCATATGAAGAGAATAATATATTCTCCTACAACATCCTTGCTGTGTTGAAATACATCATATTTTCAAATTCATGAATGTGAAGTTTTTTCTCTCAAGATCTTCAGTGAAGAGAAATTATGCATAGGTGGGCTACCCAAATTATTAAACACAGTTACTTATAAATGAGAAGCAAATAAATTAGTGCAAAGAGCAGGAAAGGAAGTACTTTGACCAACAGGGTCATTTGTGGGATTCTTATCAGTTTTGTATTACTGAGGTTATAAATGCCCATTAATGTTATTTCCCCTACCAAATCATCTCATGTGCATATCATGGGCAGTTGTGTGGCAATTGCAGCTAAAATTTAGTTAACATGCATGCCAAATACTGCACAGTGTGTTCTCTTCCAAACTGCTTTATAATAAATATAATCTGACAGACTTCACACACTATTGTTTTAATGTTAATGACTGGAAGTGTTTCTCAAGAGGAAATAATAAAAATCCTTACAAATAAAAGGTCAGGCTTGTTAAAGAAATGTATTTACTGACGTGGTTCCTTTCCTGATTCATCCACTGTCTCATCACACCATACAAATGAAAAGAGCCGATAAAATAAAGTAAGAGCATTAAATATAAAAGAGTATTAAAACTCAGTTTAAGTTGCATATCTCCAGAAAACCATTTAAGGAAAAATTATGCTATTTTACTTGAAGGCTTTAGAGATAACATAAATTATAAGATGAGTTATAACTTCTGGATTAAACATATTTTCCTTTTCATGGTTGTTTTGAAAAGGGGTACCTGCCATCAATTTGGTTACTCATATTTATATTTATTGTTTTTCTGCTCTCTGGTGTAATATGTTTAGCCAAACCAATCTTCCTGTTAAACCTCTCATCCTGATATATAATTTGTTTTGCAACTGTAATGCAGTTTTGCTATCCGTTCTAGCAAGAGAGAGACCTTGATATTATTTTATTAATTTCTTTGAATAACTCTGCAGATAAAATCAGCAAAAAGAGAAACTACAGTGCACATTGGTCCATTATAATAGTGGCTCTGTAACAGCGTTTAAGGGTATTGTCTACAGGTTAAGTTGATGCCCAGTTTCCCAAGACTCAGTACTAAAAAATAGATAAATAAATAGTCACTAATGATGGAGAAATCCTGCTGACCCATTATGGGACAAATCAGGCCTCCTCCAAGGCTTCAAATTTTGCTGTAAAAAAAATTAAGTACACTGAGCACAATGGGTTAAGGAATAACAAAGATTATGGAACATGCACATATCCCTACATATGTAAGGCATGCAAATCCATTTGCAGTGCTAACAGATCATGAATCCGCCATAGAGATAAATCCTGTAGACACCTGGAAGGATGCAGAACAGGGAATAACAGGGTCCCATAATAAAAATAAATGGAACATCTGTGAGTATGTTCATGTGAAGAAGAACTCAGCCAGTATAACAGAACTGAAGGAAGAATGAAGGATTGATAGGACTGGGGTAAAGTGTTTGCTACATGCAAGAAAATGAACAAAAATAACCCCCTGGCACAAGGAAGCAGATGCTGACTGATAGCAACTGGCTATCATGATCTACATGTTGGCAAAGGAACTAGATGAGCAGGAGCTACAGGTGGTAAAGAATGTTTGCCACATCTGAGATAATGTATGTGTAAATATCATATGCCATTATCTTCTTGGAAGTGTCTTCTGTCTATGGAAAATGTGAAACTGGGATGTGCCACATGTATAGAGCCAATGTCTGGAGGAAAAAGTAAGGATTTGTGTTTACTGACAACTGGGACATTTGTTCCCATGGTGCTCTAGAAGTTTGTACCCTAACTTCCAATGGCTGCATCTTTATCCTTTGGCAAAATCAAGTTATACCCACACATTTCAAACTAATGTTCATATATTCAGTCATAAGCTACTAAAAGTGTATAGATTGCAAACTTAAGTCATTTAGGAATGTTTCAGAAACAGATAGTACATATAAACTGACACATTTGGAATTCATTGTTTATATGGTAGAGATGTCTGGCATTACAGTAAAATAGAAAGGTATTCTTGTGTATGTTATACTCAGGTAAGTTAAAGGGTGGAAATGATTGCATTTGGTCAGTACTTGTAGCTGACTGGTTTCTCCAATGCACAGAGGGATACCTTACAAGTAGAAAGAGGGAAATTATTACCTCTGTGCAGACACAGCTAGTGAGATCTCATCATAAGTACTCTGTGCAGTTCTGCAAACTAAGCAAACAGATAGGTATGCCAGAGGCTGCCTACAGGAAGGTAAGTAAAGTGGTGTAGCACCCAATTCATAAGTCATATGAAGTAATAATAAGAAATTTAATTTGTATACCTATAAGGAGAGCATGGGTAAAGCTCTAGCAAATAAATGTTTTAAGTCATTGAGAAGGCTAATTAAACTATAGGACAGAAACACCTGATATAAGGTGTGCTCGGGGATTAGATGGCAGCGTATTGTTTACACTTGTGGCATTTACTTTTCTTACCTGTCTCAGAGGGCCAAGTCGGGACTATGAAATAATACACTTTATTTTTACTTCATGGATTGGAAGATCTGATGAACCTGTAAAATTTTGTAATGGAGGAGTCATTAGGAATGTTCTCAAACATAACTTTGATTCCGTTGATTCGACTCTTAAGGACAGAGCCTGCACAGTAACTAAATTGTTGTGTACATACCACAGCTGATCACATAATTCACAGCAGAAAAAGATACCTGGCAAGGAAAGAAGGAAACAAAAGGCCTCATCTTCCTCTGCAGAGAAAATGATAGGAATTACTGTTTCATCGAGTGCAATATCTGTGGATATTACAAAGGTGCTTCAAGTGAATGTTCTTCAGCACTGGTAACATTCCTATGTTTTTTTTTTGTTTTTTTTTTGTCAAACTGTTGTTCAAGATAGAGGTTTTTGGCAACTGTTGATTTTTATTTATGTATTTTTATTTGACATTTGGTTACCAGGATAATATCCCATTTTCAGTAGAGGCCCAGGGAGAAAAGCTCCTCATTGACATAATATGGTTACAGTTAAATAAAATTATTATAAAGCCTAATACAGAGGAATGACATAATAACTAAGTAAAAAATGAGTTTAATTTCATACTTTGTGCACCTATACATTATGTAAGTCTAGAGACTTACAGTGCCTGGAAACTTACCTCTGCCCAGCTATCACTGATAACATGCTGGTGGCATAGCAATACTATATAAAAGTAGCCTCCAAATGGACAGACTCAATATCAACCCACCCAATGAATCCAACTTGGAAATTCTCATGTCCAGACTACATATAAACCCAAAGAAGCACATTAACATCGTAGCAGTCTACCTATCTCCAGGAAACAAGCCAAACATAATTGAAGACCTTTTCAACTGGTGCTCAACTACCCTTAACCGAGAGACTATAATAATGAGAGACTTAAATATTGATTGGACTATATGCTCCTCCCAAAACCCCTCCAACTTCATAACCCTTCATGGCTTTAGTCAACTCATTAATACCGCTACAAGACAGGACAAGCATAGCAAAAAAGAATCAATCCTAGACTGGACCCTTGTAAACTCAAACCCACTTCATTACCAAGCAGGTTGCCTTCCAGAATCCCTAAGCAATCACCTTCCAACCTACCTACTATGGCACCACACAATCCTACCAAGACCTATCATTTATAAACATATTACAAACAAAAAAAACTTCTCCCTTGATACCTTCAAAAACCTCTTACAGCTATGCAACTGGAGCCTACTAAAATATGTAAACCTTGACTAAGCAGTCCAATACTTCCATGAAAAATTTCTAAGCACCCTAAATAAACTAGCATCCCTCAGAAAGATACACATAAAATCAAAACCCTTACGGTGGCTCTACCGAAACCAGCTCAATCCTAAAGCAAAGAGACACAGCATGGAACCTATACCAGAAAACAAAAACCCAAACTTCCCTACAAAACTATTGCCAATTATGAAACAAAGCAAAAAAGCAAATTAAAGAAGTTAAAAAACAATATTACACAGAATTTCAAGAAAAACACCAAAAAAAAAAATCCCCCCAAATTTTGAGGTGTCATAAACCAACTACTAACACTTATCCAACCCACCACCCTGGTACCCTCCATAACAAACTCCACAGACAGCACAGCATCTCAATTCAACCCACAATTCAAAAACTCTATACAATCCATAATTAAAAATAATGCCAGCACTCCACTATTACCACAAACCCTGAAAGAAACCTAAAATATTTTACTATAACCCCAATCCAAACCTTAACGATAGAAAATTACCTAGCTAAACTCAAACCCTCATCCCAAACTGCTGACCAATTGCACAAAGAATTTCTTTAAATCAATGCAGATATCATCTCCTACCTCATATCCATCATTAGCAATCGAAGTATAACTGAAAACTATATCCCTAAACTCTGGAAAATATCCTACATTACCCCTACACAAAGGAGGCACCTCCACCAAACTCACTAATCATAGACCAATCACTATTCTCTCTCCCTTAGCAAAAGTACTCGAAAAATGTATACATTCACAACTACTAGATTACCTCCTGAAAAACAACTTCTTGTCCCCATCACAACACAGATTCAGACCCAAACACAACACAACAGCACTACTGTTTCCAACACAATCAACCACCACAGAAACAATAACCTACTAGCCTCATCCATCTTCTTAGACATGTCTAAGGCCTTTAATCAGAGGTGCTAGAAGTTGTTGAATGCTGGGGGGGCAGAGAGTGAGAGGGGCACTTAGTGATCTAAAAAGGGCAATTTTTTAAAACATTTTCCTACCACGACATAGGTTTACTTGAGGAACATTTTAAACTTAGCCAATTTCCCTTCTGGTGCTTGAATTAACATTTCCTGATTGGTCTTACCTATCCCATGACTGATATGTGTATATTAGCCCTAGTGAGAATAACTGTGATTGTACCATTGATAATTGGAGGGGACCCATGTAAGAGTTGCAGCATTTACGAACTGCCTCTATCCATTAGTGGCACAAGGGGCAATCCTGGAGTACATTTTCTATTACCCATCCTTAGATCCAAGTTGCATTTGAATATGGACAGGGATGAGCTTTGTTTTACTTGAATGGATAGTCTGTTCTGGAACAGTGGTAGCCTCTGTGATATATATAGTGATAAATCTTTGAGGTGGTCCATGCAAAACCTATTGTTTAGGACTTGTATCCTTTTTGTAAGGTATCTCTGCAGGTATTCCAGTTATTGCATGGGTCTGGATCGATGCATGCCAAAGTGGGCATTATACAAAATGACTGACCTAATGAGGGTTTTGTAAAAGGGGACAATAACATCTCTAGATCTAGTCGCAATCAATTTGTTTATAACCTGTGCAATATAGAAAGACTTTCTTATGACTCTGGGCACATGTTGGTCAAAAGAAATGTCACTATACACACAAGTTCCTAAATGCCAAACGACTGGGTCAGTTCTCAGGGGCTATTGTCTGTTTGGTAGTTTCTTGGTGTAGATGACTTCCCAAAGGATATGATAATGTATTTTTTGGAGTTTAGTTTCAATTCATGATTCTGGCAGCAGTTATTGTTTGGGACAAACCTCCCTGCGTGATGGTTAAGTCTTTTGGGGATTCAATAACTGCTCCTAGCTTGCAATCATCTCAAACTTCCTCAGCCAAAGCCCTTTGGTATTAACTTTTGAGATGTATATGCCAATCAGAAAAAGTCTCAACACCGAACCCTGTGAGACTCCATAGGTGACTGGTCTCTTTCTAGAGGTAATTTCCCCTATTTTGATCTCCTGCATCCTGTGAGCAAGTTGGCAATCCAGCTAGTGATGTAAGTGTTTGCTCCTAGATTATTTATCTTTTGTACTATAGCTGAGTAGGGCATTGTGTCTAAAGGCTTGGCCAGGTCATGGTAATGAGGTGTAAACTGTTTTACCTTCACCATTGTTTTGGTGACAAGAGTAAAGCTTAAAATTTGCCTATGATTTTGAGCGTTTCACACTCTTTCTCCTGATTCCTGTCCTAAGAGGTTGAGACATCAGAGCATATGTTTGACTGTCCATGATTTTGTGTCATATTTTTGGTCCGTTCCTCATAATATGTGTGATTTCCTGGCAAATTTATGAAGACTGCAAAACTTAATGATAGGCACTTGAGTTTCAGACTTCCAGACTTCATATCCTTCAGAAAATGCAGGCTAATGCAAAGCCTGTTATTCGAGTCTATGTCATAAAACCGAAAACTCAAACTCTCGAACACTCACATGAGCGAATAATCAAAAACTTGAAATTGGTATTATGGGGGGCTGTGCCCCCCACACTCCTGGTAAATATATATTCCTACTCCAAGATCGCACTACAGTGAGGGAAGGGCAAATATTCCGATTTTCACTAAACTGCGATCCCAAACTACCACTGTCGAGTTTTTGATTATTCGCTCATGTAAGCGTTCGAGAGTTTGCGTTTTCGGTTTTATGAAGTTGACCCTGTTATTCTAGCAACAAAGCATAAAAGAACAATGTTATACTTAAAATCTGTCCCTGATTCTGGACCTTTGATCTTTATCCTGACCTATTAAGTTTTTGGCTTTATCCCTTGAGCTATGAGGTTTTGAAGTTTAAATAAGAACTGTGAGCAAAAGTTGTTTACCTCTTTCAAGCTTGACCTGTTACATTTTCTTATTTGTTCAATTAAATAAAAAAGTGCAACAAAAACTGGGTAACTTGAAAAATAACAATGCTAATAAATAACCTAACTGAAAACTTAAAGTCAGGCAAGAAGCTTTAATAACTTTTTTATAAGCAGAATAAAAATCACACAGTATTTTTTATTGTTCTTTTAAATAAATTAATGTTTCTGGCATGACTTCAAAAATCTAACAAAACGGGGGGCCAACTTGCATTAATGAAAATAAATGAGTTAAGGCAAGGAAAAAAACTGTATTAACTTCTCAAAACACAATAACAGCAAAGTAATTCCAGTTCTTGCCTGCATTGTCTTATTTTATCATCATCATCATCAACATCATTTTTACTGTTGTTACGTCATGACTGCCCAGAATGTACATGGGTGGGCTGCTGCCACTTCATTTGAGGTCCGCAATCCACAGAACTGCACTGACATGTTCAACAATATGACTGTTATTAATTATTATTATTAAATAACAGTGAAAACCATAAAGTATCACAAGCTGGAATGAACCAACAAAGTGTCAGTTGTAAAAAATAATAAGTGCTTTCCTTCCTTTATTGTCAAACAGAATGAAAGTGCTTATTTTTTACAACTGACACTTCATTGTTTCATTCCATCTTCAGATCATTTTGTAGTAAATAGTGCAAAGTACCAGAGCTGGATCATGTTTAAATGGGGGTCTAGGCAGGGTAATAGATTGTGCCCCCCAGAGCAGCCCCTCCTGCAGCAACCTCTTGGTGCTCTAGCAGCAGCCCCCTCCCCAGCCACTCCAGTGTTCCATTACTTGGCTATTTCTCCTCAGTTACCATAAACACTGTTCAAACCTGTCAACGTGCATACTTTTTCGTATTAACTTCTACAGTGATTACAGATATTGAAATAAAATAGGACAAACACCGATAGCCATTTGCTAAACAAACTTCCGTTCTGTTTGACAATAAAGAAAAGAAAGCGGTAATAATTTTTTACAACTGACACTTTGTTGCTTCAGTCCAACTTCTGATAGTTTATGGTTTTCACTGTTATTTTAAATATACCCCCGGATTTACTATTCCTCCGTGCAGGACTAGCTTAGTCCTGCACAGAGGCGGCTGTTTAGGAGCAGGATGGCAGCACGCCATGCATAGTAATGATCCTGTGCTCCTAGGCTTACACGGAGCATGTAAGAGTGCAGGGGATGTGTCTGAGAGCAGAGCTCTCAGAATATACATGCCCCCACAATGAAGAACAGCAGAAAGGGGTATGAAATGAGTGAGACTGCTCATAGGTGTCCGCATATCCCCAACAACAGTCCCTCTTGTGTACAACAGCAAAAGTATACATAAATAAAATGAAGAAACCCATTTTTTTTATTAAATATCCGATTAAAACTAACCGTAGGTGCACAGGTGTGCCCATCGCTTAGCTATGGTTAATGCAGCGTAAATGGCTGAAGATGTTAACAAGGAAGATATATGCAAATGCAGCAGCATAGCAATAGTGCAGTGGGCAGAGCATTCGCCTTATGAGCAGGCATTCCCAGTTCAAGTCCCACTGCAACACTTTCCATGGTAAAGCGCATTATGAGTAATATTTATGTTGCATAACTCACAAAATAACATTTTTATTGACTGGAGTACTGCAGTAAATGCACATGTGAGGTGTCAGTGTCATAATGAATAAAGCACTAGTAAGCAGGTTTAAGCACCAATAAGCAGTAGTAAGCATATTTAAGCACTAGTAAGTGAGCTTAAGCCCGTTTGTGTGGCGGTAAGCAATGCCAACATTGGTTAAGCAATTCTAAAGCTAACTCACTGTAAGCAGATGTAACCGCAGGTTAGCAGTGCTTGCCATCATGCAAACCCATGCAAACCCGCTTACAAATTCTCAAAAGTGCCTTAATCACTCTGTATTCAATGGCCCTTGTTCTGCCCAAAAATAAAATAAACAGCCATAGAGGTCTCGAACCCAGGACCCTATACACCATAGTCACAGCAGTTAACCACCAAGCCATCACAGAAATACAGATGAATGAGGTATCAGCAAACAAGTCTACACCATAGTAAAACTAAACTGAACCTGTGAAAAGAATCAGTATACAGACATATGTGCCTTAACCCACTACATAACATAAATATGTGAACCAGAGAACAGCAGTAAGGCCAGAAGTCAGGTATAATTGTAATAGAGTGCTTAAGTCCCCAATAAAACTCAAGGACCCTATACAGTGTATGTACACATGAATTATGGATACCAGGCATACATATAAGGTGTAATGAATAATAACTCAATGCCAAAAAGGAATTATAATGCAAAGTCTAATGTAAGCAATGCTAAGCATTGCACAGGCCAGCTTAGGAGGTGTAAGCAATATGTAGGCCAGCTAACTCATTGTGCCCAGAGGTATACCCCTTTAAACAATGCCAGTGTTAGGTAAGCAGGTTTGCCAATAGCTTAGCCTTTCAAAACCGGCCAATCACAGGAAATCGGCCCTACTTAAACCCAATAGGCGGGAATACATCTCATAACTGGTTGTAGCTTCCCCTTGCAGGCACAATGGCAGTAAGGGGAGAAGGTGTGCACTTTCGGGTGCAGCACTGGTGCATCCAGGAGTCGAAGGTCATGGCAGGACTCCAAAAAAAGACCAGGATCAGAGACTGCTGCAGGGCCAGTACCAGGGCTCCCAATATAAGGCGGAGGCCTGGGAACGTCTCGCCCATGACCTCACCAGTGCCACTGGCATACCTCAAACTGGTGAGCAGGTCAGGCACTACTATGCCGTCCTGAAGCGGCGTAAGGGGGACCTCTTGGAGGAGTGGCTCCAAGAGGCTAGAGCAGCAGGTGATGTTCCAGTCATGTGCAAGTATCACCCCAGTATGCGTGTAATAATTGCCAGCTCAGGTATATCATGGATAGGCATGGCTAAATATTCCCCTTATGTCTCCCACAGCTGCAATGGAGCGGGCCGCGAACCAGGAGGCCCACATCAGTCACCTAGCGAGGTTGCGATGCGAGGCAGGTCAGTAATACTCATGCATTTACTGTCATTGGAAATACAGCTAAAAGTAGTAGTAAATTAATTGCCTATATAAAACCTGTATTGTTCAAGGCAAGTACTGCATACACTAGAGAATATGGCAGGAAGAGTCTCATATTGTTTGTATGTTAATAAAAATGTAACAGCCTGACAAAACAGGTCTAACTGTTGTACTGCATGTGTATATTCGGGTATCATATGGTAATGTAGATTTGCAATCATGTAATAGTACTGTTGTATCAAGCACTGTTACCCACACCATGCACCATAAATTGAATGTGTAGGAATGCCTGTATATGACAGGTGTAATCCCCAGATGCCATTTAGTACAACTGAGAGACACATAGACAGTAAACAGGGAAAACGCAGATAACAAAAACTGAATAGCACATGCAACTGAGATGTGAACAGTTTTTTTAGCACACACAGCCACGGTTCGGATCCTGCCAGTGGTAGTAGTCTGCATACTGAATCATACACCACAACTGTACAGATATGTCCAGGATGTCTATTAAAGTGGCCCATATCTGTTGCCTATCAACCTGTCTCCCTGGGAAATCAGTGGGATGATCCCAGACGTGTAGGCGGCAAACAGGAAATACAACTAATTGACACACATCTCTGAGAACAAAGCTGGCACACTAGCGACTCCCCAATACCTTATGTGATTAAGAAGCCACATATGTCCCATTTACACCCCAACTTGTCAAGCTGTGGTCAGAGTGTTTACAGTAACAGAGTGAGATGTATGTGCATAATAGTAATGTGAAATCTGGTACTGTGTGTGGGAACATTCAGGTAGTGCTAATAAGCATTTCTCCCACAGGTCTGTCAGATACCACCACTGTGCCCAGAAATACAAGAATGATACCCATTACTGGTACTGTTCACAGTGGTGTTGTATGGCATTGCGACTGATGCAGTTGCTCGGAATAATGAGGTATTACACATCACTGTCGCCCACACTGTCCTACAACATATAACTGTCTAGTAAATCTGTATAAGAGTGTTGTAATACAAGGTCAGAATGCAAAAGCACAGGACAGAAAGCAGATAGGAGATATACAGCAATATCTATATAGCAGACACAACTGTGATGGACAGTGTTTAAGTTGTAGCAGATACAGCCATGGTCTGAATCCTGGGAATGGAATTAGGCTGCATACAGAATCATACCCCACAACTGTACAGATGAGGCCAGAATGTCCAGTATATGGGCCCCTATCTGCTGCCTGTCCTGCGTTCCCCTGGTAAGTCTGTGGGATGATCCCAGATGTTTAGCCAGCAAACAGGGAATACAAGTGATTGTCAAACATCTATGTGAACACACCTGTCACTGTAGCAACCCCTGAAACTGTTAGGAGAGTAATATTTCAGGTATGTCCTATCTACACTCCCATGTTGTCAAGCTGTGACCAGAGATGTACAGTAACAGAGTGAGATGTATGTGCATAATACTAATGTGGAATGTGGAACTTTGTGTGGCAACAGTCAGGTAGTGCTAACAAACATTGCTCCCACAGGTACGTTGGATATGAACACTGTGCTGAGAAATACAGACCATTATAACCTGTACTGGTACTGTTCACTCTGGTATTGTAGGGAATTGTGAGTGTTGCAGTTTGTCTGAATAATAAAGTATCACTGGTCACTGTCACCCACACTGTGCTACATAATATAACTGTGTAGGAAAGCATGTATATGTGTGTGTCAGGTCACTGAAGGTGGAAGAGAGCAATGCTCTAGATATGTCCCGGCACACCAGGATGTGGTCAACACATGGCCAGAGTCTATGCAGAAAGGGTTGAATAGCTATGTGCATCAACCCAAAATCTGGGAATATGTGTAGAAACAGTTAGTTAGTGTTAACAAACATTCCCTCTGGAGGTATACCAGATAAGAGGTGTATAATGCAGGTAAAACCAGTTCATGTGTAACAATGATGACAGCTATATCACTGTCCAAACTAAGGCTATAGGGTAGTGTAATAAGACTTGTAAGGTATAGATAACAGCACTGACTAGGAAAGTAATGTAGACTACAGGAATATACTAGTTGTTAATTGACATCTTTCTCTCTCCCGACCACATCTCCAGCAATAATCAACATACCCACCCCAACTGGTATGTAATGACACCTATGTTCTGATAATGTCCAATTGTTTGATAAATATTTTAATGGTTCCCATGCATGTGCTTTATTGAATTATTCCAACATTGGTGGCATAGTGCCATCAATGTACCTGCATGCTGTTCTTATTACCACTGTGGTCCATATATGTATGTGTTCTGTTTGCTATGCAACTGTTCCGTATCTGGTGTCTGAGTTAATGGGAATATCTATGCATGCTGTTATACCTAACCCAGGAATATGCTGACTATTACTAACCCACATATGGTGATGAAATCGAAACATTTTAGCACGCTTGGGAAGGCCGGTCCCAGCGAACCCACCTGTCCCACCTCAACTGGCCATGGCTCCGGGCACCAGCATGTCTGGGGCCCAACTCGGGACCTCCCTGTCCATTGGTCCTGCACCACCTTCAGGTGGAACTGCCTCAGGGGATGGGGCTCACCCCCCCCGGGAGTGGGCACGGACAGGGACCTGTCACCCATATCCCTGGTCGGGGGTCATGGTGCGTAGAGAGATCAACCAGCAGTTTGGTAATCTTCTACGCCAGTTCAAGGGCTGTCTGTTGTGATTTTGAGAGTCAGCCTGGATCTGCGACTCAGCCACCAGCACAGCCACCTTTGGGGCTGTGAAGGTACAGTGATGACTGCCCATGGGTGGGGACCTCAGTCCCACTGTTTCCACTAGGGGGCTTGTGGGCTTCCGATTTTCCAGCAACCCACCCCATCAAGATGCTTATCCCCCACATGTGTCATATACCGCCCCTGTATGTGTCTTGTTTGTTTTGTCTGTTAACCTACCCAACCTACCTCCCCAAATATACCTACTACCCCTCCTGAACATCCCACTCTCACCTGAAATAAAAGGGCAATCTGTTCCCACAAAAAAGTCTCGCCCCATACATAGCTGTCCATTTCGCACACGTGTCCACTGGACACATGTAATCTGGTCTAATTGGCATCACAACTTATTATTGTTGTTGTCACCTCCTCCCAGGAGTTTGAGTGTCCAAATCTACCTCCAAATTCAGTGTATACGCACAGCTGTTGCTGTAGAAGAAATGGGCAGCTATGGACCTTCCCTACACCCTTCCTGCACATCCCTGGCTATTTTCCCTACTGTCTTTCCCTCTTTGTGCCCCTTTTTTCACAACTTTCCTATCAACCCCTTTTTCTTTTCATTTAAAGAAATTAGCATGGGAGCAAGCAGGAGTAAGCACTTTTAAGCAGCAGTAAGCGGGTTTAAGCCTGTTTGTGTGGGGGTAAGCAATGCCTACACAGGTCAAGCAATTCAGAAGCTAACTGAGTATAAGAAACTGTAACCGGAAGTTGGCAGTGCTTACCACCGTGCAAACCCCCGCAAACCCGCTTACATCTCCTCAAAAGTGCCTTAGTCACTGTGTATCCAACAGCCATTGTTCTGCCCAGCAACAAAATAAACAGCATCTGCAAGGCTCAAACCCAGAACCCTATGCACCATAGTCAAAGTTCATAGGTTCATAGGTTCATAGGTTCATACTAAGCTATCTGCCCGAGGGCATTTACAAGTTTAGCTATATACCTTTTTTTTTTACCACACACCCCTTTAGTGGGAACTATACCCTTTATTTTGCTGTGCCTGTTGAGCAGTGACACTGAGGTAATCCCTGTATATCTGGGATATCTCATCCATCCATTGGTCATTCTGATTTCTTCCATAGAGAGGTTCTGCTGCTGCCTCACATATATCCTATATTTTCTTAGTCTCACAGCATAGGAGTGATCTATCTATCCCCTCCTCTATCCTTGGCGAGGCCTAGCGAACTCAGGTTTTTGTGTGTGTGGCTCTCTTCTTGTGGCTCTGGGTCTTCTAGATCTTTTTTGGCTTTGTTATGGCATGTCATGTCTGTTGGTGAAGGTGATGTCTTTGTATGTTGATTGAATAGAGCTACTGTGGAGCTTCAGCGAGCGACAGTGAGACAGGGATATTTGAGACTTTGGACTTTTTGTTTTGGGACCTTTTGCTGCTTTTTGGTGAGACACTTTCTCTGGTTGTGTAGATAATACATGGGCCTGACAATCATGTGATGAGGGAGACTATGAGAGATGATATAGTATGAGGATCCTTGATGAGTCCTTGGATGAGCTGATAGGGCATGATAGATATCCAAATACTTAAGGTTTTAATGGGCAATCATTATTACTACTGACTCTATACTACCTTGATGGGTTCTGGGTCCTGATAACTTCTCTCGATTTACCACTAAGCCATGTCAGACATACATAACCCTGATGTATCCAGCCCAGGCATTCAACAGTACAGAGAATATGTGTGTGTGGAAATATATTAATATCTAAACAGATACAACATATGCATGTATGTATATGAAAATATATATATATATATATATATATATATATATATATATATATATATATATATATATATATATATATATATATATATATATATATATATATATATATATATATAAATATATACGTATACAGAAATATATATGAACATATATACATGCAAAGGCCTACATCTATAGATATATATGCCTACATCTATATGTACCCAGTGTATTCTCCTATTCACCTGAGGAATCTGAGCATCCTGAGGCAATGTTACAACTGCCTCATGTACACAGACAACCCTCTCCTTTTATCACCAAGAATGATGCATTAGTACAAGGAAAAAATGATAAATTTTAACAACTGGCTAAGCTTCTGGTGTCATTCAAAGGGGATCCAGTATCTGTCTGCCTGGGATGACATGCTCAACAAGCCACGATGCTTCACCAGAGATGGCTTGCACCTGTTGCCTCTGGGATTCAGGATGCTGGCCAAGGCTCTTGCCACCCCTATAGTGCCTTTTTTAGGCAAGGCTCAAAAGACAAACCCACCACTGTAATAAGTACCAGTGACAAAAAACTGAGGGTAATGCTGCTCAATGCCAGGAGTTTAAACCTCAAAATGCACTCACTCGAGGCCCTTCTCAAAATGGAGAACATCGATATTTGTGCAGTAACTGAGACCTGGTTCAGGGCTCAAGAGAGCACCCCAGTGATTCCAGGCTACAGCTCATACCACACATTTTGGCTACAAAACCTGGGCCGAAACACCAAGGGAGGAGGCGTATCCATAGTCATCAAGGATAACCACACCTCCAAACTAGTTGCAAAGTATGATGCCTCAGAGATTATCCAAATGCAACTGTAAATGGGCAAAACTGCAATCCAGATTGTAGCTTGCTACAGATCACCATCCCTGCCCCAAGACCCCCACTCCTCATTCCTCGAGGTACTGAAAAACACGAGGGTCCAACCAAACACCCTAATGCTGGGAGATTTTAATTACCCAAACATCAACTGGGAAAACTACTCAAGCACTAATACTTTTGCTCAATGCTTCCTGGAATATATTAACTCAAATGCCCTAGACCAGCTCATCAACACCTCTACAAGGGGCAATAATATACTGGACCTGGTCATCACCAACATGTGGGAAAAGTGCTCCACACCAGAGGTAAATCCCTCGTTGGTTAGATCAGACCATAAACTCATCACCCTCGATATCCACATACCCCCCCCCCAAGGAAACCACAGTGAAAAACTTCTCCAAAGCAAACTTTATGCTGCTTAAAATGGAGGTGGCAAACTTCATCACCCCATGCAGAATGACAACTTGGTCAAATCTGCTGTAGCCTACACAAAAGTACTCTACAAGCACTTACATAAGTGCATGGACTGTGCTATCCTGAACAAAACCAAGACCAATTCCTCCAAAAAAAGGAAACCAGTCAGGTAGACCATGGCCATAAACAAGCTCTATAATAGAAGGAAGAATTTTTTACAAAAAAAGAGTAAAAACGCAGGAAAAGAGGAGCACCCTGACCAACCTTAGCAAAAAGCTAGGATCCCTTATAAAATCCTCAAAGGTGAGCTTTGAAAGAAAAATCGCAATGGACACCAAAGACAACCACAAAGCATGTTTTGGCTATGTCAAGAACCTAAATGGCAACTCTCAGATCTGCTCTGAGCTACAGCATAACGGTTCAAAATTCACAGAACCAACTGATATCACCAATATCCTGGCAGATAGGTTCAGTGCAAACTTTACCCCACCCTCACCCCCTAAAGGGCCCATATATATACCAAAAGATTGTGCTGCCCCCATAATCACAGACGCCCAGGTGAAAATGGCACTTTCCAAAGCAAAGAACACAGCATCCATGGGACCAGACAGCATCCCTGGCTGTGAGATACATGAACTCCAAAACTAACTATTCCCTCACCTGAATACCATGTTCAGCCACAGCCTCTTCTCAGGCTACATGCCAACCAAGTGGCAAACAGCAACGGTTGTCCTGCTTCACAAAGGAGGAGCCACCATTGACCCTGGGAACTATCCTAAGTTAACTAACTAAGCCTGATGAGCCTCATCTGTAAGGCCATGGAGCGCATCATCATGGAACTCATAAAAAACATTGGGAGCCTACAAACCCTAGACCCTACCCAGTTTGGTTTCGTAAAGGGCAGGTCATGCCTTCTAAACCTGGTTGACTTCTTCGAGATGGTCACCAAAGCAATCAATGAGGGAAAGGTGGTCTACACGGCATACCTTGACCTTGCAAAAGCCTTTGATACTATTCCCCACTTGGGAATTATAGACAAACTCACTAACCTAAATATAAACCCCTACACCACAAGATGGGTTGCTAACTGGCTCACAGACAGAACCCATACAGTGAAAATAGGAAACGCTAGGTCCGGCTCCAAACCTGTGACAAGTGGAGTACCCCAGGGCTCAGTCTTGGGACCTCTCCTGTTCGGTATTTACTTCTCCAAGGTACAAGCAAACGCAGATGGACTATGGCTAACAAAGTTCACAGATGACTGCAAACTGGGTGCCGTAATTGAGACTCCTGCTGACATAGATATCCTTCAAAAAGGGCTCACTGAAACAGATACATGGTGCCAAAATCATGGCCTCAAGCTAAATGCCAAAAAGTGCATTGTCATTCCCTTCGGGAAAAATCAAGTACCTATGAATTACCACATATGTGGTAGGTTATTTAATACAGAGAGTGTGATAAGAGACCTAGGGACCCAGGTGGATAGTAACCTCTCCTTCGATAACCACATTACTAAAGTGGTTAGAAAATCCTTCTACATGACCCACCTTATCACAAAGGGGGTTGCATCTAGAAAAAGGGAAGTTATTGTCCCCCTCTACTCATCACTCATTAGACCCACTATTGAGTACAATTCCCCATTCAGGATGCACCTTACTAGACACCTGCAACAACTGGAGAGGCCTTACAAATACCTCATCAAGAGGATAACGGGCCTAAAACATATGCCCTATGCCACAAGGCTAAAAAACTTCAACTGTACTCGGTTGCATACCGGCTGCTCAAAGGAGACCTCTGTCTGACATACAAGGCTATGTCTAATTCCGAATTGCTCCACCTAAGGAAACCCAATCTACCCGAGCTACATGCTCTAGGGACCTAAATCTAACCTCATCAATAAACAGGACTTATTGGAGGGATAGATTTGTGTCCCAGAGACTCCCCTTGCTCTGGAATAAGGTCCCCATATATGTGAGGCAGAGCTCCTCATTAGCGCTCTTTAAGAAGAATCTTGATGAGTGGATGGGGAACAGGAAATTCACCCCAGGAATCACTTCTGTGGCTCTGTTCAACAGAGGCGCAGGTAACTAAACCACTTGGGAGACGCAAGCCAAAACAGTTTGGCTAGGCTTAATTATGACCCAGGGCCAATAGCCTAGTACCTACCTATGATCCAATGAACCTATAAATATATACAGCAGGTTATATATATGTCAGCAGATTTTATATATATATATATATATATATATATATATATATATCTATCTATATATATATATATATATATATATATATATATATATATATATATATATATATATCTATATATACATATATATATATATATATATATATATATATATACATATATATATATATATATATATATATATATATATATATATATAGTATATACGGGTATACATCTGTAGATAACAATGGGGAAATAACATAAACATATATGTCCACATGCACCGTTAATGGGGTTGAGAGGCCCCAAACAATATGCATCTTGTACGAATAGGTGTATACCCCCCCACAGCCAAACACGTCCCCTGCAATACTCTACCAAGTGTTGCAGATCCCATAACCAGGATCAGACACGACATGGGCATTCCTAGGATACATATACAGAAACACATATATGCAGATACAGATATATATATATATATATATATATATATATATATATATATATATATATAAAACTACACATATACACGCAGTTTTATGTCTAGTAAGTTACATATGTAGTACATGCACACAATATGGAACAGCCACTATTCCTAGAGTTACCACCTTACCAACTGGAGACTATATGAGCCACCCATAGAAATGTCATTCATTGCCTGCAACATATACCCACAGAGATCCCAAAGGATATCACACCACACACAGGTGTGCATATATGGAAAAGCATTATTTGTGTACTATTGCAGTTGTATATGCTATGCCGTACAGCTGTTTAGACACGGACAGCCATATAAACTGAGTAATGCAACTGTGAAACCGTTATACTAATACAGTAGTCTGGAAAAGTCAACAAATGTTGCTGTCCAGGCCAAGGCCATCAAGTAGTACAATAGTAAAGAGACTTGGCCACAGGATACCAAACAATCAACAGTAAGTAATGCAGATGTATAGTACAGCAGCCTGTATCTACAATTTGTAGACATTCCCTAGGGGGTAAAGACCTCAGTTGACACAATGGGATGTAACTTTACAAAACAAGGCACAACTGACACCAGCAGAAGCACACTGACAAACAGAACAGTCTGTATGGCAAGTGGCAGTAGGCCTACATTTAACCAAGGTGTATTGTATGGTAATGTACATCCATATACCTTAAGGCAGCTCACACATGATGGTCTTCAGGACTTTGGGCTTTCAGGATTCTGTAGCGTTCCCATAGACATATATGTATATATAGATATATGTATATATAGCTATATATATATATATATATATATATATATATATATATATATATATGCACATTATATGTGTACAGATATGGCTAGTTATGTTGGTATATATGTAGATATCAGTAACTATATGTGCATACCTATCTATTCTGATATACCTACTACTGTCAATATATATGTAGATGTCTATACGTATATGTGCATATGTATCTCTATCTGTATATGTGTAGACATATATTGCTCTGTATATGTATATATTTGGGTGTTCATTTGTATATCTATGTACATATACATATCCATCTATGTATGTCAATATGTATATGCATATGTCTATATAGATATCTGAAAAGGTATATGTACATATATCATCACCATATGTTGTGAACATGGAGTGGATCCCTACCTCAGCCCCTGTCGTCCCAACTTTGTAGTGGAAGGGGATGTCAGGTATGTATAGCAGGTATATTTGTAGAGTATTACTACTGTAATAGGGATTGTCTTCACAGACATGGTGTGTGTGGGAGGTCACATCTGCTTTTAACATGTGTGCCATTGGCTACTGACAGACATCCTAAGGACATCATAGTACAGTAATTCTGCTAGCACGTAATGCTCCTGTGGACTACAGCAGAGATAATGGCCAATATATGTGGACAGTCTGACACACTCTGGACAGTCTAGAGGTATACACATAACCCCTTAGTGCAAGACATGTGGACCAGTCCTGACAATGTGGATGTTAACAGTCATGTAGATGGGTATAACACATAACTACTGGTATGCATGTGCCCCCATAGGTTATGCATTCACAAATCCCTGTCTGTCCTGCCACATAATAGCCACTGCTAAGGAGGTGTCATGGCCACATAGCAACCACTAGATATTGACATACATCTGTACAGCATCCCACTGCTCTGTCTGACATACATGAGTGTTATGGTGGCCCAGCAGCAGTACAGCTGGCAAGTAACTGGTCATTACATCTCACTGGGTAAATACACTAAGCTGCTAGGCATGTAATAAAGCACTGTGCAGGCTACAGGCAGACTGGCTCAACAATGGCCTACATCTCCTATGGGGGAATGCACATGTACCTTCACATATAGCAGGCTCTACAGGCATGCCACAGCACAGAGTAACATACACCTGTGTGAAAGTGCATCATCACAACCAGTGTGAACACAGCCACAGCTACATATTGCATGCTAGCGTATTATTACAGTATATGGACTATCTCTTCAACACCAACCTCATATGTGCCACGCACACACTAACCCTACATATACTGGGCTGCTATACAGTGTGGTCCACTGTCTGTCTGTGGTATGTGACATGTGGCCGATTGGGTAATATACAGTGGTGCAGCATGTAACATCAGATAGAACAGGACCAAAAACAATGACATCTACCACAGTCTGTACACAGGCCAAGGTACATATTAACAATACACATACTGCCGACAATCACCATACATACACAGAACTCAGTACAAAAACACACAACCACAGAATGTCCAGGTTATGTCATCAAATATAACCCCTACTATACATTACATGTGTAGCAGACTGATATCTCACTGGCTTGTTATCAGATATGATGTCACTAATTATGGTGCACTGTACATATGCACCTCTTACTGCATGACATATGTACAAAGTTTGACAGGGCTGTGCCTGGAGGCACATGCACAGGGCCAATATTGACATGTTGCTGTAATAACCTCATACATTTACTGTTGTAACAGGGTTTGTTGCACCATATGTCCTATGAGGGATATGAAGTCAGTAACTCTCACAGCTGTCATCATCTAGAGACTGCAATCTTCACACTACCTTCCACAGTTCACAGATAGGTTCTCTGTGGGTAACACCTGAAACAAAAGGCACCACACACTGGCCAGTCTGCAGATGGCCCTACAGATGGGTGTTCCCTCATAAACATAGCACTGACATGGCAGGTATAAAAACATGTAGGACAGCCATATCTATATACACCCTGTTAAACCAACATTACTCCAAATGCAGTATAGCAGCACTTACAGTCTATAGTCTGGTCAGGCACATCCTTCTCCTGTGTGTTGGCCTGTTTCCACATGCTGTTAGAGGTAAACCCCAGTCCATCTGAGATGCTGTTTGCCAAATAACAGATCACAATCCTGCTCACAGTGAATGAAAGGCCCAACACCAGCATGATGTTTCTAGATATTGCTGTGTGTTTCCTTGCAGGGAGGGGTGGAAGAGTAAAACCTAAGCATGTTTGTCACACACCTATCAGTACAGGGTATCAAATGCCTGACAACTATGCAATGCTATCACATGTCCATGCAGTTATTGGATGCTCCACATAGTTTACATGTTGGGGGGCACTCAGAACGTATATGTGGTGGTGAGTGACATCTGCAACAGGGATATGGTAGCTATGTGGTAGGTGTAGTACACGTGCCTGCCCATAAGACCAGGTGTCAGCATCAACACAGCCACACTCTCACAGGGACGCACACACATTGTCACACTTAGCAGGGCTAGGAATACAACTCATCACTAATGGGATTGCCACAACACAGTACTGTGCAGGTATCACATACAGCACAGGGACATACAGAGGTTATATGTGCAAAGGGTATGTGGAAGTGTCTGACATCAGACAGCATGCTTCAGTATGCCAATGGGGGTTGTAGTGAGTGTGAATGTGGTCATATGCATCATACACCACACACACAGACACGGGTGCCAGTAGTGACATGAATGTGTGCACTGCTTCACGGGTGTGTTGTGGTTGACGGTGCCAGATGGCTATGCAAGGCTAGGTGATGGGTATACCTTGGCATCAGGTACAGTGACATGTGGAACTGTACCTGGGGTGTCCGGCCCATGTTGTATATACAGAACATTATCATCAGATGTGCCAGTCCTGGCCTCATGTGGCAGGAACTGTTAATGGACAGCAGGTTGACCCTGCACCTACATGGATAGCATGATACCAGTATTCCCTGGTGTCAGTGGCATCTGTCCATACAGGGATTGTGTTTCAGGCATGTTATGTCATTTGTGGGTCACATTTGTTGGCACCACAGGTGTTGCAGGTGTCCAGTGAGGAACATGGGGGAGGTGCACTGTCTGCACGTACATGCTTATTGGACTGATGGACAGGGTGCCATGCCCTCTGTAGCCCACTGCAATCACACCATGGTTACTATTAGTGGGCAATATGCAGGGTACTACCAACATAGCGGATGTTGCCTAGGCAAGTGTGTGCATGTATGAGACATGGGTTGAGAGTGCTCCCTGGGTAATACAAGGGTTGCTAACATTGTTCAGCTGGATTTGATGTCACATTTAGCAGTATGGAGTTGCACCTCACCCTCTCAGCTATTTCACATCTGTCATCCCTGTATGGAGGACATTGTGATATGTACTTGGCCCACCATATAAGAAGTTTTCAAAACCCACTCCACATTGAGTCTAGTTGTTACACACTCACAGCCACCACCACACAGGATACGAATGACAACCACCGCCAAACAGGATACGAATGACAAACACAGACACACATACATGCACACACCTGTCATGTCTGAGATTAGAACTCCTACCTAACTATTATATTACACTACAGCACTATGCCGTTATAGGACACAGCATGGAGATTACTGGAGTACTCCTTCCCCAAAGGTGTATTTCACAGTGAATTGCATCAGCAGGATTGCCAAAGTAGGGCATTTGAATTGTACTGAGTGTGACTAGTCTAAAATGCATTGCTCCCTACACAGACATAGAAACACACACAAAACATCCACAACTGCCATGTGTGGGAATAGAACTCCTACCAGAGTTCTATATCACACTACAGCAGTACGCAGTTATGGCACATGCTATGGAGATTACTGGGCTACAACCTTCCCAGAGGTGTATTTCTAGGTGGATGACATTAGCAGCCTTGACAAAGTAGGGCATTTAAATTGTAGGGAGTGTGAGTAGCCTAAAAGGAATTGATCTCTACACAGATAGGGACAGACAGACACACACACACACACACACACACACACACACACACACACACACACACACACACACACACACACAAGTCTGGGATTAGAGCTCCTACCTATTTTATCACACTACAGCAGTATGCAGTTATGGCATGCGCTACAGAGATTACTGGAGTACAACCTTTCCAGGGGTGTATTTCTAGGTGGATGACAACAGCAGCCTTGACAAAGTAGGGCATTTGAATTGTAGGGAGTGTGAGTAGCCTAAAAGGAATTGCTCTCTACACAGATAGGGACAGACACATACACACACACACACACACACACACACACACACACACACACACACACACACACACACACTTGCAGTTGCCAAGTCTGGGATTAGAGCTCCTACCTATTTTGTCACACTACAGCAGTATGCAGTTATGGAACGGGCTACAGAGATTACTGGAGTACAACCTTCCCATAGAAGTATTTCTAGGTGGATGACATCAGCAGCCTTGACAAGGTAGGGCATTCAAATTGTAGGGAGTGTGAGTAGCCTAAAAAGAACTGCTCTCTAAACAAACAGGGACACACAAACACACACACACACACACACACACACACACACACACACACACACACACACACACACACACACACACACACACACAGTTGCCAAGTCTGGGATTAGAACTCCTACCTAAATATTTTATCATACTACACCAGTACGCAGTTGTGGCATGTGCTATGGAGATTATTGGGCTAAAACTTTCCCAGAGGTGTATTTCTAGGTGGATGACATCAGCAGGTGTGACAACGTACAGCGTGCCACTGCCCTACCCTTAACAGCAGAGATCGGCTAAAAAAAAAATAGAGGTTGATTTCTTTTAAATTTTTTGGCTGTTTGCAATGCCAATGGCCTTATACTTGGCCATTGGTATGCTTCCTAACTGATATGCAGCCTTTATTTGGAGCTGTCACAGTTCCGATTTGGATTTTGCAGAAATGTACTCGGTTACTAACTGATTACATTTCTGCAGATTGTACTATTCCTGCACGGCCAGTTGCAAGCTTCCTGGATCACAGATTCACTTCATTTGCATGGATTTCTCCTGCAAATGAGGTGATTTGCATACAGGAGATTAGTCCCTGCAGGACTAGTGCAGGAGCACTCGTGCACACCCGTGCAGGATGTTCCATGATTGCACGGCAGACATATTGCCTGCTAAAGCTCCTGCACTAATCCTGCATGCCATGCAAGGCATACAGAATCCAGGGTATAGTCTCACAATGAAAACAGACTTAGCATAAGCAGTAAACTTTTCTGCCCTTGAAACTCACATTCATTGAAATAGCATGAAACCCACATTCATTTTGCATCTAGACAGTGGAGGACCAAGCTAACCTCTGGCTGTTTTCAAACCATAAACTCCTTACACATTTTAGGGCCATACTTACATGTATGCGTTCGTTGATTCACCTTCCTGATTGTATTCAAATATATTCCTTGTATAATACAGCACACTTGTTAGAGCGTGTTTTAAATTTATTGTTTTGAACATTTTTCCAGCAAGTAATGAAACAAAATTTGTGAACCAATAATGAAAACTGCCCAATTCAGAACATTTCCATCATAAAAGTCTACTCAAACTTCTGTCATTACAATCCACCAATATCAGTAAATATGCACAATCTGTACAGAAGTAAAAGTCATCTAAATAATTCCACATTAAAGGGATATGTAACTAATGAAGTAGTTGCTGTGAGCAAATTACTTTATATTGCTTTGTTTCATCTACAAATAAAGTGTCTGTTGCCCTTGAAGAATTGCCTATGTTACATTAAAAAATGATGAGATAGTAATATTGCAATAGGGAATGGATGGCAAACCAATAACAGGTTCATAGTTACTAAGTAACTCCTCCAAAGAAGAACATTCATAGGACTGCAGCATCCACTCCCTTTAAAGTACAATATCATCAATCCATCTGCATACTGTGGGAATAGAACCCACAGTGTTCTGCATCAAATGCAAGTATACAACCTGTTGTGCTACTAACATACCTGCCATAAGCAGCACTAAACTTTTCTTCCCCTGAAGCTTTTAGCTCCTGGGATAATCCACTGTACACTCACCAAAATCTCTCAACTTTGCAGCACAAGAAATCTGGAAAAACCCAAAATTTATTACCGGGGGACAAAGACCCAAATCCAAGGACACATTTTAAACATTGCTTGTAGAATCTTAGAAAGTTGTTAGAATAAAGTGTTTTGTGTTGCCATGTGTTTCCTGAAAGACAGGAATGGTGAAACTTAAACGGCTATCATTATTTAGTGAATTCAATTCTTTCTCACTGATTTGCCAGAAAAACACAAATTTTAAGAGGAACAGACCAAAAATATGAGCCAAATATTCTGTAAAAATCTGGACAGTTGAAAGCTATGGACTCAACTCCATGAGTCCCAAGTGATGGTATGGGTAGAGAACTCAGGCTCTTGTTTCTTGTATCTAAGGTACAGGGTTTGAGCCTGAATAACACTAACCAGCAGATACACACACAAGACTCTGGCAACATTGCATGACTCTGTATTTTAAAATAGCATGGGTGAACAGGAACACATGCACAGATGTATGGGACCGTTCTAAATAAGAACAACACATGGGTCCTCCTTAAAGAAGATGCGGTCACCATGGAGTTTTTTTAATTGTTGAAGCCTCATGGCAATCCTAGGTAATTTCCTATGTCACTTAGTGCTGGATCAGGCTAGCCATTAATTTTTCGTTTTTTCCCCAAGAAACAAGATGGTCTTGCAGCTGTAAGGGTGGGGGTGGGGGGGGTAGTTCCCCCCTACTCTATGGTTCAGGCGCCCTTGCCTTTGAAACAGTTTCACACCAAAAAGCTCATTAATGAGCTAGCTTCCTTAAATCTCTCACATTCTGCCTTCTCCTGGTTTGCCAGTTATCTATCCAACTGACAGCAGGCAATCAAGTGGCAAATGGATCTTTCCTCTCTCCTACCAGTCTCCCCAGGTATATCTCAAGGATCAATCCTTGGACCCCTCCTGTTTCTCCATTTTCACAAACAAAATGTCTATAGCTACTAACAATGCAGCCACAATACAATATGCAGATGATTTATTGCTAGTATGTGCAGCCCTCACTCTCCCCGAACTCTTACTGAAAATACAGCAAGCCTTCCTAGACATAGAAAGATACCTCTCAAATTGTCAACTCATTCTCTCCCCCAACAAAACAAACCTAATGCTATTCACAACTAACAGAAAAAGTACCATCAATCCACCTTCACAATATATTCATCAAACAACACAAAAATAGAGCCAATCCAAAACATCAAACTATGGGGAGTTACAATAGACAACAACCTCAAATTCGACCAGCACATGGCAGTAGCAATCAAAACGGTCCACTTTAAGTTACAATCACTGTACAGGATCAAATCCTTCCTACCTGATACTACCAGACAATCTATTGCTAGAACTCACCCCTGCTCTACAGTCTTATATGCATCACCAGTCTTTACCAACCTAAGTAAATCAGACCTAAAAAACTGGAAGCATGTTATAACAAAATAGCGTGCCACTAACCTACCATCCAGAGCACATCACTGTTCTGCATTACTACCCATAAAATGGGTGGAACTCCCCAATCTCCTCTCTTTCAACCAGTTAGTCTTTGCAGACTACATCCTACACCACCCTGACAGCTGTGCGGCCCACTATAAGCTCATTAAACCCCAAACCAACTAATCAGATTTTAAGATCCTCCCAAAAACTCTTACTAAATGTAACCAAGCCCAAAAACAGTCACAATGATGAACTACACTCCAGCAAAATTCCAAAATTCTGGAATATAATGCCACAGGGAATACTCAACACACCCAACCCATCACAATTTAAAGTTATTGTAAAAGAACACCTAAACAATAAATGCCTATGCCCCTGTAACAAGCTAAACATTCCCACTTCTTCCAATCCACTCTTTACCTCCAACAGCTCTACCCAATAAGAAAATAGACATAGTACTATACCTCCTTACTTCCTCCTTAAATATTATCACATCTTCTTCTCTTCCTTACAACCTACCTCCCATCTAGCTACATATACCACTACTGCAATTGCACTGTATACGCTAACCCAAAAGGTTTCATTTTATCTGTGGAGATGCTATTATAAATGTCATAAATCATTATGTCAAAATCATATGGAAATATCATCCTTGCTGTCATAACTGTCAAATATTTGTATGTCAAAATTGTTTTAGTAATATGTTCTAATTTCTATTTCAGGTTATACATTTTCCTCTTCTGACCTATAATGTAGAGCTTTTCTTCCCGAGACTCCACTGAAAATGGGACAAAAATCCAGATGGACGTGTTGGCGGGACATATTTGTGTACCAGAGACTCCCCCATCTGAAGAACAGACTCCCTCTCCACGTCAAGCAGAGTACCTCATTATCCTTTTTTAAGTGCACCCTGGATAACTGGATGGGAAACAGAAAATGCATCCCTGGGATTCCACCTGTGTCCTGGCTGGACAGGGGCTTTGGGTGCTGACTTGTATAAACATGGGCTAAACTCTTGGCTAGGCTTATAAGGGCCTCAGGGCTAATAGCATAGTAACTTCCTATGCTCCTATGATTACATTTGAAAATGCACATAGAAATGTATTTTGACATGTACATACAAAGATCTGAACATTTAAATTAACAAGAGATTGAATATACCAGCAGTCACAAGATTGCTTTGCAGTTTATGCATTGCAGTTTACTATCTACACTTTAATAGATGATATTTATTAGCCTAGGTTGTGATAAACGTCTTAGACAATTAATATATATTGCCAGTATGTTTACAGTTGTTTAGTATTCTCACTGCACATTTTAAGAGGTATATCATCACATTTATACATTCTAACTGAGTAATAACTACAGTTTTTCACAATTCAGTTAAGGGTTTTAAAAGGGCCAGGACTCTGTGGATTTTAACCACTATCAATAAAGCAATTAGATCTCTAGGTTTCAGCCAATTGTCTTTTAACTTCTTTCTAAATATAAAGGGCCAGATTCGGTAAAGCCTACACTAAGTGTACACGTTTTGTAATCAAGAACATTCTTATCACATTTTTGCACTTTCTAGTCGCTCAGAAAGATAACATTAAGTGCACACGTAGTCTACACTTTGTGGTAACTTTTATGAATCCCTGTCAATATTTAAAGTTTCAAGAATATCAGAAGGAAAACTAAAATTAGGAGGAAGAAGGTGTGAGTTATGTCTCTGTTGTCTGTTCACTCAGAACAGTGTACACTTAGTGTAGGCATTATCGAATCCTCGGGCTAATGCTTTTTGTAATATTGCAGATATATGCTAGATTATTCTAGATGGCTTATATTAATTTGGATAATGAGTTTTTATTGTATAGTAAGTACGAAGGGTGATCCAATCAGTTGTATTGCTTTTCGATTGTGAAAATAGCAATAGCAATGTTTTTTTTAACGTATCTACCAGTGTGGGCATGTATTGCTACTGGCTCCCAGTTGAGTTTTGTATTTGTGTTACATTGATCTTTATCTGGGGAAAGTGATATGAAATAGATTATTTTATTTTTTCTGCAGTTTGGAAAAGTGAAGTGTTTAGGATTGAAGGTATGGCAATGCATATTCTAGATTACCAACAGTTCATAAGAGCTAGCTAGGGCTGTACAAGTTTCAGTCACTAAAAGGTGTGAGACCCTGTGTGAGATTTAAACTGATTTCAAATATTCTGCACTGTTGTTTCCTTGTGATAATGAAATTCTGGAAGTTGTTCTATCTATATCCTGAACTATTTTTGTATACTAAGAAATAGAAGGGAGGTAGTATGACAATCGTTCAGTTATTGCAGGATTATTCTGCACACGTTGTAATATTGCTAATATCATAGCTGTGGATTTAGACATGTCTAGAAGTAGTCGATTTTGTGATAGCGATTTCCACAGTAGCTTGACATCATTTTGAAAACACTCCTCTAATGGTTTTAATGTATTATCTGCATTCAAAATTATTATGTCATGTGCAAAAATTATTGCATTCAGTTTGGCACTATATACTATTATACCTGAGTAGGGGATTGTGTCAAAAGGCTTGGGTAGGTCAAGGTAATGTGGTGTGAACTGTTTTGCCTTCATCCATCGCTTTGGTGACAAGAGTAAATCTTAAAATTTGCCCATGGTTTTGAGTCTGTCACACTCTTTCTTCTGATTCTTGCTCTAAGAGGTTGAGAGATCAGAGCATATGTTTGGCTGTCCCTCATTTTGTGCCATATTTGTGGTCTGTTCCTCATCATATGTGTGATTTTCTTGCAAATTCATGAAGATTGCAAAACTTAACAATAGACACGAGTTTCAGACTTCTAGACTTTATATCCTTCAGAAAATGCATGCTAATGTAAAGCCTGTGATTCTAGCAACAAAGCATATAAGAACAATGTTAAACTTAAAATCTGTCCCTTATTCTGGACCCTTGATCTTTATCCTGACCCATTAAGTTTTTGGCTTTATCCCTTGAGCTATGTGGTTTTGAAGTTTAAATTCGAACTGTGAGCAAAAGCTGTTTACCTCTTTCAAGCTTGACCTGTTGCATTTTCATATTTGTTCAATTAAATAAAAAAGTGCAACAAAAACTGGGCAACTTAAAAAATAACAATAATAATAAATAATCTAACTGAAGACTTAAGGTCAGGCAAGAAGCTTTTTATAAGCAGAATAAAAATCAGAGTATTTTTTTATTGTTCGTTTAAATAAATTAATGTTTCTGGCATAGCTTTAAAAATCTAACAAAATGGAGGCCAACTTGCATTAATGAAAATAAATGAGTTAAGGCAAGGAAAAAACTGTATTAACTTTTGAAAACACAATAACAGCAAAGTTATTCCAGTTCTTGCCTGCATTAAGTCTTATTTTATCATCATCATCATCACCATCATTTTTACTGTTGTTACTTCATGACTGCCCAGAATGTACCTGGGTGGGTTGCTGACACTTCATTTGTGGTCCACAAGCCACTGAATTGCACTGACATGTTCAACAATATGACTGTTATTAATTATTATTATTATTATTATTATTAAATAACAGTGAAAACCATAAAGTATCACAAGCTGGAATGAACCAACAAAGTGTCAGTTGTAAAAAATAATAAGTGCTTTCCTTCCTTTATTGTCAAACAGAATGAAAGTGCTTATGTTTTACAACTGACACTTCGTTGTTTCATTCCATCTTCTGATCATTTTGTAGTAAATAGTGCAAAGTACCAGAGCTGGATCATGTTTAAATGGGGGTCTAGGCAGGGTAATAGATTGCGCCTCCCAGAGCAGCCCCTCATGCAGCACCCCCCCCCCAGCCACTCCAGTGTTCCATTACCTGGATATTTCTTCTCAGTGACCATAAACACTGTTCAAACATGTCAGCATGCATACTGTTTTCTTATCAACTTCTACAGTGATTACAGATATTGAAATAAAATAGCACAAACACTAACAGCCATTTGCTAAATGAACTTTCATTCTGTTTGACAATAAAGGAAAGAAAGGGGTTATTATTTTTTACAACTGACACTTTGTTACTTCATACCAACTTCTGATAGTTTATGGTTTTCACTGTTATTTTAAATACAGTGTCACAATGAAAACAGACTTAGCATGAGCAGTAAACTTCTCTGCCCTTGAAACTCACATTCATTGACATGGCATGAAAACCACATTCATTTTGCATCTGGACAGTGGAGGACCAAGCTTACCGCTGGCTGTTTTCAAACCATAAGCTCCTTACACATTTTTAGGGCCATATTTACATGTACGCATTCTTTGATTCACCTTCCTGATTCCATTCAGATATATTCCTTGTATAATAGAGCACACTTGTTAGAGCGTGTTTTAAATTTATTGTTTTGAACATTTTTCCAGCAAGTAATGAAACAAAATTTGTGAACCAATAATGAAAACTGCCCAATTCAGAACATTTCCATCATAAAAGTCTACTCAAACTTCTGTCATTACAATCCACCAATATCAGTAAATATGCACAATCTCTGCAGAAGTAAAAGTCATCTAAATAATTACACATTAAAGGGATATGTAACTAATGAAGAGGTTGCTGCGAGCAAACAACTTTATATTTCATTGTTTCATCTACAAATAAAGTGCCTGTTGCCCTTGAAGAATTGCCTATGTTACATTAAAAAATGATGAGATAGTAATATTGCAACAGGGAATGGATGGCAAACTAATAGATTCATAGTTACTAAGTAACTCCTCCAAAGAAGGACATTCATAGGACTGCAGCATCCACTCCATTTAAAGTACAATATCATCAATCCATCTGCATACTGTGGGAGTAGAACCCAAAGCCCTCTTCATCAAATGCAAATATACAACCTGCTGTGCTACTAACAATGCTAGCATGCCTGCCATAAGCAGTACTAAACTTCTCTTCCCCTGAGGCTTTCAGCTCCTTGTATAATCCACTGTACACTCAAATAAATCTATCAACTTTGCAGTGCAATAAATCTAGAAAAAGCCAAAATTTATTGGAGGGGGAACAAAGACCCAAAACCAGGGACACATTTTAAACATTGCTTGTATAATCTTAGAAAGTTGCTAGAATAAAGTGTTTTGTGTTGCCATGTGTTTTCTGAAAGATAGGAAGGGTGAATCTTAAATGGCTATTATTATTTAGTGAATTCAGTTCTTTCTCACTGACTTGCCAGAAAATCACAAATTTTAAGAGGAACAGACCAGAAATATGAGCCAAATATTCTGTGAAAATCTGGACAGTTGAAAGCTATGGACTCAACTCTTTGAGTCCAAAGTTTTGGTATGGATAGAGAATTCAGGCTCTTGTTTCTTGTACCTAAGGTACAGAGTTTGAGCCTGAGTAACACTAACCACTGAATACACACACAAGACTCTGGCAGCAACAAACCCCCCAACCCTCATAACACTCATTGCATGACTCTGTATTTTAAAATTGTGTTGGTGGACAGTAACACATGCACAGACATACAGGACTATTCTAAAGAAGAATGACACATGGGTCCTCCTTAAAGAAGATGCTGCCTTTTTTAATTGTTGCAGCCTCATTGCAGTCCTAGGTAATTTTCTATGCTCTTAGTGCTGGATCAGGCTACCCATTAACTTTTAGTTTTTCCCCCAAGAGACAAGATGGCCTTGCACTTGTAAGGGTGGGGGGAATTTCTCCCCTCACTATATGGTTCTGGTGCCCTTGCCTTTGATATAGTCTCACACCAAAAAGCTCATTAATGAACTAGCTTCCTTAAATCTCTCACACTCTGCCCTCTCCTGGTTTGCTGTTTATCTATCTGACTGACAGCAGGCAGTCAGATGGCAAACGGATCTTTCTTCTCTAGTACCAGTCTCCCCAGGTGTATCTCAAGAATCAATCTTTGGCCCACTCCTCTTCCCCATTTTCATAAATAAAATGTCTATAATTACTAAAAATGCAACCACAATACAATATGCAAATGATTTATTGCTAGTATGTGCAGCCCCCACTCTCCCCAAACTGTTACTAAAAACACAACAAACCTTCCCAGACATAGAAAGATACCTCTCAAACTTTCAACTCATTCTCAACCCCAACAAAACAAAGCTAATGCTATTCACAACTAACAGAAAAAGTACCAAAAATCCCCCCTTCGCAATATATTTATAAACAGCACAAAAATAGAGCCAATCCAAAACACCAAACTAATGGGAGTTACAATAGACAACAACCTCAAATTCGACAAGCACATAACAGTAGCAAACAAAAAGGTCCACATTAAGTTGTGATCACTGTACAGGATCAAATCCTTCCTACCCAATACTACCAGACAATCTATTGCTAGAACTCACCCCTGCTCTACAGTCTTATATGCATCACCAGTCTTTACCAACCTAAGTAAATCAGACCTAAAAAAGCTGGAGACATGTTATAGCAAAATAGCGAGATTTGTCACTAACCTACCATCCAGATCACATCACTATTTTGCGTTACTACCCATAAAATGGTTGGAACTCCCCAATCTCCTCACTTGCAACCAGTTAGCCCTAGCACACTACATCTTACACCACACTGACAGCTGTGCAGCCCACTATAAGCTCATTAAACCCCAAACCAACCATCAGACTTTAAGATCCTCACAAAAACTCTTACCAAGCCCAACAACAGTCACAGTGATAAACTACACTCCAGCAAAATTCCAAAATTCTGGAATATAATGCCACAGGGAATACTCAACACACCCAACCCATCACAATTTAAAGTTATGGTAAAAGAACACCTAAACAGTAAATGCCTATGACCCTGTAACAAGCTAGGATATAAAAAAAGAAACATTCCCACTCCTTTCAAGCCAATGTATACATCCAACAGCTCTACCCTATAAGAAAATAGATATAGTACTATGCCTTCTTACTTCCTCCTTAAATATTATCACATCTTCTACTCTTCCTTACAACCTACTTCTTACCTATCTACCTATACCACTACTGTAATTACACTGCATACGCTAACCCAGAAGCTTTCATTTTATCTGTTGAGATGTTATTATGAATATAACAGATCATTATGTCAAAATCATATGGAAATATCACCCTTGCTGTCATAGCTGTCAAATATTTGTATGTCAATATTGTATTATTAATATGTTCTAATTTCTATTTCAAGTTATACATTTTCCTCTTGCAGCCTATCATGTAGAGCTTTTCTCCCCGGGCTTCCACTGAAAACAGGCCAACAATCCAGATGCACTTCTCCAGTAAACAAATGTAAAATAAAATAAATAAATACAGTATTGCAAATATGTGGACAGCTATAACAAGCTGAAAAAAAAAATCACTGGCAAAAGATAAATTATTCACAAGTCAGCATTCGTAGATGTGACATTAAAACTCTTAAGTACTCTCTTTGGAACAGAGATGACTAGAAAATACAGCCTAGACAAAAACATATTTTATCTTGGTCTAAGAAATAAATTTTACTAATTCATTCTTTCCAAACATAGTCAAAGTGTACTGGTGGTAGAGGGAGGGAGGGAAGGACTAGTTCAGCCTGGTTTATGCAGGAGTATATATGGAGTATCCAGCCATCTCAAACTGAGACCTACTGGTAAAGTTAAAACTTGTGTGAATTCTGGAATTAAATAAGCTACTGTATGAAAAGTGTTCATTAACTGTTTTTATACCCTATCACCCTGAATGCATTGCCTGATAGCTACTCAACCTGCACCTACTTGGTCAATTAATTTAGTAGTAGTGGGAGCTAGTGATCCCTTGGCTAGGTGAGAGTAATTAATGCAGCCCATTCCTTCCTGCCAAGGAATCCCAATGACCTCATTGACTCAGTGGCAACAATCAGGTGGTAGGGAGAAGATCACTTTGTTGATCCTATGGTGTGTTATACTCTCTCCCCTGGTGGAGTATTCCCTTCTCTCTGGCTGCTTTTTTTTAGCTCTGCTGCATAGTGCCCTACAATGGCAAGCATTTCTCCATGCAATGAATTCCCCTTGGGTTACTGTGCAAAGTGTACATAGCAGTCCTGGCTGAGTAGGCTTGAGCTCGCTGTGGGGAACCACCTAGTGGTCCCACTAAGTGGCACCTATGTGGAGAGAAGAGCGAACTCCCTCGCTTCAGAACAGGCAAGCTGGCACTGACCACTCACTTACATTCTGCCCAAGTGTTCATTAATTTTTAACCTTGCTTCAAAGCATTAATTAATCTCTCTACACACTGAGCAACAAAGTAATATGACTAGGGTAAGTACACCACTGAAACCACCTAATGTTTTATTTCTACTTTCTGAAAGCTTCCCTAACACTTCACTGAGTTTCAAGTAGGCAATGCTTCAACCAGATAAAAATGGTAAAAACTTTAGCCTTTTGAAACATCTCTAAAAGACATTTGCTACAGAAGAGTTATACATCCCTGTTACTTAAAAATACAAACTTCATCAACATCCAACCACTGAGGAAATGACGACACAAAGACAATACCTGCCACATGAATAATTTACCACAATGGAAGTAATTTTTATTTTATTTATTTGCATTTGTTGACAGGTCAGTCCAACTGAGCTTAGAGGGCTTACTTATGTTTTGGGCTTCACTACTGGCTGAGTAGATAAAATTCTAGAATTACATGTTGCTGTGAGTTTCACTGCAGTGTTGCACACAATGTTTTGCATTGTGTGAGCCTGCTGCTCGCTTTTCATTTTGCCCCTCTTTTCTTCATTGTGGTGTGACTGTAGAGTTGATATATATCATTTAAGGAGGTGCTTACCCCCACATCAGTGGTGAAAAAAATATATTTTTTGTGTGTTTTCTAAGTTTTTATTGGCTCAGAATTTCAATATGTAATTTGCAATGCATATTATGACAAAAAAATTGTCTTACAAAGTGTGCAGGTAAACCAAGCTGAGAGCCCCTTTTTCAGTGGGGACCTGGGAAGAAAAGCTCCACAATATACATAATATTTTCAACAGAACTAATACAAACAAAATATTAAGTAAACAGTATACAATATAACACAGATAATGTGAATATATATTATGATCTAATAAATATTTAACAAAAGGTAAAACAGAAAACATTTTATAACATTTGTTTAGGTCCTTAGTACAATACCATAGTAACAGAGATACATGAGGGATGCAGAAGAAATATTATATAACATTTATGAAAGGGGCAGAACAGCATCGCTATAGGTGTGTAAGCATAATAACAATTGCTTTAATGTAAATAAAAAAAGTTAAAACTGATGAGTTGAAGCCTCTTCTACTTAATACCCAGTGGATAGTAGAGTAACATGTCTGGAATGCACCAGCAACCACTGAGTAACTTTAATGATTTTCATGTTTAACACCTTAAAGCTTATGCATCTGTCTTGATTTTTTTACTGGATTTCATATCTGGTTATTACTTATGACTTATTTTATTTATGTATTTCTTTCTTTAGTTATATATTATTTTATTAATTCCTTAATTTGATTACAGTGGTCAGCCAGATTGATGATCTAGCTGAAGAACCCTTTCAACTCACATCCCAACCCCAAAGTTAAAAGAAAACATGCATTACTATTACTGTCATACTGTCTGTAAAGCTTTTTTAGCTAGTTTCACTGTGTGAAAGGTATTAACTGGAAATTTTCTCCATTTGTTAAGCATCTGTTTGTTCTGATTTCCTGTCATGGACTGTATCATATAACTGATTTATTTGCAGTTAAAAGCATTCCCTAGAGTCTCCTTGCTCCTTTATCTGTTTAAAACTTTCATTTAGTCTCTCACTACTGTTTTTCTGCTGTGATAAACATTTCTGTCGTATTTTCTGCCTAAAATAGTGTAGCTAGCAGCTGTGCCATACTTGGTGGCTTTGCAGTTGCTCGCCCCTACTGTAAACTTGATCTGGGACATTCCTACCAGTCCAGTGTCCATAGCTCATTTTACCTAATACAGAGAGAACATTTGGGAAGGCCAACCCCCTTAGCTTCTTAACCTTGAATTATCCTCTGTTCCTCCTTTCTCCCTTTCCACTTTACTAAAAAACAAAAAACAAAACAAAAAAACTTTATTTTGCTGCTCTTACATTATTTGTGTTTCCCCCTTCTACTCTATTACTTAATCTTGTTTTTTCTGCTGCTTGTTCTTTAAAGTGTTCTATTAAAACCTTCTCTGCTGCATTTATTACTGCTTGTTTTTTAGCCTGTTTTAATTTTGCGTACTATTCTAAATCTCTTAGTTTGTGTTTAAGCCCTTGGGCTTTAGGTCTACCCCATAGCTCTCCCTGGCCTCTTTCCCTCAGATTCTGACAAATACGGATGGATAATTTCCTATGGTTTCTCCTGCCAGTCTGGTTGATATGGGCATCCTGAGATAGTGTAGCAACTGCCTCATGTACACAGACAACCATCTACTACTACTGCCTAGGAACACAATTTGTGAGAAATGCAATTACATAAAGAAGCTGGAGACTATACTCTTTCCCTCACAAGCCAGTATATCTGGCACTGAGAAGGCTGTCAACACAATCACTACACCTCAAACATCACCCACAACTACACAACACATGGTCATATATACAGACGTTCTCAACAAAAATAAACCAATACAAAGGAGACCTCAGAGGCAAAATTCACATGAGAACTCCACAACCCTCTACACCACATACCATGCATAGTCCACACATGAGTGTCTCGCAATCACTAAGGCCTAACCATAAACTCAACATATTAAGGAGACTCCATTGCATGACATACAGATGTGCTTTTCACCAGGCTGGATAAGGAGAAAGTCACGGTAAGTTGTTTGTCAGGTGCCAGAATCCACCATATCACACATGCGCTCAAGTCTCTCAACAACAGGTATTGTTATGACTCTGTCATAGTCCATGTTGGTGAGAATGACTTGAGACATACCTCCCTGGACTTTATGAAGAGAGACATGATTGAGCTTGCTGAATATGTGTCCCAGACAGGTATGTCCCTAGCCTTAAGCAGCATGCTACAATCACCCAAAATGATGCCTAAATACAAACAGAAAATGATTGACTTTAACAATTGGCTTAGTTTCTGGTGTCATTCCATGGGGATCCAGTGCCTGACAGCCTGAGGTTATATAATCAACAGACCACGATGCGTTTGCTAGAGATGGCCTGCATCTTGTCCCACTTGGGCTTCAGGCTTCTAGCAAAGGCCCTTACCTCCCCCTTAGTTCCTTTTTTAGGAAAAGTCATGAGGTTGATACTACCAACATAAAAATTTCAACAAAATCCTAATTAAAAGTAATGCTGCTAAATGCTATGAGTCTAAACATGAAACTGCACTCATTACAAGCATTCTTAACCGTGGAAGATGCTGACATTTGAGCAGTCACAGAAACCTGGTTCAAAGCTGCGGAAAGCACCCCAGCCTTACCTGGTTACTCATCCTATCATGCATTCATACCCCAAACTGTGGGCAGCAAAGCCAAAGAAGGTCGATTTTCAATATATATTAAAGACACACACACTTCTAGGCTGGTCAAACAGTATGACACACAGGAGACACTCCAGGTCCAGTTAACTGTTGACAAAACCCCTCTTCAAATTAAAGCTAGCTCTAGGCCCCCAAATTTGACTCAAGGTGCCCACTCCACCTATCTGGACTTCTTCATATCTATCAAGATTCAGTCCTTTACACTGATCCTGGGTGACTTTAATTACCCAACCATAGACTGGAAAAACTACTCTTGCCAGAACACAAATGCCCACAGATTCCTTGATTTTATCAATGCAAATGCCTTGGAAGAGCTAGTTGAGAAGCCACCTCAAGCAGTAGACCCTTAACAAGCATCATACCCCAGGGATTGGTCTTGGGGTCTTTGTTATTTGGGATATACTTTTTTGAGGCGCAGGCCAAAACCAGTGGGCTATGGCTGACCAACTTTGCAAATGACTGCAAGCTGGGTGCAGTCATCAATTCTCCACTTGATGTGAATGACCTCCAAGAGCGTCTCACTCAAACAAATAACTGGTGCCAGAAACATGGCCTTAAGTGGAATGCCAAAAAAATGCATCATCATCCCCTTTGGGGAGAGTGATGTTCCCACATATTATCACATTAATAACAATGTCTTAAGTACACAATCAGTAGTGAGGGATTTGTGCACCCAGGTTGAGGGTAACCTGAATTTTCATCACCATGTTGCTTCTGTAGTATGGAAAGCCTTCTACATAGCTCACCTCATAAGTAAGGGTATCTCATCCAGGGGCAAAGAGGTCATAACGGCCCTGTATTCTTCCCTTATTAGGCCAATAATTGAGTACAGTGCCCCCTTTGGCACATACCTCGCAAAACACATGCAGCAGCTGGACAGATGACAAAGGTTACTCACCAGGCAATTCCAGGGTCTCAAACATCTACCCTACACAGATAGGTTAAAAGCCCTGTCCATCTACTCAGTTTCATACAGACTCCTCAGAGGTGACCTCTGTCTGGCATACAAAACAATCTCAGACCCTGCCTTGATGGGACTGCTGCATATTTGTAAGTCAAGCTCCACTCAAGCAAACCATACGTATGACCTCAACCTGGTCTATGATATCAATAGGACGTGTTGGCGGGACATATTTGTGTCCCAGAGACTCCCCCATCTGTAGAACAGAATCCCTCTCCATGTCAAGCAGAGTACCTCATTATCCTTTTTTAAGTACACCCTGGATAACTGGATGGGAAACAGAAAATGCACCCCTGGGGTTCCACCTGTGTCCCTGCTGGACAGGGGCTTTGGGTGTTGACTTGTATAAACATGGGCAAAACTCTTGGCTAGGCTTATAAGGGCCTCATGGCTAATAGCATAGTAACTTCCTATGCTCCTATGATTACATTTGAAAATGCACATAGAAATGTATTTTGACATGTACATACAAAGATCTGAACATTTAAATTAACAAGAGATTGAATATACCAGCAGTCACAAGATTGCTTTGCAGTTTATGCATTGCAGTTTACTATCTACACTTTAATAGATGATATTTATTAGCCTAGGTTGTGATAAATGTCTTAGACAATTAATATATATTGCCAATATAAACCAAAAACAAAACTGGAAAGCAGAACCAAGCTGGATAAAAACGGCACGGACTGTTTTATTCAAGGTAAGCGCTTTCAGCTAAGCAAATGCCCAGCCTTCATCAGACAAAAGTCACTCCACACAGCTCTGTTTTTATATAAAAAAGTAATTCACATTAATTAATCATTAATAAACCAATCACTATCATGAATCAATTTAAAATGGTTACACCTATAATCATCATATTATAAAAACTTCCTTTCTTAAGCTTGTTAGTCAGTTGATTCATGATAGTGACTGGTTTATTAATGATTAATTAATGTGAATTACTTTTTATATAAAAACAGAACTGTGTGGAGTGACTTTTGTCTGATGAAGGCTGGGCATTTGCTTAGCTGAAAGCGCTTACCTTGAATAAAACAGTCCGTGCCATTTTTATCCAGCTTGGTTCTGCTTTCCAGTTTTGTTTTTGGTTTAAACAGTTTGAGTGTATATTAGTTTGTTTTTCGTAATGGCTAGTGGAAACACAGAAGCTGGAATGGAGAGAGGACATAATGGGACTAATTCACAGCTGTTATTCTCGCAGGACAAGGAGCGAGAAGTTATTCTTACTAATAATTCAAATGAAGAGAATGCTTTAGGAAATTTGACCACTCTAGTTAACTTGCTTTTAAATAGAGTGGAAGCGTTATCGCAAAAGGTGGAATTGTGCACTCAAGGGAACCATGCTGATTCAGTTGCAGTTTCCAGAGGTAATTCTGAAATGACCGGTTTCCCTGCAGTGCGTCTGGTGAATCAGCTTACTTCCCAACAAGCTAATAATGCTAACGCATCTTCTGGGCAGCCAAATTGTAGTGGTAACATCAGGAGACGTAGTGGAGAGGTTTCATACGGTCCAGTTAATGAGTTACCGGAAAACGTTAATGGAGGTAGTAATGTTGCTGCTCTACCTACAATGGCTAACTTCTTGGGTAAAAAGACTTTTTTCAAGTATCTAATGATTCAGAGGGGACAGCCACGAACAGTGAGCGGTCGGTGAGTAACTTTGTTGACAGATTGAATACTTTTGACCATAAACTGTTTCATTGTAAAAAATTGCAACTAGAAGTTGCTTATTTGCAGGAATGTATCACGAAGAAAGTTGTGCCTAAGGGCTTACGCCAGTGGCGTTATCCTGCAGGATTGCTATGCAATTCTGTTTTCCATCAAGAACTTTTAACCCTCTTTGATAAACAGGGTTTTGAATTTTTGCTGTCTTTAATTAATTTTTATGGAACTGAGATTATTGGTCTCAAAGAGGAACTTGAAGTTTTGGAGTCTAGCTTGGTGCAAGATAATGATTTTTCGAGATATAAATATGACTATCTGAGAATTTTCTCAAGTATTGAAGCTTCTATTTCTAAACTGGTTCTTAATAAAAAACGTAAAATGGACAGAGACTTGTCAGATTACGCAAACAATAAAGCTTACCCCCCTCCCCCTTTGGTAGTACAGAATTCACCTATGGGAGGTGAAAAGTCTAAAAATTCTACTACTTCAGATACTAATAATGTTAATCAAGAACAAACGCCTGTGCACAGAAGTGAATGTATTAGGGGCCAAAATAACTCAAATAACGCACATGATCAAAACCAAAATCAGGAATGTGCTCATATTGATAATGAGCAGGGTTTCCCCAGGGACAGGAACATTCAGGACAACAATTCCAGATTGAACAAGAGGGGTCAACCACAGAGAAAGAGAAAAGGAAACCAACGGAGGAGATGACATATCCTTTAGAGATAGGACCTGAGATCCTTACAACCCAACGTAGTGACTTTAACATATATAATTACACTGTTCTAACTGTTGAGCAACCCCTGATTGACTTTTTTTCAAAAGGTTTGTCGTTCATTCCAGATAAAAGGAGTGATCTTGTAAAAACACTTATAGATCTTAAACTGTATGTCCGTAAGCTGAATTTGGCTGTGTCTTTGGGAAATACACCTGCATTTCTTAATTCTTTTAGAGTGTCAAGTGTATTCAACCCACCTCTGCATTCTGGGTTGAATATTTTTGAAAAATTATGTGACATTGATTTTAGGGCTGGACTTAATAACAACATACAGGATTTGAGAATAAGAAGTAACATATCCAAACATGAATTAGATTTCATCTCACTTCTTAATTAATGTAATGTTAGAGTCATGAAACCAGATAAGGGTGGGGGTCTGGTTTTCATGGACGAATATGTATGAAAACAAAATGCTCATCCATTTACAATCTGATACATATTTGAGATCCAGTCTTAATGAAGTACATGTAGCCTATAAGAAAATCAGGGGAGTGTTGGATGATCTCTTTCTAGAGGGTAGTATTGATTGTAACACCTTTCACTATTTGTCCATGCCAGCACCAAAGGTTCCTACCATTTTTGGCACACCCAAAATTCACAAAAATCTAATTGATCCCCCTTTAAGGCCCATAGTGGACGGACGGGGTTCTATTACTTATGCTTGTGCCAAGTATATTGATGGTATCCTTAAACCATTCATCCAGGGGGAACCTCAGATCTGTAAAGATTCCTGGGATTTTTTGGAGAATTTTAATAAAATTGAATACCATTCGGATGTGATCTTTCTGGTTGTAGATGTTAAAGATCTTTATACAGTTATACCTCACCAATTAGGTATTGACTGGACAAGAAATTTCATGTTAGCTAAAAAAGCCACCAATATACAGATGTATCTAGTGGAAACTCTACTAGATGTAGTGTTATCTAACAACTTTCTGGTTTTTAAAGACCAGTTTTTTCTCCAAAATATAGGAATTGCCATGGGGTCACCCTGTGGGTGTAGTTTTGCTAATAGCGTTATGGCATTTTGGTAACGTAACTGGCTGTTCAATAGTGAACTGTACCAACAACATGTCACTTGGTATACTAGATACCAAGATGACATGTGTTTTATCTGGAAGGGCCCGCAAAATCTTATCCCTGAGTTTATTGACAATATTTCTGGAATGACTGACTTTCTAGAATTTACGTATTCCATAGGAGTTGATGAAATGAACTTTTTGGATGTTAAAATCTGTAAGGACAAAACTAATAATAAATTTAAGTCTTTAATTTACAGAAAGCCAACCCATTCAGATAGTTACCTCCATTTTTCTAGTTGTCACCCCTTCCATCAAAAAAGGAGTGTAGTGAAGGGGCAATTTGTCAGGGCTGCGAGAATGATCTCAGATGATACTGATTTTATTGAGGAATGTGACAATATCAGTAAAATGTTTCTGAGTAGAGGGTATCCTGACAGTCTTATTGTGGGGACTTTGCAAGAAGTTCAGGGCAAAAGGACCACTGGGCATTTTATGCCTTTGTTGGGTGGAGGCTTGATGGGTAGAACTAATAATGACATCATGAATACGGATTCCTCTGTTCACCCTAGAATTAACTTTTTGTTCACATACAGTGTGGACTTTAAATTTATAAGGGAAGTAGTGGCTAAGAACTGGAGCATCATACTAGAAGATAGAGCTCTAGTTAAGGTTTTGGGTACATATCCAAAATACACATATCGAAGGGGTATCAACCTCAAAAACCTTGTTGAAATGGTCGTAGATAAACCAAAAGATAAAATAAAGGGTATGCAAAAATGTGGTATGTGCCCACAATGTAAATTTATTCAGAATGAAAAGAAAGTGTACATTAACAGGAAAAATTATTTTATCAAGGGTAATTACAACTGTGATACACAGGGAGTTATATATGTAGCTTTATGTGAGAAATGTCCTTCCTTCTATATAGGCAAAACAGAGAGAAAAATAAAGAAAAGAATTTATGAACACCTGTATGCCATAGGTAGGAAGGAACACAAACAGCTGGAGGGAGACCACAGAAGGCGCACGTAGTTCTAATAAAAAAGAATTTAATTCTGAAGAAGTTTGGTTGATGTACAAACGAAAAGAGCTTTACAATTAAATTATTTTTTATTAGAACTACGTGCGCCTTCTGTGGTCTCCCTCCAGCTGTTTGTGTTTATTCCAGTTTGTGTTTTTGCCTTTTCGAGTTGATAGGTAGGAAGGACCTCACAAATGCACTTGCTAGGCACATTTTAGATTTCTCTGATCATTGTTTTGCATTTTGTGTGCTGCACCAGGTTAGAAATGATATAAGAGGAGGACCATGGCAGTTGTATCTGGAAGAGCAAGAGTTATTTTGTCAAATTAGAACATGTGCTCATCTCCCCCCAGGGTTAAATGATTTTGCATCCATAAAGTCTGTGCTTAAACTTAAAGCTCTTCTTAGGTAAATGCTATTTGGCAATTTGTATAGCATTTTATAGCAACTTTAATGTGAGACAGCTTTTCTTTGAATAATGTATTTATTTATTTTACTATCCTTAAGCATTCAGTTTTTTATGTTACTGTGTGGTTTTTTAATGTAGTTTGTAACTTTGTTGTATTATATACACTTTATATTTGTTTTTTTGTATGAATAGGTGTTTCTTGAGTAAACATTTGTTTTACACTGACTAACAAGATTAAGAAAGGAAGTTTTTATAATATGATGATTATAGGTGTAACCATTTTAAATTGATTCATGATAGTGATTGGTTTATTAATGATTAATTAATGTGAATTACTTTTTTATATAAAAACAGAGCTGTGTGGAGTGACTTTTGTCTGATAAAGGCTGGGCATTTGCTTAGCTGAAAGCGCTTACCTTGAATAAAACAGTCCGTGCCGTTTTTATCCAGCTTGGTTCTGCTTTCCAGTTTTATATATTGCCAGTATATTTACAGTTGTTTAGTATTCTCACTGCACATTTTAAGAGGTATATCATCACATTTATACATTCTAACTGAGTAATAACTACAGTTTTGCACAATTCAGTTAAGGGTTTTATTTAACAGTGCCAGGACTCTGTGGATTTTAACCACTATCAATAGCAATTAGATCTCTAGGTTTCAGCCAATTGTCTTTTAACTTCTTTCTAAACATAAAGGGCCAGATTCGGTAAAGCCTATACTAAGTGTACACGCTGTGTATTCAAGAACATTCTTATCACATTTTTGTGCTTTCTAGTCACTCAGAAAGATAACATTAAGTGCACACGTAGTCTACACTTTGTGGTAACTTTTATGAATCCCTGTCAATATTTAAAGTTTCAAGAATATCAGAAGGAAAACTAAAATTAGGAGGAAGAAGGTGTGAGTTATGTCTCTGTTGTCTGTTCACTCAGAACAGTGTACACTTAGTGCAGGCATTACTGAATCCCTGAGCTAATGCCTTTTGTAATATTGCAGATATATGCTAGATTATTCTAGATGGCTTATATTAATTTGGATAATGAGTTTTTATTGTGTAGTAAGTACGAAGGGTGGTCCAATCAGTTGTATTGCTTTTCGATTGTGAAAATAGCAATAGCAATGTTTTTTTTAACGTATCTACCAATGTGGGCATGTATTGCTACTGGCTCCCAGATGAGTTTTGTATTTGTGTTACATTGATCTTTATCTGGGGAAAGTGATATGAAATAGATTATTTTATTTTTTCTGCAGTTTGGAAAAGTGAAGTGTTTAGGATTGAAGGTATGGCAATGCATATTCTAGATTACCAACAGTTCATAAGTGCTAGCTAGGGCTGTACAAGTTTCAGTCACTAAAAGGTACAAGACCCTGTGTGAGATTTAAACTGATTTCAAATATTCTGCACTGTTGTTTCCTTGTGATAATGAAATTCTGGAAGTTGTTCTATCTATATCCTGAACTATTTTTGTATTCTAACAAATAGAAGGGAGGTAGTATGACAATCGTTCAGTTATTGCAGGATTATTCTGCACACATTGTAATATTGCTAATATCATAGCTGTGGATTTAGACATGTCTAGAAGTAGTCTATTTTGTGATAGCGATTTCCACAGTAGCTTGACATCATTTTGAAAACACTCCTGTAATGGTTTTAATGTATTATCTGCATTCAAAATTATTATGTCATATGCGAAAAGTATTGCATTCAGTTTTACACTAAATACTACTAATCACTGTCAGTTAGCTTAGAGGATTAAGGCAATGAACTGTTAACCAGCGAGCTCCTGTAATTTTGGGTTTAACTCTCACAACCTCCCTTTGCCTTCTATGTCATTATGAGAAAGTCACTTGAAAAAGGTCTGTGTGGATCAGTGCTGTATTCTAGTAAAAAATACAAATAAGATGTTCATACAACAGATTGTTAATGCATAATACAAATCATAAAGATCCCAGTACTGACTGAATTGAGATATATATCATAAAACTGATGCAGGTATTATTCAAAACCAATCTATAAAAAGAGCACTTACTCAGGCATAACTGTATTTGTTACTTGAAACTGTCATGAAGGAGTGTATGATTTACTGCTGCTGATGGAGGCTTGGCATTACTAGTTATTTCCAAAAGAAATGGTTACACATAATTACTTATTGACTGGCAACATTCCATCTGGAACTGATTTCTCATGGCTTGTAACCAGAATAATTCAGTTTTAAATACCTCGATTTAAAGGCAAAGTTAATTGTCAAATAAACAACCATTTTTATTTATTTTTTGCACTGTGCCTTCTAGGACATGGATGATTCAACCATTTGAGAAATTCCTATCCTGTGTCAAAAATGGAGATATCGTATACATGTATATATGGACACACTGCATTTTCTCAGTATTATGTTCAGTCGACAACTGTTTAGTCAATTGTTTTTGGTTGATTAATTAGATGGGTTGAGGGAGTGTGGAAGATCGCACAATTCTCAGAGTTAAGGTATATACTCATTTCCTGATTTTGTAGAGCCTCATAACTAGTATATATAATTAGCAGGGGTGTGGGCCTTAGCCCCCACATTGGAAATACAGGAGGGCTTGCCCCTACAAAAACAATGTTTTTTTATGTTTTTATCTTTTAAATTTTGGATGTGCAGAGGCTGTTTTTCACTTATGTGCAGTAGCATGTCAGTGTTTGCTTTGTTGATGTTTTTTGGTGGATGTTTGGAATGTTGATGTTTTTCTGTTTCGACGAAATGGAGTATACTCATATAAATAGACACACAGACACACAGACACACACACACACACACACACACACACACACACACACACACACAAACACACACACACACACATACAGAAAGAGAGAGAGAGATAAAGAGAGACAGGTATGTCTTTGAAAGGGTACTTTGTGTTCTTCTCATCGGGTTTAGGATTTCATACGACTACATTTTTTTCTGTTGTGTTTTGATAACATTAATTTTTATACATAGTATCAGTCTTTGTTGTGTCTTTCTGTAACTTGAGTACATGAGTCTTTAGCTAATACACCTGCTACTCATTTTGTTTAATGCACTGTATCAACTACTGTTCATATACCTGCTTTAGGTATGTTATGCAAAGGAATTGCTCCTTTAAATAAAAGGCTTGTATAGTTAGTTATGGGACTGTATCATATTGTGGGCATGCTAGATATATAGTAAATTTACATGACATGTTAAAATTGAATAACCATTTTGTCATGCTTTCAGTAAGGTTCAGTTTCAATTTACCATCTTCTATGGATGTCTCTATATAGCTTTTTTTGTTTTCCATTTTGTCTTCTTTATATAATAACTTTTCATATGAGATACTGGCAGACACTCAAACTGTCATTCTTATTTTCTGAACAGCAATATCCTACACCTCTCAGACTTTTCTTTTATAGTTCAACGAACATAGCAACACACTCCTCTGATAGTCCCCGGGATTCATGAAGCTTGCACCAGGCGCAGGCATAGCGTAGGCGGTATAACGCCAAATATGGCCGCCGAGCGATTCAGGTACGATCCAATTCCACATGCACTACCAGCGTACGCCAGATCTGCGCAGCTCTCAGCTTATGTATGCTAATCACCCCATGCGCAGTAGTGCAGCATGCAAATGAAGGTACATAGCGATTCATGAAGGGGTGCAGGCGTAGCCTAAGCATACAAAAATGTAAACCAAAAAAAAAAAACGGTTTACATTTTTCCAAACATAACATCGGAGCCATGAAAGTGGGCCAAACTTAGGTATTACAAAGTTAACATATGCCAATGGCTAAATATACAGCCAATGGCATAAAAAAACACGCACAACACATAAAAAATAACATTTAATGTCATGGCCACACTAACGCAAAGTACAACTGCAGGGCATGTGTGCGCAAACGGGAACACAAGGAAAATATATACAGATGTCATAAAATTGCAATGTAACACAAATCATGATTTTGCCATAATAGTCAATGGTATGCATGCTACAACACAACCAAGGTGTAAGGGTTGCTAAGGGTCTGTGACAGTGTTCGGCGTGGTAACTATGAATTAGTAGTCAATGCCATGCAAATGAGGCAAGTAATACTGAATCGCAAATGTCCCGCCGGCCTAAGGATGTACCATACGGTGCAGCGATACAACACCGAGGAGTGGCCTGGATGTATACATGACATCAGCAGTGGGGTGTGCCACTGCAGCTGTAAGCACATTGGAGCATTGCTAATCCGGGTTGCCCATTTCTAAGCAAAGCCGCAGGATAGGGGTGTGGATGTAGCCATAGCTTTGCTTAGCTGAGAGCACACATGGTGACCGAAAGCGCATGTGTACGTGGATGATAATGAGCTCGAACCCAGTAAATAGCTGCGCACAGCGTGCACCACAGCTGAAACAGGACAGTTACGGGAAGACAATAAGGAAATGCCGCAGTAGGGTAATTGGAGTACAACTGAGTAATTAACACCTATTAACTCACAGTGGGCCATTGACGGTAGCTAACAAGGCTGCTAGTAGCAACCTGCAGAACAAGATAGAGGAGGTGCCGGATTGCAAAGAAAAGAGAACTGTCACCGCAGAGCAAAGCAAACATGCAGTAGATCAGCTATAGAACACATTTCGCAACACAATCCTGGGTTGGGAAAGTACAAAACAAGAAAACAGGCTGCTGGATGCATGCCTGACAATGGGAGGGGAATTGTTATGAAAAGTGAAGGCAAGAGCAAGAGGTGATCCACGGCAGCTAAATGCAATTCAACACCAAAGTCACCACAATAGCAGTACCTGTGGTAAAACACATAAGTAAGATACCCTGCAGCTCTGATTGTATATACACGCCCTATGACATCATCAGTGTCCAAAGCACAATAGTATAAAGTGTGAAGGCACCTCACACACACTCGTGTATTCTCAAACACTGCACCATCGGTGTAAACAGACAGGGAACTTTTACAATGTACTTGTTAGGAGCTGCATTAGCCATGATTCATCACCATGTGTTGGAGACTGAAGGTGGTGTGGAGGATAATGCTGACAACCACCTCAGGCCCCGGAGGAGGAGAAGAGTGTTCAGACCAAGGGTAACCTACCAGGGGCTGAATGATCTGTAGATAGTAGAGCATTACAGGGTGGACAGGGACATCATACAGCAAATCGTTGAGCTGTGCCGGCCATGCCTCAGAGCCAGAAACAACAGAGGGGAACCCATCCCAGTGGACATGAAGGTATGTGTAATCTTGAGAATACTAGCCACAGGTACCTTTCAAAGGCCAACTGGAGATATCATGGGGATCTCACAGGCATCAGCATCCAGGGTACTCCACCAGTTCCTGGATGCCATGTTACCACATGCCAATGAGCATATATACTTCCCCCAAACTCAGGAGGAGTTGGCCAGCAATATGCACCTCTTCCACCATGTGGCAGACTACCCAGAGGTACTGGGTGCAATAGACTGCATGCACATACATATCAAGTCACCACCTGGTGAGCATGATAGGTGCTACATAAACCACAAGGGATACCACTCCATCAACTGCCAGGTCGTGTGCAATGCCCAGGGCATTATCACGAATGTGTGTGCTGACAGCCCTGGAAGCTACCATGACTCCCACATCTGGCATGCCTCACAGCTGTACCAGGTATTTGTCAGGGGGGACATCCCATATGGCCACCTTGTGGGGATGCTGGCTGTGCACTGGAGCCGTGTATGATGACACCATCAGAAATGCACACACACCCATGCAAGAACGCCATAATCAGGCACATGCACAAACCAGAATCATCATAGGGCATGTGTTTGGGATGCTGAAATCATGGTTCCATTGCTTGGACATATCTGGTGGAGCCTTGCAGTACTCTTCAGGCACGTGTGCCCACATCTTCATAGTATGTGCCATGCTACATAATATGATCCTGCTGAAACAGCTGCAGCAGGAACATAATGGTGAAGGCCCTCACAGGCCACCACAATTGCCAAGGGCATCACAGGCATAGAGGGATTCAGACCACGAACACCCTGTGCCAGCCCCAGTAGGCAGATGGAGGTGTGCCCAATATGCCCATGCCTTGGCAAAGAGGGAACATATAGCACATACACTGACAATTAGGTCCCATACGGACTGACACACTTCTCCACCTGCACTCACAGTAAAATGGATGGCACACACACACACGACCACCTGTAAACTGTCATGTATAGATGGTCTACTGTGTGCATCCTACATAGGCAGCCCTCAACTATTGCACACACAACAGCTATTGGTACAAGGTAAGTCAACACCTGAACAGTAAATTAAGCTAACAGCATGTGTTGATACTGTATGTATAGGTTCCTAGGTACATTGGTAGGTGCATGCCTGATTGTCAGAGGCCATTCAGCAGCCTAGCCAAAATGTGTCTGCTGTCGCTACCCCATTCATTAACTAACTGTACCTCTGTGGAGCACAGCCACTTGTGAGATCCCTGGGGTGTAACTACTGTTCCCCACCCACTCTGCAAGGATTCCCTGGTGTGTTAATGAGGAGCTCCATATAATGTAATCAGGGATGTAGTTCCAAATCATTGGGAGTACCCATGACAGGTATCTGTCACCCCAGCATTCTCCAGTTATGGTTGTTGCAATGTGTAGCACATTACAGTGTGTGGCTCACTGTGACATGGATTCCCATAGCTGGAGCACATCCATTAAGCATCACTTGGATATACCATTAATAGGTATCATCCATATGTAAACTAACTGAGTTACACATTTGTTTGCAGTATGGAGGAACAGCCATAGTACAGTCCACATACTAAACACCATAACACTTGCACATATCCCAGATGCCCCAGTGGTAAATCCACTGACTGTTTCGTGCATGTTCCTGGTTCCACGACCGGCAAGGATTGTTATGTAATTCCGATGTCCTGAATAATGGATGTTGGATGCAGGTCATTAGAGCACATTTAAGCACATGTTAGCAGGTTTATGTGCCGGCAAGTGCCGGTGAGCGTTGTTTAAACATGACTACATGGATATGCACCAAACAGGTCTAAGCTTTGCTGAATATCGAGCAGATCACGGACAAAGCTGGCCAGAACTGCTGAAATCTGCATTATTCACCCTTGTACTAATAGTGCCTGCCCTGAGAGATAAACATGTACACAATCAACTACTACTAAGCTACCTGAGATGTACCAATGGCAGGTGTGTATCATGACAGGTTAAAACACAAAAGGGCAGAGTTTGGGAAATAGTATACACCGCCATGTACCCAACGAAAGGTATGTTCTCTCTCTCTCTCTCTCTAGATATATATATATATATATATATATATATATATATATATATATATATATATATATATATAAAATATAGAGATAGAAAGGGTGATAGAGAGATATATGTCGATATATACAGATATACATATATATATGCAAATATATAGATAGGTTAACAACATGTACCCAACCATGGAGGAACATATAAATGGAATACTACCAAATAACGAATGCTTTACATACCGACATGCGTAACCACGAGGCTTAAAGACTGAAAGACCACAGTACCAGAACACTAGAACCGCAAGTACTATTATCATGATGTTAAGGGACATTTAGTTAGTGCTGTGTTTAAGTGTGTTTCTGATTGCTGTAGTGTGTTTAAGTGTGTGTTCTGAGTGTGGTGTGTGTTTCCGTGGGACTGTAATGTGTGTGTGTGTTTGCTTCGTGTGTCTGTTAGTGCTATCTCGGAGGTAGATTATTACAATAGGTGTGGTGTGGGGGGGTGCAGCCACCCACATGGGGTGTGTATGGGGCATTGCCACCTGGCCATATGTGGTGTAGGATGGTTTGTTTGGATGTGATGGGTAGCAGTGTGTCTGTGTGTGAGTGTGTATGTTCTGTGTTTGTGTTAGTTCCGGGAGTTTGACTGTCATGAGTTTGAGTGTTCGGTATTGTGGGGTTTGGGAGTCTGTGAACGGTAATGTGGTTGTTGGAAGTGTGTGCGTTCCTGAATCCGTGAGTATGCCATATACAGCAGCTGAAGTCTTCAAATATGTGCACAACATGGACCATAGCAATCACAAATTCTGCCACGACCGAACGTTATGAACAATGGATATGGAGACTATATTATAGCAATAACCCATACCTGGGTGTGGGTAATGCTGGATTTACCCACGGTTGTCTTTGTTTGGTCACTCGGGCTTCGTTCTCATGAAGAACAAACCACACCAACTGTGGGTAAATTCACCATTACCCACACCCAGGCATGGGTTATTGCTATAATACACTATTACAAATATGTGCTATGGACATGAGCTAAACATAGGGTTACCACCTGTCCCACCTTGCGAGGGGCAGTCCCTCTATGTGTGGTAGTGTCCTGACCAAAATGAGTACAAATACTAATGTCCTACCATCTCGAGACATTCTGCATGTTCCATAGTTAATGTAATGGTTGCATAAAATAGTAATCTGTATCTAACATACCTACATGTAACAAGAAACAGGATAAGCAAGTAAACCGCTACAAGAATATAAGCTTTTATATAGGCATATATGTAAAGTTCTATACTTTGTACTGACCGTGGGTATGTGTCGGCCTCTAAAATCCAATGTGTGTCCTGCAAATGTCCCACTATGGCCATTTGAAAAGGTGGCAACCCAAGCCAAAGAGGTTCAGTCACCAACACAACTCCAATGAGTGCAAATATCTGTGACAGAAATACACGAGACAGCTTTCATGTAGCAACATTTCATTACATACCAATGTATTTCCGAAGGGATTGAAGGACCAACATCACCTGCATGCTATATATGAACCAATTAACAATGGCTTAATGAATAAACCTGCAATAACCATAATATTAGTCTACTAAATGATAGGTCTTCAATTAGGGAAGGAGCCCTCACACACATATGGAATATGTATAAATGCAGTTCCTACACACCTTCATCTGCTATGTACACCCACCTACATCTCCCCCACACCAGAAACAATTGCAATACACACTGTAATAACATCATAAACATCCACTCACTCTATGACATCTGCAGAAGCCTTAACATACCTTGTGAGAGACACACTATAAGGGCCCTATGTGAAATCATTGCTGTTGTACAATGGAACAGATGCCGATGTTACAGGGTTTGTTTGCAATAATCCCGTATCAGATGGCTGATATAACAGCTACACTCACATGTAGAACTACATCCTCTAGCTGTTACACACAATCCATGGGGGCCATGAAGTTAAAATATATCTGTGTCTCTCAATATAGCTGTTGCAATTCATCACAAACAACACATCCAGGCCGTCTTCCTCGAAGGTAGGGCAAAGGGACAATGCCCAACTGGAGTATTCAGTTATACCCCACTGTTGCCATGTAATTGGCTAATGGAGTATCTGCACAGCTGATGTGCATGTAATCATCTACTACACAACACCAATTGGTGGCAGGATACCACATGTTACTGGTATCTACGTATAAAAGGATGGCTTGTCATACATTAAAACCATATGTACATATGAGAAAACCGTTAAAACAGAAAAGGAATAGGACTGATATTATCATCAAGTCAGACTACTAAGAAGGTATGTAGAACACTCAGTATGTTAGTGCATGTAGTGCCTGTTCTGTATTAATGAAAGTGTATGCAATGCATATAGTGGGAAAAAGTATTATGTAGTGATGTATTGTTGAGCATAGTAACGCTCGTAGAAACTGTGTGTACTGCTGTGGACCACAAGGTAAACACCTCATACACCACAAGGGATGCTACATAAGGACTTTAAACACAACAATTCCACTCCAGCCGCTGTCAGTGGCAGGGTTTATCCAACAAGTATGTGCCATAACAGGGGATAGTATATGTTGATATACTGTAACAGTAGGCATATGTATGGGCGTATAACTGAGAATAACATGTCTACGGTGGTCCTGCTGTGCAATTATGATTTGCATTATGGGATATTGTTGCAAAATTGTGAAATGTACAGTATTGTAGGTAGATATGTCTAACATTTTACATAGCATTACTGTTATATTATGCAAACATCAGGTATGTCTATTGGCATGTACAATACACAATAACAGGATACATATGACTTGTAGTCACCAGACAGAGTATCAGCATGATAGCTAACTGAAATGGAAGAGCTAGTCAATTATCCATGTACAAAGGACATGTAATAGCTTCATAGGTTCACAGTTAGGTACTATGCTGTCTGGCCAAGTCCATTCGTAAGCCTAACTACAGTGTTTTCACTTGCGGCACCTCCCTAGGTTAGTGTCCTTTGCCTGTGAACAGCAGAGCCATTCATTTCCTGCACCTCTGTACAGCAGAGCCACTGCAGTGATCCCTGGCATACATGTCTGTCTCCCATTCACCCATCGAGGTATCTCTTGAAGAGTGCTAGTGAGGGTCCCTGCCTGATGTACATAGGAATCATGTTCCAAAGCATGGTGAGTGTCCGGGTCAGGAATGTATCCCTCCAGCACGTCCTAGTCATCATTGCATTTAGGTACATATCCCGGAGCATGTGGCTCTCAGTGGCTTTTGCTTATGTGGAGCATATCCATCAATATTGTTTTGGACATGGGCCTTGTATGTTCAGCAGAGATCACCTCTGAGTATGCAGTATGCAAATGAGTACAATTGGGGTTTCTGTAGTTGGGCTGCATACGTCATCCTTCGGAGGTCAGTAATCCTCTTGGTGTGGTAATGTTGTGGTATTTAAAGCCATTGCTGTTGTCTTGTAAGGTACATCCCAAATGGGGTGTTGTACCCTTTAATGTGTTTCATAAGTCATGAGTAGAGAGGTACAATGGCTGCCTTTGTTCTGGCTACAAACCCATTGGAGATTAGGGTGGCCATGTAAAAGGATATCCACGCCACCTTGGCAATATGGTTATCAAAGAAGTGGGTGCTATCTACTTGGGTTCTAAGATCCCTTATTATGTCTTATGTATGTAGGGGACTACCACCTATGTGATAGTCAATGGGTGATTGGTGTAATCCAAAGGGGATGTCTATGCACCTTGTGGCAATGCAGCTTGAGGCCATGCTATTGACACCAGGTATCCTTCCCAGTGACACCCTTATGGAGGGTGTCTGTATCAGCTGGTGAATCAATCATGACCCCTAGTTTGTAGTCGTCTGCAAACCTATTCAGGGTAAGTCCTTCTGTGCTAGCCTGTACCTCAGAGAAGCATATACTGAACATGAGGGGCCCTATGACCGAGAACTGGGGGATGCCAATTGTAACTGATTTACAGTAGGAACTAGGGTATGCTACCCTCACTGTGTGGGTTCTGTCCATGAGCCACTTTGCATAACATCCCGTGATGTAGGGGTTGATGTGCAGGTGGATGCGTATGTTGATGAAATAGATTACTAGTTATTTCCAAAAGAAATGGTTACACATAATTACTTATTGACTGGCAACATTCCATCTGGAACTGATTTCTCATGGCTTGTAACCAGAATAATTCAGTTTTAAATACCGATTTAAAGGCAAAGTTAATTGTCAAATAAACAACCATTTTTATTTATTTTTTACTGTGCCTTCTAGGACATGGATGATTCAACCATTTGAGAAATTCCTATCCTGTGTCAAAAATGGAGATATCGTATACATGTATATATGGACACACTGCATTTTCTCAGTATTATGTTCAGTCGACAACTGTTTAGTCAATTGTTTTTGGTTGATTAATTAGATGGGTTGAGGAGTGTGGAAGATCGCACAATTCTCAGAGTTAAGGTATATACTCATTTCCTGATTTTGTAGAGCCTCATAACTAGTATATATAATTAGCAGGGGTGTGGGCCTTAGCCCCCACATTGGAAATACAGGAGGGCTTGCCCCTACAAAAACAATGTTTTTATGTTTTATCTTTTAAATTTTGGATGTGCAGAGGCTGTTTTTCACTTATGTGCAGTAGCATGTCAGTGTTTGCTTTGTTGATGTTTTTGGTGGATGTTTGGAATGTTGATGTTTTTCTGTTTCGACTGAAATGGAGTATACTCATATAAATGAACACACAGACACACAGACACACACACACACACACACACACACACACACACACACACACACAAACACACACACACACACATACAGAAGAGAGAGAGAGATAAAGAGAGACAGGTATGTCTTTGAAAGAGGTACTTTGTGTTCTTCTCATGGGTTTAGGATTTCATCACGACTACATTTTTTCTGTTGTGTTTTGATAGCATTAATTTTTATCAGTCTTTGTTGTGTCTTTCTGTAACTTGAGTACATGAGTCTTTAGCTAATACACCTGCTACTCATTTTGTTTAATGCACTGTATCAACTACTGTTCATATACCTGCTTTAGGTATGTTATGCAAAGGAATTGCTCCTTTAAATAAAAGGCTTGTATAGTTAGTTATGGGACTGTATCATATTGTGGGCATGCTAGATATATAATAAATTTACATGACATGTTAAAATTGAATAACCATTTTGTCATGCTTTCAGTAAGGTTCAGTTTCAATTTACCATCTTCTTTGGATGTCTCTATATAGCTTTTTTTGTTTTCCATTTTGTCTTCTTTATATAATAACTTTTCATATGAGATACTGGCAGACACTCAAACTGTCATTCTTATTTTCTGAACAGCAATATCCTACACCTCTCAGACTTTTCTTTTATAGTTTAACGAACATAGCAACACACTCCTCTGATAGTCCCCGGGATTCATGAAGCTTGCACCAGGCGCAGGCATAGCGTAGGCGGTATAACGCCAAATATGGCCGCCGAGCGATTCAGGTACGATCCAATTCCACATGCACTATCAGCGTACGCCAAATCTGCGCAGCTCTTAGCTTATGTATGCTAATCACCCCATGCGCAGTAGTGCAGCATGCAAATGAAGGTACATAGCGATTCATGAAGGGGTGCAGGCGTAGCCTAAGCATACAAAAATGTAAACCAAAAAAAAAAAAACGGTTTACATTTTTCCAAACATAACATCGGAGCCATGAAAGTGGACCAAACTTAGGTATTACAAAGTTAACATATGCCAATGGCTAAATATACAGCTAATGGCATAAAAAAACACGCACAACACATAAAAAATAACATTTAATGTCATGGCCACTAACGAAAGTACAACTGCAGGGCATGTGTGCGCAAACGGGAACACAAGGAAAATATATACAGATGTCATAAAATTGCAATGTAACACAAATCATGATTTTGCCATAATAGTCAATGGTATGCATGCTACAACACAACCAAGGTGTAAGGGTTGCTAAGGGTCTGTGACAGTGTTCGGCGTGGTAACTATGAATTAGTAGTCAATGCCATGCAAATGAGGCAAGTAATACTGAATCGCAAATGTCCCGCCGGCCTAAGGATGTACCATACGGTGCAGCGATACAACACCGAGGAGTGGCCTGGATGTATACATGACATCAGCAGTGGGGTGTGCCACTGCAGCTGTAAGCACATTGGAGCATTGCTAATCCGGGTTGCCCATTTCTAAGCAAAGCCGCAGGATAGGGGTGTGGATGTAGCCATAGCTTTGCTTAGCTGAGAGCACACATGGTGACGGCGCGTAATGCGTGGATGATAATGAGCTCGAACCCAGTAAACAGCTGCACAGCGCACCACAGCTGAAACAGGACGATTCACGGGAAGACAATAAGGAAATGCAGTAGGGTAATTGGAGTACAACTGAGTAATTAACACCTATTAACTCACAGTGGGCCATTGACGGTAGCTAACAAGGCTGCTAGTAGCAACCTGCAGAACAGGATAGAGGAGGTGCCGGATTGCAAAGAAAAGAGAACTGTCACCGCAGAGCAAAGCAAACCTGCAGTAGATCAGCTATAGAACACATTTCGCAACACAATCCTGGGTTGGGAAAGTACAAAACAAGAAAACAGGCTGCTGGATGCATGCCTGACAATGGGAGGGGAATTGTTATGAAAAGTGAAGGCAAGGGCAAGAGGTGATCCACGGCAGCTAAATGTAATTCAACACCAAAGTCACCACAATAGCAGTACCTGTGGTAAAACACATAAGTAAGATACCCTGCAGCTCTGATTGTATATACACGCCCTATGACATCACCAGTGTCCAAAGCACAATAGTATAAAGTGTGAAGGCACCTCACACACACTCGTGTATTCTCAAACACTGCACCATCGGTGTAAACAGACAGGGAACTTTTACAATGTACTTGTTAGGAGCTGCATTAGCCATGATTCATCACCATGTGTTGGAGACTGAAGGTGGTGTGGAGGATAATGCTGACAACCACCTCAGGCCCCGGAGGAGGAGAAGAATGTTCAGACCAAGGGTAACCTACCAGGGGCTAGATGATCTGTAGATAGTAGAGCATTACAGGGTGGACAGGGACATCATACAGCAAATCGTTGAGCTGTGCAGGCCATGCCTCAGAGCCAGAAACAACAGAGGGGAACCCATCCCAGTGGACATGAAGGTATGTGTAAGCTTGAGAATACTAGCCACAGGTACCTTTCAAAGGCCAACTGGAGATATCATGGGGTTCTCACAGGCATCAGCATCCAGGGTACTCCACCAGTTCCTGGATGCCATGTTACCACATGCCAATGAGCATATATACTTCCCCCAAACTCAGGAGGAGTTGGCCAGCAATATGCACCTCTTCCACCATGTGGCAGACTACCCAGAGGTACTGGGTGCAATAGACTGCACGCACATACATATCAAGTCACCACCTGGTGAGCATGATAGGTGCTACATAAACCACAAGGGATACCACTCCATCAACTGCCAGGTCGTGTGCAATGCCCAGGGCATTATCATGAATGTGTGTGCTGACAGCCCTGGAAGCTACCATGACTCCCACATCTGGCATGCCTCACAGCTGTACCAGGTATTTGTCAGGGGGGACATCCCATATGGCCACCTTGTGGGGGATGCTGGCTGTGCACTGGAGCCGTGTATGATGACACCATCAGAAATGCACACACACCCATGCAAGAACGCCATAATCAGGCACATGCACAAACCAGAATCATCATAGGGCATGTGTTTGGGATGCTGAAATCATGGTTCCATTGCTTGGACATATCTGGTGGAGCCTTGCAGTACTCTTCAGGCACGTGTGCCCACATCTTCATAGTATGTGCCATGCTACATAATATGATCCTGCTGAAACAGCTGCAGCAGGAACATAATGGTGAAGGCCCTCACAGGCCACCACAATTGCCAAGGGCATCACAGGCATAGAGGGATTCAGACCACGAACACCCTGTGCCAGCCCCAGTAGGCAGATGGAGGCGTGCCCAATATGCCCATGCCTTGGCAAAGAGGGAACATATAGCACATACACTGACAATTAGGTCCCATACGGACTGACACACTTCTCCACCTGCACTCACAGTAAAATGGATGGCACACACACACGACCACCTGTAAACTGTCATGTATAGGTGGTCTACTGTGAGCATCCTACATAGGCAGCCCTCAACTATTGCACACACAACAGCTATTGGTACAAGGTAAGTCAACACCTGAACAGTAAATTAAGCTAACAGCATGTGTTGATACTGTATGTATAGGTTCCTAGGTACATTGGTAGGTGCATGCCTGATTGTCAGAGGCCATTCATCAGCCTAGCCAAAATGTGTCTGCTGTCGCTACCCCATTCATTAACTAACTGTACCTCTGTGGAGCACAGCCAGTTGTGAGATCCCTGGGGTGTAACTACTGTTCCCCACCCACTCTGCAAGGATTCCCTGGTGTGTTAATGAGGAGCTCCATATAATGTAATCAGGGATGTAGTTCCAAATCATTGGGAGTACCCATGACAGGTATCTGTCACCCCAGCATTCTCCAGTTATGGTTGTTGCAATGTGTAGCACATTACAGTGTGTGGCTCACTGTGACATGGATTCCCATAGCTGGAGCACATCCATTAAGCATCACTTGGATATACCATTAATAGGTATCATCCATATGTAAACTAACTGAGTTACACATTTGTTTGCAGTATGGAGGAACAGCCATAGTACAGTCCACATACTAAACACCATAACACTTGCACATATCCCAGATGCCCCAGTGGTAAATCCACTGACTGTCTCGTGCATGTTCCCGGTTCCATGACCGGCAAGGATTGTTATGTAATTCTGATGTCCTGAATAATGGATGTTGGATGCAGGTCATTAGAGCACATTTAAGCACATGTTAGCAGGTTTATGTGCCGGCAAGTGCCGGAGAGCGTTGTTTAAACATGACTACATGGATATGCACCAAACAGGTCTAAGCTTTGCTGAATATCGAGCAGATCATGGACAAAGCTGGCCAGAACTGCTGAAATCTGCATTATTCACCCTTGTACTAATAGTGCCTGCCCTGAGAGATAAACATGTACACAATCAACTACTACTAAGCTACCTGAGATGTACCAATGGCAGGTGTGTATCATGACAGGTTAAAACACAAAAGGGCAGAGTTTGGGAAATAGTATACACCGCCATGTAAAGGTATATGTTCTCTCTCTCTCTCTCTATATACATATATATATATATATATATATATATATATATATATATATATATATATATATATATATATAAAATATAGAGATAGAAAGGGTGATAGAGAGATATATATATATACAGATATACATATATATATGCAAATATATAGATAGGTTAACAACATGTACCCAACCATGGAGGAACATAAATGGAATACTACCAAATATGAATGCTTTACATACCGACATAACCACGAGGCTTAAAGACTGAAAGACCACAGTACCAGAACACTAGAACCGCAAGTACTATTATCATGATGTTAAGGGACATTTAGTTAGTGCTTCCTGTGCTGGTCCAGGTAGGTACTGTGTTTAAGTGTGTTTCTGATTGCTGTAGTGTGTTTAAGTGTGTGTTCTGAGTGTGTGTGTGTGTTTCCGTGGGACTGTAATGTGTGTGTGTGTTTGTTTCGTGTCTGTTAGTGCTATCTCAGAGGTAGATTATTACAATAGGTGTGGTGTGGGGGTGCAGCCACCCACATGGGTGTGTATGGGGCATTGCCACCTGGCCATATGTGGTGTAGGATGGTTTGTTTGGATGTGATGGGTAGCAGTGTGTCTGTGTGTGTGTGTGTTCTGTGTTTGTGTTAGTTCGGAGTTTGACTGTCATGAGTTTGAGTGTTCGGTATTGTGGGGTTTGGGAGTCTGTGAACGGTAATGTGGTTGTTGGAAGTGTGTGCGTTCCTGAATCCGTGGGTATGCCATATACAGCAGCTGAAGTCTTCAAATATGTGCACAACATGGACCATAGCAATCACAAATTCTGCCACGACCGAACGTTATGAACAATGGATATGGAGACTATATTATAGCAATAACCCATACCTGGGTGTGGGTAATGCTGGATTTACCCACGGTTGTCTTTGTTTGGTCACTCGGGCTTCGTCCTCATGAACAAACCACACCAACCGTGGGTAAATTCACCATTACCCACACCCAGGCATGGGTTATTGCTATAATACACTATTACAAATATGTGCTATGGACATGAGCTAAACATAGGGTTACCACCTGTCCCACCTTGAGGGCAGTCCCTCTATGTCTAGTGTCCTGACCAAAATGAGTACAAATACTAATGTCCTACAATCTCGAGACATTCTGCATGTTCCATAGTTAATGTAATGGTTGCATAAAATAGTAATCTGTACCTAACATACCTACATGTAACAAGAAACAGGATAAGCAAGTAAACCGCTACAAGAATATAAGCTTTTATATAGGCATATATGTAAAGTTCTATACTTTGTACTGACCGTGGGTATGTGTTGGCCTCTAAAATCCAATGTGTGTCCTGCAAATGTCCTACTATGGCCATTTGAAAAGGTGGCAACCCAAGCCAAAGAGGTTCAGTCACCAACACAACTCCAATGAGTGCAAATATCTGTGACAGAAATACACGAGACAGCTTTCATGTAGCAACATTTCATTACATACCAATGTATTTCCGAAGGGATTGAAGGACCAACATCACCTGCATGCTATATAGGAACCAATTAACAATGGCTTAATGAATAAACCTGCAATAACCATAATATTAGTCTACTAAATGATAGATCTTCAATTAGGGAAGGAGCCCTCACACACATATGGAATATGTATAAATGCAGTTCCTACACACCTTCATCTGCTATGTACACCCACCTACATCTCCCCCACACCAGAAACAATTGCAATACATACTGTAATAACATCATAAACATCCACTCACTCTATGACATCTGCAGAAGCCTTAACATACCTTGTGAGAGACACACTATAATGGCCCTATGTGAAATCATTGCTGTTGTACAATGGAACAGATGCAGATGTTACAGGGTTTGTTTGCAATAATCCCGTATCAGATGGCTGATATAACAGCTACACTCACATGTAGAACTACATCCTCTAGCTGTTACACACAATCCATGGGGGCCATGAAGTTAAAATATATCTGTGTCTCTCCATATAGCTGTTGCAATTCATCACAAACAACACATCCAGGCCGTCTTCCTCGAAGGTAGGGCAAAGGGACAATGCCCAACTGGAGTATTCAGTTATACCCCACTGTTGCCATGTAATTGGCTAATGGAGTAGCTGCACAGCTGATGTGCATGTAATCATCTACTACGCAACACCAATTTGTGGCAGGATACCACATGTTACTGGTATCTACATATAAAAGGATGGCTTGTCATACATTAAAACCATATGTACATATGAGAAAACCGTTAAAACAGAAAAGGAATAGGACTGATATTATCATCAAGTCAGACTACTAAGAAGGTATGTAGAACACTCAGTATGTTAGTGTATGTAGTGCCTGTTCTGTATTAATGAAAGTGTATGCAATGCATATAGTGGGAAAAAGTATTATGTAGTGATGTATTGTTGAGCATAGTAGCTAAGTAGAAACTGTGTGTACTGCTGTGGACCACAAGGTAAACACCTCGTACACCACAAGGGATGCTACATAAGGACTTTAAACACAACAATTCCACTCCAGCCGCTGTCAGTGGCAGGGTTTATCCAACAAGTATGCGCCATAACAGGGGATAGTATATGTTGATATACTGTAACAGTAGGCATATGTATGGGCGTATAACTGAGAATAACATGTCTAAGGTGGTCCTGCTGTGCAATTATGATTTGCATTATGGGATATTGTTGCAAAAATGTGAAATGTACAGTATTGTAGGTAGATATGTCTAACATTTTACATAGCATTACTGTTATATTATGCAAACATCAGGTATGTCTATTGGCATGTACAATACACAATAACAGGATACATATGACTTGTAGTCACCAGACAGAGTATCAGCATGATAGCTAACTGAAATGGAAGAGCTAGTCAATTATCCATGTACAAAGGACATGTAATAGCTTCATAGGTTCACAGTTAGGTACTATGCTGTCTGACCAAGTCCATTAAGTAAGCCTAACTACAGTGTTTTCACTTGCGGCACCTCCCTAGGTTAGTGTCCTTTGCCTGTGAACAGCAGAGCCATTCGTTTCCTGCACCTCTGTACAGCAGAGCCACTGCAGTGATCCCTGGCATACATGTCTGTCTCCCATTCACCCATCGAGGTATCTCTTGAAGAGTGCTAGTGAGGGTCCCTGCCTGATGTACATAGGAATCATGTTCCAAAGCATGGTGAGTGTCCGGGTCAGGAATGTATCCCTCCAGCACGTCCTAGTCATCATTGCATTTAGGTACATATCCCAGAGCATGTGGCTCTCAGTGGCTTTTGCTTATGTGGAGCATATCCATCAATATTGTTTTGGACATGGGCCTTGTATGTTCAGCAGAGATCACCTCTGAGTATGCAGTATGCAAATTAGTACAATTGGGGTTTCTGTAGTTGGGCTGCATACGTCATCCTTCGGAGGTCAGTAATCCTCTTGGTGTGGTAATGTTGTGGTATTTAAAGCCATTGCTGTTGTCTTGTAAGGTACATCCCAAATGGGGTGTTGTACCCTTTAATGTGTTTCATAAGTCATGAGTAGAGAGGTACAATGGCTGCCTTTGTTCTGGCTACAAACCCATTGGAGATTAGGGTGGACATGTAAAAGGATATCCACGCCACCTTGGCAATATGGTTATCAAAGAAGTGGGTGCTATCTACTTGGGTTCTAAGATCCCTTATTATGTCTTATGTATGTAGGGGACTACCACCTATGTGATAGTCAGCGGGTGATTGGTGTAATCCAAAGGGGATGTCTATGCACCTTGTGGCAATGCAGCTTGAGGCCATGCTATTGACACCAGGTATCCTTCCCAGTGACACCCTTATGGAGGGTGTCTGTATCAGCTGGTGAATCAATCATGACCCCTAGTTTGTAGTCGTCTGCAAACCTATTCAGGGTAAGTCCTTCTGTGCTAGCCTGTACCTCAGAGAAGCATATACTGAACATGAGGGGCCCTATGACCGAGGACTGGGGGATGCCAATTGTAACTGATTTACAGTAGGAACTAGGGTATGCTACCCTCACTGTGTGGGTTCTGTCCATGAGCCACTTTGCATAACATCCCGTGATGTAGGGGTTGATGTGCAGGTGGATGCGTATGTTGACAATGTCAGAATGGGGAACAGTGTTGAAAACCTTTGAGAGGACAAGGTAGGCTGTGTGGACCTCCTTACCCTCATCTACTGCCTTGGTAACTGTCTCAAAAGTCTCCACCAGGTTTAGGAGTCATGGTCTGGCCCTAACAAATCCAAACTGGGTGGGATCAAAGGTTTGGAGGCCACCAATGTCTCTGTGAATGAGATCCATGATGATGTGCTCCATAGCCTTGCAGAACAGTCTAGTCAGGCGTATAGGGCAATAGTTCCCCCTGGACAATTGTGGCGCCACCTTTGTGGGGTGTGATAACTGTTGCTGTGCGCCATTCAGGGGCCACAATGCCTGATGCAAGGCTATTAGTGAATTTGGTGACCAAGTGGGGAGCCATTTTGTTCTGAAGTTTGTGTAAATCGCAGCCTGGGATGTTGTATGGTCACATGGATTCTGTGTTCATGGCTTTAGAGAGTGCAGCTTTGAAATGCGTAGTTGTGACCACAGGGACTCTGCATTGTTCCTGTATATATTTGGGCCCTTTAGGGTGTGAGAGGGGTGTAAAGTTAGCACTGAACCTGTCTGCCAGGATGTTGCCAATATCAGTCAGTTCTGTAATGTTCGTGCCTAACTGTTGTATGTCAGAGCAGATGTGGGTATTGCCATTGAGAGTAGTGACATACCTCTAGAATGCTTTGTGGTAGTCCTTGGAATGAGTCACAGTAATGTTTACATAGCTAGCTTTGAAGGATGTGATAAGGGATCTCAGATTCCTGCTGAGGCTGACTAGGGAGCTACCCCACTCATGGGACTGTACTCTACTTTGCAACAGTCTCCTCCTTCTGTTGTACATTGTCCATGGAAGTGGACCACCAGAGTGGCGTCCATTTTCTGGTGGGTACTTTCATGGCTCTGGTTGGGATAGCATGATCCATGCAGTCGTGTAAGTGCTAATTAAGTGCAGTTGTGTATGATTCAGCAGTTGTAACTGTATTGTCCATCTGCACGGGTGTCATGACGTTTACTACTGCTGCCATAAGAAGCCTGAAGTTGGCTTTGTAGAAATATTGTACTGTGTTTTCCGTAAAGGGTATGGTGCCAGGATGTGGATAAGAAGGGTGATTAGCGTACATTCGGATCTGACCAACGAGGAGATAACCCCAGGTGTGGAACACCAGTCATACATGTTGGTAATGTCCAGGTCTAGGATATTGTTGGCCCTGGTGGTGGTGTGGATAGGTTGATCCAGCTGATTGGAGGTTATGAATCCCAGAAAGCATTGGTTTAATGTGTCGGTACATGAGTAGGTACCCCAGTTAATGGTGGGGTAGTGTCAGTCGCACATCAGTAGTTTCTGTTTGAACCCTACTTTCCAGTATACCAAGAAGTAAGGACCATTAACCGTGGGGTATGGTGTGGAATCTGTAGCAAGATACAATTTGTATAGCAGTTATGGTCACAGTTAGTTGCACTTGGATTACCTCTGATGCATTGTGCTAAGCAACCAGCCTGGAGGTGTGTATATCCTTGGGAAATATGGACACACCTCCGCCGTGGGTGTTCCGGTCCTGGTTACATGACTGAAAGGTGTGGTCTGAGTAATAGCCTGTTAGTGCAGGGGAGCTCTCAGGAGCCTAGAATCAGGTCCCAGTCACTGCAGAGATATCAAAGTGGTCCATTACAAGGAGTGCCTCGGGTGAGTGCGTTTGAGATGAAGATGTCAAGCATCGAGTAGCATTATCCTCAGGTTTTGCTTACCTGCTCCTGTTATGGTGGTGAATATGTTATTTGAACCGTGCCTAAAACAGGCACTATAGGAGCAGCAAGAGCCTTAGATGTTATCTGTAATCCCAGGGCCGACAGGTGCAGGCCATCTGTGCCAAAGCATCGTCTTCTGTCGACCATGTCATTCAAGGCAGACAGATACTGGATACCCTTGGAATGATACCAAAAGCATAGCCAACTATTGAAGTGAATAATTCAGTCCTTGTACTGCATTGTCAGTCTGGATGAATGCCGAATGCTTCTCAGGGCTAGGGCGATACCTGCCTGGGCTGCAAGATTGGACAGCTATTCCATGTCTCTGTACATGTAGTCCAGGAAGTTACATCTCAGGGCATTCACACTAACATAGAGAATGACACAGTCATATTGTACCTGTTGAGGAGTGACCTGAGTGCATAGGTTATGTTGCGGATCCTGTTACCCGACAGCCAGCTGAAAGTGACTATCACCTTGTGTAGCCTGCTGAGTGGGACATCAGTGTGACTGCCTATAGAGTGACCTATGACTAGTGAGTTGGGTACGTTATATCGCCCTATTGGCTGTAGTTGATGGGCACATTGAGTCTGTGGGCTATAAGCAATTGGTGTTGTGTTGGGTGATGGGGGCTGCCTGTGTTTCTGCTTTGGAGTTCTCTGCTGCCTAGACAGAGTAGTATTGAGAGGCTCTGCAAATGTTGTAGTCTTACTATATGTGGCCTGTGGAGGAGGAGATCTAGTGAGACTATGTGATGAGTGTGGTGTGGTGCAAACGTTTAACATCCCCACATGATTGTCAGGTTCAGTCTGGGTTGGAGAGAGCTTTACCTCCAGCATGGCTACATATGTGCATCTCCCACAGGTTGTAGTGTTGTATGTTAGGAGGGGACATTGACTGTGTACACGAGACAATTTCTATATTGCCTCATGATGCCTATATTCATCATATAGACAGGAGATAACACTGGGAATTGACACTTGGACATGCCTGAATACTTAACTATTTCCCACTAGATATGTGAGGAAAGTGTGTACAACAGCTGTTTTACTCTAAGCAAGAGGGAAATGTAATGTACAAACAGTGTTTACCTGCAGGAAATGAGGAGGACTGAGTGCTATAGTAATTAGTAGCTCATGAAGTGCTTACATGTTCTGAACAAGTGCTGAGCATGAATAAGCAGTACAGATAGGGTGTCGGATAACATAAACACACTGCCCCCCCAACAGGTACACAATCACATATCTATGAACACTACAGAGCCCCTGTAACCATAACTATGATGGTACAAGGTGCACTAAGGCTGCATGTGACCTGTCCACATCCCTGGTTGTATCATACACATATGGCAAAACAGTTTGCTCTACACATACACATCATGTAAAACATAGCTTCATGTCAGTCTGTGAAACCACTGACTGGTGCACACCAACAGTTATCACAACCCAAAAAGTGGAGACACCACTCATAATGGGAGGAACTGCACTATTACCCTGCTGAGTCTGGTCTGAAAGTCCATGAAAATTAATCAACGTATATGTTGTTAGCAGTACAGATGTAGATGACAGTACGGATGATTTCACACTGCATATTATACATGTGACAGGTCATAGAACGTCATCACCCATACTGTGTTCCACCTACACTCAGTATACTAGATGTACCTTTGTATGTCACAGGAGTGTTCTGCTAGTGGACTGTTGACAGAACCAACACTACAAAAGGTGTCTGAGTGATATGTGCATATCACACCAGTGGCAGCTACAGTAAAAAAGGGTTAATTTGTTGTACTCCCCCTCATTGTAGTCCATACCACACAGACAAATGGGAGGCATCTGCATATGTAAGTATGTGAATGGCTATCACCTAGGAGCAATAGCTGACTCAGTGTTGTGGACAACATACAGAATGGGCTTTGTGGGTGAGGTGTGTGACATATGTGCACAATCTGACAGCTGCATATTGCATTGTCACCACTAGGTTAATAACTCTGTACCCATGAACTACCACCTAGGCAGCGGTCAACATAATGGACACTGTGTGTAAGGGATAGTGCTGTGCAGTTTACCTCCCTGAGCTAGTGATGTCACCAAGCCTATTAGGTAGTCATAAGAGGCAACCCTAGTCATGACAGGGTGCCATCCATGAGCATGGAGATCATTGTGCAGCCATACCCATCACTCAAGTGACCAATATCGGATCACATATCACCTTTAAGGGGTATTGCCCATGTTTGGATGGGCGACACCAGCCTTCACAATCCTCATCTCCACTATGTAGCATGATGCCTACCCTGCATAAAGACATGTCCAACACTGTGATGTTGGACATGCTACACGTACATATCCTGATCTGAAATACATACATCATGGACATTCACCTTCCTAGTACAAGGATCGCCACATGCTGGACAGATCCTTGTGCCATACACGTTACATACTCCTGCCATACTATGCAACCCTGCCCAGCAAAGCTTCACATTTCACCTCTGTCAGACATAGTGTGATGACCACATGGTAGATGTATCATTAACCATCTGGATCAGTTATGTGGCACTGCTTCACCTGGCGCCGAAAACATGGCTGTCTGCTACAGCTAGAAAACCTTACATCCTATGCTCATACATGGCCCAGGGCATACAGACTACTACATGACCTTGGCCGTACATGCTATAGTTGATAACCATCCCTGCAAATACCATCCAGCTAGCCATTGTCCCATGTGTATCACATGTGCAACACAGGCGATACGTGGCAGGATGTTGAACTGCTGTACAGTGCCGTGTAGATGTATATGGCAAAACACATGCATGTAAAGGCTTCCCTATGCAGGTCTGCATTGTCACAGGTCATGTCCGTTAAGGCAGTGTATGTGTTGATATGTGACATATACACAGCATCAAGGTCGACAGCATTAATGTGGACACATCCAGGCATGTGCTGATAGGTAAGAACACCAGTACAGGCAAACAGACATGCCCACATCAAGACAGCATTCACGTGGAGTATGAGCAATATAATCAGGTGACACACATATATGGTGATAATATCCAATCCCCATTGGGTGTCACATGTGTATGACACAAAAATGTCAGTGGTGTCAGTGTCATGAAGATTTGCAAAGACAACTGTTCATATGTACTAAATGTAATACACATGTATGTGCAGCTGCATCTCTGTGCATCTCTGAGATACTGTGACCTGTCTCCATCATTATGTCTTCCAGATATGCCTCGAGCAAGGCTCCCAGCTTATACCCACTTGGAGGATGAGGCCCTTATACCTTACCTCCAAGACAACTATGATGTCTTGTTTAGCCATGTGCCACAGCATGCACAGCAGCGTGATGACCTGTGGCAGGAACTTCACAGGAGGGTTAATGATGTGGGTGGCCATAACCGCACATACCAGCAGGTGCACAGACACTGCATGGACCTGATCAGATGTGTGAAACAGCGTGCAAATGCAATCACCAGGGAACAAGGTGCAACAGGTAGTGGGCCACCAACCCAGCCCCCACTCACACGTACCAAGGAGCTACTGGCCAACCTGGGGACACCATCAGAACAGCATCCACAAACCCTAGCTGCCATTGTGGAGGTGGGTGTCTCTCAACCACCGAGCCTGGAGTTGCCTGGTAAGTCACTACTGCACATATAACTATTATATCCCATTTAGTTGCATGTGTCACTGCACAATATGTAATGTAACATCATATGCAAGGCATGTATACACACATGCTACATACTATAGTATGCTACTTTGTGTATGCACACATGTGCATACTCTATAGTATATCCTATTGTACTGGCGAATGTGTTAACATGCACATTGCACCCTGTAGCTGTCATACAGTCGTGGATAATGATCATACTGCTGTGTCACCCCTATATAGGTACCTCTGGAATTCTGCAGAGACAGCAGGCTATTGCAGGTGAGACAGTTATAAGTATCAGGCATGCTAATGCACAGATGTATTTGCCATGTGGCCAGTTAACACATGTACACATAATGTATGGTCTGGTCACAGTATACAGGTCGCATCTTTAATCCATCACACTGGCTACCCATGTGCAATACTTACAAACTAAGTGAAACACCAACATGAAACCACAGAAACTGTTATTGCTAGATGTGTGGACAGCTGTGCATACAACGGTGGATGTGTTGTTCAATGTAGGAATATGTACTATACATCAGAACTACAGATGTGGGGTACACAAACAGTACTACACAGTGAGCTGGAGTATGGGCAGCCAACAGGATTCACCATTGTGGAATATACCCCTGCAATGAGTGCACACATTGTGATGTGCCATCTGACATGTTCATGACATGTAGTGGTCCAGCTGCAACATTGTCTTACTATCCCATAAAACACACCCCACATACCAAACATACAACCCTTTGTCTGCATAACCCTGTGGACAGTGGAGTATCTGACATCTATGGGTGTATGTCATATGGGACAACACAGACATGTGAGATAGACGGCCATCACAACTGTTTGGCCAACACATGTTCACACATGGCCATGGAGGATGGCCAGAGACATGTAGCAACACACAGTAGATGTGATGTATTTGTGTGTATACCCTGTTGTACATTGGCTACACATGGTCCAACTATAGCCTTTGTTGAATGGTTATACTGCAGATGTGGAACACTGGACATCCTACAAGCCTGTGCACAGCTTGTGGAGGCATCACTTAATTTGACCACATAAGATGTGTTGAACATCATGACTGTGTCACAGCATGACAGTAGTCACTTGTACAGCATCCACATACATACACAGACAACCACATCAGGCCACAGATACAGTACATTTCCCTTGCTGCTGTTGGACATCACTGTCAGCCGTGCACCTCATGTGTGTGGTACACAAATGTCATGTGGGACATGGTGTATTGACAAGTCTGCCATGTGTGGACATGGTTGCCAGGCAGCTAAGATATGTTAGCAGATGTGCAGGGTTGTCATCTGTATGTCCTTCGGTGACCTGTCACACATTACACATCATGGTTTAGTGTGTATACACCTCAGCGATGTGGGTCACAATCCACAGTATATATGTATTGTGTATGCACACAGTCATGGCTATGCACTGTGTGTGTAATCCACACTGTATAGCAATAGAGACACCTCATGATTCCATGCAATGGCACTGTGTCTGTACTTCACACTGTATAGTAATATAGATGCCTCATAATACCCATCAATAGTCATGCACATCTGCTAAAAGTGCATTTTATCTGTAAGGCGTACAGACAACACTGCAATGTGACACCATTACACCGCTGTACATGTGTCAGGACACCATTGTGTCAAACATGTATGCATGTCAATGCACACGTCAGCAGATTACATGTCATACTATATGTTAATGTCAAGGTCCTATGCCTCACATCAGCCATGTGTACTGTTAACCTGTGCTGGTCCACATGGTGTAACACAGGGATGCATGCATACTACCATGATTGTGTGAAATGCATGGCTTCTGCTATGATACATGTTTGCTGTTGTGTGCAACACAGGGATGTATGATAACTAACACTATTATTGTCTGAGCTGCATGCCGTCTGCTGTATCACATGCATGTTGCATGCCTTCTGTCAAATCACATGCATGGTGTGTGTGTGTGTGTGTGTGTGTGTGTGTGTGTGTGTGTGTGTGTGTGTGTGTGTGTGTGTGTGTGTGTGTGTGTGTGTGTGTGTGTGTGTGTGTGTGTGTGTGTGTGTGTGTGTGTGTGTGTGTGAGTGTGTGCCTGTGTGTGTGTGTGTGTGTGTGTGTGTGTGTGTGTGTGTGTGTCTGTCTGTCTGTCTGTATTGTAATGTAGAGTCTTTGTTTGCCGTCACAGGTGATGTAGGTGCATTACCCTCCTGCGGTCCATCTGATGTTAGTGTCCCCACAGACTCTAGCAGTGATGATGAACATATGCTTGATCACTGGCAGGGTTGTCAGGGGCTGAATCTGTGCCATTGGTTGCCATTCCACCTATATCCTCCTCATCCCCGCACATAGTTCTCATGCCAACACATACCCCATCACCAGTGGCCATAGAGGAAGGACAGTTAGCATGTGGTAGCTTGGAACAGGAATGTGTGGTGGCTACGGAAGGTGTGCATTCACACCATGGTGTCAGTCAAATGACTGGAGATGTGCCACACAGGCATGTGGCCAGTGCTGCTCATAGGAGGACCTCTGGCTGACATGCCCCTGCAGGACAGAGTGCAGCAGCTGGTGTCACCAGATGCATGTTTCAGACTGTAATGGCAGCACAGGCACATGCTGAATGGCAGAACAGAGAAGGGCAGAGGCTTCAGAGGGCTGCTATCTGTTCTTTAAATGACAACATCCAGGCACTGGCAAATGCTCAACAGCAGATTGCTGATGTTTTGGACAGACAATTGGGTGACATGCCCCTGCAGGACAGAGTGCAGCAGCTGGTGTCACCAGATGCATGTTTCAGACTGTAATGGCAGCACAGGCACATGCTGAATGGCAGAACAGAGAAAGGCAGGGGCTTCAGAGGGCTGCTATCCGTTCTTTAAATGACAACATCCAGGCATTGGCAAATGCTCAACAGCAAATTGCTGATGTTTTGGACAGATGATTGGGTGACATGGTTGGAATCCTTGACCATGGCATGACAATCCACAAGCATGAGCTGCCTGTGCTGGAACATCTGGTAGGATTGAGGCATAGGGCACATGGATGTAGGCCAGCTACATCACCTGGTGCAGGTCTATGTGAAAGAGCTACCTCACATGCCCGCTCCCATAGTGGTGGTAGCAGCAGCAGTGCAGGGCCACACCAGGACACAGCAGGCCATGTGGACATGGCCCTGGATAGTCCCAATGGGGACACGGTTCCAGTGGACATGTCTCATCGGACAGTACCCAATTTGTACCTCTGCCTGGTAGTGCCCGTGCAGCCCATGGCAGGCACTGGTTGCATGTCCATGGCCGGACACCGTGAGCTGTAAATCCTGGTCTGTACAGTCTGGAGCTGTCAATAATACCCCTGTGTAGGCCAGACACATGGCAGAACTGTGTGCACACATACACGCACACACCAGAAACATCTGTAGGGCACCGCAACACTCACATGCATAACAACCACACATGGCCAATTAGATCACAGGCCCTAACCCACACACCTGATGTCATCCACTGGTGCAGCCTAGGCTCCTGGCAAACATTATCACCCTGTGCGTATGATGATGCCTGTGCCACATCCCTGTCATCCACACCATCGGTGCAGGGACATGCTCATATGGTCTGATGCACAGGGTGAACAGAATAGGGAGATAAGTGTAGATTACAATTGTTGTGTACTGTTGACATGCAGCAGATATACCATGTAGTACAGGTTTAGAATGCATTGTTTTCTGTTCACAGTATGTGTCTTGGTAACAACAGTAACAGCATGCTGGTAATGATGTTCTACTTCCCTCCTTCAGGTCTAATTGCATGTGCCATTGAGTACCGGTGTTTGCAGTTTCCCATGTGTAAATGTGGACAGGCATGTATGGCAATACCAGCATGCTATACGTAGCTTCAACCTCACTGTTAGAAAGGCTGACATTCCAAAGATGAATACACATCTACTGATTCAGGAGCATGTGAGCTGTGTACTAAGCTACAGTGGCTAGAGATGTGACATCCATACTGGGTGACATCACAGGTACAGTTACATGGGGCGGGGAGTTTACATAGCAGTCTAGCTGATGACAAGGGTAGAGGCCAGTTGATAGCTTGAGGCCTCACTGTGTAGCAGTAATACACATTCACATTACAGGATGAGAATACACAACTACACACACACACACACACACACACACACACACACACACACACACACACACACACACACACACACACACACACACACACACACACACACACACACACACACACACACACACACAGGTATTCGCACACATGTATTCAGACACAGTAACATGCCCACACTCACGGGGTCAACAACACTGTAATACACACACACTTGATAGTGTTGAGGTGAGGACCCCTGCCTATGTGGTAATCACCATTACAGTACTGTGCACCCACATGACGCGACACAGAGAATGAACATGTACAGGTGGTCAGTAATGCCTAAGATCGATGGCATCAACAGGGTAGTAGATTGCATCACCTGGAGGGGTTAGGGGTCCTATCCGTTCATTATGGTAACATACATCCTCACTCCATGGACCAGACAGCCATACATACATACACACACACACACACACACACTGTGGAGTCCACAATTGAATGCACCTATATCATGCACATACAGATAGCTCACATGTGTTTGATACACACCCCACCCCTGCCTATGTCTTGCTTTCTACACTGCAGTATGTACAGATCTCTACAACAGTGTACAGGGGTGTGTAACAATTGGGATGTATTCCCCACCATATGTGGCATATATGGCCACGCAAACACACACACATGGCAGTACTGTGAATCAAACACCTGCTATCTTATGATACATATGACAGACATGCAGCAGTATTGCCCACATTACAATGTGTACTGCCGCTACCTTTGGCAATTGTGCTGATATATGCACACGGGAGGTCTTAAATTTTACAGGTGTCAAGTGATTTACAGTCAGTGACACCCTGACCGCTGTGTAGGTTGCATGTCTTCCCCTTCAATTAACATAGATTAGTGTTTGCACATGTTATGGTAGGACAGCTTGTGACACACCTGTGAGCTGTCTTCAGCAAACATCCATCTGCAAAGTTGGCCCACCACTTTATGTCCACACATCCGTCCATACCTGATGTACATCTTACCGTACTGTCAGTATTTCACCATATGCAGTTGGAAATGATGGGGCTGCATTGCAACTGCATGTTGTAGTAAGACACAGATCACCTGCAAACATCAGCTACTGCACACACATGGTAGCTGAATGCACACCACTACATGTACATGTGTGTAGGTCCTACATTCCTGTCATTTAGCCATGTTTGTAGGCATTGCAGTTGGTGGACATGTGTGATGACATATATGACACATGGACTGTTGTATGATATGATAGTTGTCATGGGTAACCAGTACAGAGGGAATGTTAACTCAGTCAACATTGCTATCACACCTTATTTACTGTTAGCATTCAACAGCCATGGACCTACCTTCCATGCACATGTGTGTAATTGCTGTAGCCACCTGTCTGCATGAAGGACAGCAACAGCTATGCTATGTACATATGTGTTGTGTGTGTGTGGGGCATGTAAATATCCACGGCAGGTACATGTATGTCATATCCAAACATGAGTGTGTTTACTGGTGTACAGCAACAGTCATCTGTTACAGCTGTATATGACCCAGGGCCCCTGTTATGTGTACAGTCGACCTGGTTACGAACAGTGGTATCATTGCATTGTGTAACACATGATGCAGCTGTGTCAGTACATGGGTAGTCTGCACAGTTGCTGTAGAGCTAGATACAGTCCATTGGTCATGGGTCACATGGTGTTGTAATATTATATGTTCTGCCACATGTATGGATGTGTGTTGCTGGTCCAAGGACATGGTGATGTCTGAGGGCTATATCCTAGAATGCAGCTTTTGACACTGTGATCAGCACATGACACATCTGTGATGGTTTTTGAGGGTGTACTGGTCAGTACATGTGAGTGGCCTTCATGTACGTGGGGACACCACCACCTGGAGTGGTCCGTAACGGTGTTATGGCCCACATGTCTGTATCCGAGGTATACGGTGGTAGTGCTATTGTGCACAACGGAGCCTTCAGCCAGGTGTTCCTCACTGCACAGATGTCAGTATTCCCCATTGTTGGATGTAAATTGGCAGCTGTGATTATGAACGCTACACATCTAGCACTGTTTAGCATACACATACAATGCAGTTGTCCTCTAGGTGTCAGGGTGTTAACCTGGTCTCAGGACATTCATCTATGAATAGCACTATATGGGCGAAGTAGCCACTCCTGGCAGGACATCACCATGGGTGGTATTAGTGTGCCAGGTTTAGACTGGCACATCTAAGGTGATGGACAACAGCAGACGTTGTGCAGAAGACCGGTGTCAGATATATGTAGTGCAGCATTCATGTTAACAATGACAACTATCGACACACTGTTCCCTTCCGTGTTTAGAATCAGAGTGCATACAAAACAGCCCTTTGCTACTGTGTGTGAGCATGCCCAGTATGACGTTATGTAGATGGACACATAGTGCATTCCAAACGGACGTGTGCTACTAAGTGTATGAGCATGCCCAGTGACACCTTGTATTGGTTATGTGCCTCTATATGTATGCGCATGGGCATTGTAACCCTGTATAGCGATATTGGTCATCCAGGCAACAGATGGCCATACCCCACTTCAGAATGGATTCCTACATTGAACACACTGGTTCACAGGTATGTACATCGTAACTGCCAGCATCCATGTCGATGTCCGCATTCCTAGAAGGTCATATTGACAGTCTTGAAAGGTGTAGTGTCTGTGGCGTGCCTCGTATCTATGTAGTGTTGTAATAGTGGTCCATAGATAGGCAGTTATCCTGATCACACCACTGGTGTGTGTTTGTCTCCGTCTGCCTGGGGACAGTAATATGCTTTTAGACTGCTCACACTCCATACAATCCCTATCGGCATCTTTTCCATTGCTGATGATGTCATCCACCTAGAAGTATGCCTCTGGGAGTGCTGTGTCCCAGTAATCTTGGTAGTGCATTCTGTAACTGCGTAATGCTGTAGTGTGATAAGGTAGTTAGATCTGTGTTCTAATCCCAGCCATGCCAATTTTGTGTGTGTGTGTGTGTGTGTGTGTGTGTGTGTGTGTGTGTGTGTGTGTGTTTTTCCATCTGCCTGGGGACAGAATAATGATTTTAGACTGCTCACACTCCATACAATCCCTATCGGCGTCTTTTCCATTGCTGATGGTGTCACCCACCTAGAAGTATGCCTCTGGGAGTACAGTGTCCTAGTAATCTCAGTAGTGCGTTCTGTAACTGCGTAATGCTGTAGTGTGATAAGGTAGTTAGGTCTGTGTTCTAATCTCAGCCATGTCAATTGTGTGTGTTTCCGTCTGCCTGGGTACAGAATAATGCTTTTAGACTGCTCACACCCCATACAATCTCTATCGGTGTCTTTTCCATTGCTGATGATGTCACCCACCTAGAAGTGTGCCTCTGGGAGTGCTGTGTCCCAGTAATCTTGGTAGTGCATTCTGTAACTGCGTAATGCTGTAGTGTGATAAGGTAGTTAAGTCTGTGTTCTAATCCTAGCCATGCCAATTGTGTGTGTGTGTGTGTGTGTGTGTGTGTGTGTGTGTGTTTTTCCATCTGTCTGGGGACAGAATAATGCTTTTAGACTGCTCACACTCCATACAATCCCTATCGGCGTCTTTTCCATTGCTGATGATGTCACCCACCTAGAAGTATGCCGCTGGGTGTACTGTGTCCCAGAAATCTTAGTAGCGCATTCTGTAGCTGCAAAATGCTATAGTCTGATAAGGTAGTTAGGTCTGTGTTTGAATCCCACCCATGCCAGCTGTGTGTGTGTGTTTCCATCTGCCTGGGGACAGAATAATGCTTTTAGACTGCTCACACTCCATTCAATCCCTATCGGCGTCTTTTCCATTGCTGATGACGTCACCCATCTAGAAGTATGCCTCTGGGAGTGCTGTATTCCAGTAATGTCAGTAGCGCATTCTGTAACTGCGTAATGCTGTAGTGTGATAAGGTAGTTAGGTCTGTGCTATAATCCCAGCCATGCCAACTCTGTGTGTGTGTTTCCATCTGCCTGAGGACAGAATAATGCTTTTAGACTGCTCACACTCCATACAATCCCTATAGGTGTCTTTTCCATTGCTGATGTTGTCATCCATCTAGAAGTATGCTTCTGGGAGTGCTGTGTCCCAGTTATCTTGGTAGCACATTCTGTAACTGTGTAATGCTGTAGTGTGATAAAATAGACAGGTATGTGCTCTATTCCAAGGCATGACAAGTGTGTGTGTTTGGCAGTCATATCCCATGTGTTGGTATCTGTGAGTGGCTAGCTCTAGAATGTGTTGATCGTGTTTTGTTGTTTTCCTATATAGTGTTCATAAATGTCACAATCGCCCAAGAGACTGGGTTGGCAAGACATACACATACAATCGTCAATAGGTCTGGTGAGTAAATGTCAGCAGCCCTAATCTTACCCTTAATACAGTCTGACCCATGTGACACAATGAAACACACTTGCCTTGATAGTAACACCAGTACATAATGCAGGAAGCACATGTAGTTTCCTTTTCATTCTTGTCTAATGCTTTGTTTTCACGTGGTCCGCTGTTGTGATATATATATTCTATATCTACGTATGTGTGATATATATATGTGGACATTAGCACACATAAATCTATATGATGGAATATATGTCCTATACTGTTGAATGCCTGTGCTGGATGATCTGTATGTGATCACCTTGGATGTATGTATATCTGCCATGGCTTAGTGGTAAAGCCCATAGTTTGTGGTATGCAGGCTCCCGGGTTCGAGGCGTGTAGAGACCGGTTATTTTTTTGCTGGGAAGAACAAGGGACATTGAATACGGTGATAGTAAGGCATTTTAACCTGTTGTGTGCGGATCTGCGCGACAATAAGCAGTGGTTATTATTTTGGATGCTCAGTATGGGTCATGTAACTATGCATTAGAAGACAATACAATGCAAATAAGGTGGAAAATAGTGAATCCCGTTTATCCCCAGGGTGTGATGCTGATCCCAAGAGTGTATGTGTATAGATAGCCGGGTGCAGGACTCGAATATAGGTGAAAGCATGGGGAGGGGTGTCAGGCATACTGTACGTACATTGGAGCCCTATGTCTCGGGATTGCTTCTGCCTTAGCACGCTTAAGCTAGGGGTGTGTCTATACCTGCCTAGTGCATTTGGGAAGGACAATAGCAGTAGGAGAGCAGTCAAGGTGAACAAGCTGTGCAAACACGTGATAATTAGCAGATTACAGGCCCAGCCCGGCCCAGAACACTACGATAAAGTGAGCAAGCACCATACACACAGGTTTTTTTCACACTCTACACCACCGGTTTATACATGCGGGGAAATTTTATGAAACAATCCAACGAAATGAGAAGGGCTGCAGCAGGCAACACAGACCAACATGTGCAGGAGGCTGAGGGTGGTGAGGATGTGAATGCTGCCGAACAACCCTCAGTGAGGAGACAGAGAAGACTTTACAGACCCAGGGTAACCTACCAGGGGCTACATGAGCTGGAGATAGTGGAGTGCTATGGGGTTCACAGAGACCTCCTACAGCAGATTGTTGAGCTGTGCTGGCCACACCTGACACATCGAACAGGCCGAGGGAAACCCATCCCAGTGGATACCAAGGTATGTGTAGGCCTAGGTATACTAGCCACGGGTACCTCCCAAAGTACAACTGGGGATATCATGGGGATCTCACAGGCATCTGCATCCAGAGTATTCCACCAGTTCCTAGATGCCATGTCACCACATGCCAGTGAGCACGTACATTTCCTCAACACACGTGAGATGTTGACCAGCAATATGCGTCTCTTCCACCAAATGGCACACTACCCTGGGGTAGTGGGTGCTATAGCCTGCACGCATGTATACATCTAAGCACCACCCGATGAGCGGGGTAGGGCCTACATTAACCACAGGGGCATCACCTCCATCAACTGCCAGGTCGTATGCGATGCCCAAGGCATTATACTGAATGTGTGTGCTGGCTGCCCTGTAAGCTATGACAATTCTGATATATGGCATCTGACACAGCTGTACCACACCTTTGCCAATATGGACATCCCCTACGGTCACCTAGTGGGGGATGCTGGGTACCCACTGGAGCCGTGGCTGATGACACCCATCAGAAATGCACACATACCTGAACAACTACGCCATAATGAGGCACATACACAGGCAAGACATATAATTGAGCGTGTGTTTGGGATGCTCAGGTCACGGTTCCGGTGTCTGGACACATCTGGTGGAGCCTTGCAGTATTCACCAGCTACATGCACCCAAATTGTTATGGTATGTGCTATGCTACACAATATGATCCTGCAGAAACAGTTGCAGCAGGAACAGCATGGGGCAGGGCCACACAGCCCCCCACCAATGCCAAGGTCTGTACAGGCACAGAGTGACTCGGAGGAGGAGCTACCTGAGCTGGACCCTGTAGGTGAAAGGAGGCGTGCCCAGTATGACCTGGCCTGGGCAAAGAGGTAATGCATAGCAAATGCACTGACACAGTAGGTACCCAGGGAATGTTACCCTCTCTGCCTCGCACAGACAGTAAAAGGGATTCCAAACATGACACTACCTGTGCTCAGCCATGTATAGGAAGTGCACTGTGAGCATCCAACATAGGCAGCTCTCCAGCACCGTCCTCAGGTCTGGCACACCCTCAAGGTATGTCAATCAACCTACCAATTGGCAGTTGTATTAGAATGTGTTTTTACCTGTAGCTATGGTATGGATGAGAGCATGCAAGGGAATTTGGTGGCCGAATATTAGGGCAGAGGACAATACACTTCCATAGTGGCACCATGATATCTGTAGCACATACCGGGGTCACAATAGTAGCCAGTAGTACACAGGTTGTCCTAACCCACTGCGGGTTATGGGCTGAACATCATGTGTGTCCATACAACCCACACAAGTCTCAACCAGCTGGACAGGTGTAGACCAACACAGACAAATGCTGTACAATGGCCTCTGAATATGCCCAATGGATGACCCCCCCCCACCCACAGACACACACAGACAGACTACAGCAGGCCAGGCAGTTGGATGTAGGTTGTGAAGGCTAGGACATCTGAAACCAATATGTTGCTAATTAACGCTAGGATCTGGAGTACACTGGTATGCCTCTAGCCAGCACATTATGTAGGTACACACACTGAAATGGAGTACCTGACATACCTGTACAGTAGTAAAAAAAGTGTACCACTGTCAGCTGCGCGCCCCTTCCAACGTACACATGTAACAGTCATGTGAACCCCCCGCCGGTGCTGTGTAGGAATGTGGATACAGTTGGATGTCCCCCCACACTGTGCAGAAATGTAGCAACAGTCAATGCCACATGACCAATGGATACCCTGCAGACACAGTATGCCATCTGTCAGTATGCAGGGGTCGGCACCACAGTACTGACTACCTGGACATGTAACACATGTGATCCAGTTGACCATACTGGGCATGCTCAAACACATGAAGGTATGATGGTAATGTCAGTTGACAACATGCGTAATGGTCATACTGGGCATGCTCACACACTTAAACACAAGACGGCCAGGTCTGCAAACACCAGTGTTCCGGAAATATCTGCTGGTACATTGCTATACTGTTGGATGACTGTGCTGTATGGTATGTGTGTGGTACTGTCTATTGTCTGTATATTTGCCATGGTGTATTGGTAATTCAGATAAGCTGTGTACGCAGGGTGTTGCTACCAACACTTGCAAAGGACGGTTCTGTGTTTGCGGCCAGAACAAGGCCATTCGATACGGAGTGAGTAAGGCACATTGCAGCAGCTGGGAGCTGTTGTGTGTGGGTTTGCATGGTGTTAAGCACTGGTGACCTCTGGTTACAGCTTCTTATACTTGTTTAGACTCCACATTTCTTTAACAGTGCAATACTCGCATACTGGTAGCCAAACACACTTACACCTGCTCACTCCCTCACTTGCACATGCACTGACATTGGTGCTTGCATTTGTCACTCATGCTGGGTGGGCGCGATCCCTTGTGATGCCTATTACATCGGACTATATGATTACAGTATCGGGTATGGCTGACCGTTAGGCGACGGCATGGCATTCGACTGTATGGAATTGGCGGCCTGTCCAGTGAGTTAATCATATTATATGCATGTTCCTCATACAATCTGCTCCCATCTGGCTGATACATGGGAATCGATACTCTGCAATGCAGACAAGTAAATGTGTTTTGGGAACCACATCCATCTGCCGGGTCATGCTACCACATACATATTGTAGGTTTTCCACCTTTTAAATTGGCCGAAGTGAGACTTTAGGATTAACACCTGTCCCACTTTGCGTGGGACAGTCCCTCATTAGGCGTATGTGTCATGCAAGAATAATCTAGGCATAGCAAATGTCCTGATTACAGGACAATATTATATTCTACATTTCTCTAATAGTTGCATGTAATGGTTATTGTATAAATGACACTTCTATATGTTTTGTGAAGTAGCATAAGCAACTTGACTGCTGGTAGACTAAGCTTTGATTTGTGCTAATACGTATATTTCTGTACTATCCACGGCTGTGGGTATGTTCTGACCTGGTATGTCTGACATTTCTACGGAGCAGATCCCACTTTGGCCATTTGGAAAGGTGGCAGCCCTATAGGACCTATATGTAGAGATGTCAGATTTGGCAAGGCAACACATACCCACAGCCAGTAGAAAATTGACTACTTCACCGGTTTGCATAAGTAAAGGTTATTCTTGTAACATTATAGTTGCTAATACTGTTTCCTATAACATCTAAGTGTTTCAGATACAACAAATTCATTTTATTTAACCACTACAGACAATATATGGATTCTTTGCCTGAAATCGCAGGCCATATGCCATAATAACATTTATTTTGCAGGACACAACTGCCCAGAGGGGAGTGTCCCTCACAAAGACGAACAGGTGGTAACTCCAAACTATTATGCTATCATCTACCTAAGGTAGTCGGCAGAATATGCACTTTCCGTCACTAGCAGACCTCACATACGAATGGGGGAGAATGAACACTGTATCAGGGATACTGCATAACACCCTCAGGAACACATTTAGATGATTGGTTCTATTAACCTGACACACTGACAGTCACAAGGAATATGTATTCATTCACATTTGTCGAGGTACATGCTGTTTATGAGTCATACATGTTGTCATTAGTCATTATCTGTATTCCGCCACCTATCGACCTAATATCACTAGTTCTGGAAGGGTTTAGTTAGGACTGTGTTAGATTCTGATTTGTAATCACGGACGTCCATGATAATCGGGTACAGGGCACTGATATATTCCCTATGTGTTCCCCCAATGGTTTACGGACTATCCAGTAGATATGCTCTTCAGGTTTGGGAGGTATGAGCGTCTGCTGTGCCCACATAGGAATATTAATTACTTCCACTGGGCAGCCCTAATACATCTCTGCCAACCAACACCTGCACACTTAGGCCCATTATTGCATACCCATGATTCCCCTGACTGACACCCCTCTACAGCTCTCATGACTCATACTTACTGTGAGTGCAGCTGGGGTATGAACACACCCCTACACACTGCCCACTGTCCCTGTCTCAGGACACATGTCGTACGTTTTGTCAACCCATGTGTTATCAGACTTGCACAACCTACAGTTCTCTGTACAGCTACATCCTGGCCGCGTCAATCATCATAGGTTCGCATGCATGGCGAACTTTTGGTGTCCCGCAAGGGACCCCGTGATCCATGTTTAAAGTGTAGACCTTGCAGATCTCTCTCACTGGTACTTTCCTGCCGGTGGTCTGGAAAGCACCGGTGTATTTACCTTTATTGGGTGTCTGTATGTCTGACTGGCCTAGCTGGGGAGGTGTGGGAGGTAAACGTTTGTTTACTGGACCTCCCACTAACATATGCCTGGTCTGAATATATGTTACCCGTAATTGCTGTAACGTAACCTAGTTATGTACATGTGTATATCTACAGTAACATATATATATATATATATATATTTTTTTTTTTGCGTGTATATATGTGTATATATCTATATATGTTGCATGTATATATATATATATATATATATATATATATATATATATATATGTATATATATATATATATATATATATATATATATATATATATATATATATATATATATATATATATATATATATATATATATATATATATATATATGTGTCCCCTTTCACTACACCGACACGCCACAAAGCCGACACCCAAAACACTGAGACCAAAAGACTGACAACGCAGATGATCGACAAGGTGAAATCCCGTTAGCCGAAACACCGACATGGGCAACGTGTGAGCGCGACTCGGTAAGTGTGCGATAGTGAGGGATTTAGGGTTAGGGAGCGGACAGGTAAGTGTGCGATAGTGAGGATTTAGGGTTAGGGTGCGGGAAAGGTGAGTGTGCGGTAGTGTTGGACTTAGGGTTAGGGTGCGGATAAGGTAAGTGTGTGATAGGGACAGACTGTAGTTTTAGGGGCGGGTTAAGTGAGTTAGGGTTAGGGTGTGGGTAGGGTGAGTGTGCGATAGTGACGGACTTTATGTTTAAGGGTGGGTTAAGTTAGTTAGGGTTAGGGTGCAGGTAGGGTTAGTGTGCGATAGTGACAGACTTTAGGTTTATGGGTGGGTTAAGTGAGTTAGGGTTAGCGTGCGGGTAGAGTAAGTGTGCGGTAGTGTCGGACCTTAGGGTTAGGGTTTGGGTTAAGGTTAGTGCATATATAGTTGCGTGTAATGTGTAGTCTACGTTTTGTGTGTCGGTGTTTTGGGTGTCGGTGTTATGGTGTTCGGTTTTATGAGTTGTCGGTATTGTGTGTTTTCGGTCTTTTGGTCTCAGTGTTTTGGGTGTCGGCTTTGTGGCATGTCGGTGTAGTGAAGGGGACCCATATATATATATCTATATAGATATATATATATATATATATATATATATATATATATATATATATATATATATATATATATATATAGATATATACATCTGTGTGTCCATTGACCAATACATTTCCCGGCCATACGCACTTACACATGCGTATTGGGTTTTATATCTGCTTCAACAGCATACTATTGCCTTAGTCATTATGACACCGACACTTCACTCCAGTTAACTTGTAATCGGTATTTAGCACATTATACAGTGGACAGATGTCGCAATATGTTCATGTACGGAGTACCGATGGTAATTGTAATGTGATACAGTGTCATTTGACCTGTTCCTCATCTGCACAGCCTATTATTCCAGCTACTGTATTTGTTTGTCTGTGCACATTCATATTATTTATGTCAATAAATGGAGTGCATGTGTTACAGAGAATGTACTTCAACATGTTGTCTGCATGTGCATATGCATATATACTATTACATACTAGCTGACCTACATGGGCCGGTCCTTTGGAACTGGAGCAACCAACCCTGGCACTCCTGGATCTATAATCGCATAGCCATAGTTTCTCCACCCCTCTCGTGTTGAGTTTCCATGCGTAACAGCCATTATCCACCTGATATCGCAGCCATGACACACCTTTACACATTGCCCTCTCCAGAGCGTTTGGGGCCCTAGACACATTTTGTACCACCTCCTGTATTCACAGGGTCTCCCACCATTTATATTTGCACATACGTGCCTTTCCTGGTGTTATGGTTTACGGCTATTTGCGGGTTACAAGTGTAGGTGGTCACAACATGAACTACAGTCCGTCTGTGTGTAATGTAGACGTAGCAGTTCAACGACATTATGCCCACTGGTAAAACCCTGCCTCTGGTGTGAATAGTGGTGCTCTGCTCACTCTTGGGCAGCTTTATCTGACATACGCTGCAAGCACTATATAATACCTTAGTTGCTCTAGATTCCCTTCACAACCCCTGTGTATGCTTTATTCTTACGGCGTTCATTCTTACAATATATATATATATATATATATATATATATATATATATATATATATATATATATAGATATCATGTCTGTAGATATATATCTATACACACACACACACACACACACACATATATATATATATATATATATATATATATATATATATATATATATGTGTGTGTGTGCGTGTGTTACATCTGTACATAAAAACATACATTTGCTATGCTGGGAGCTGCTTGCACCCACGCAGACACAATCACATATGCTTACTGTGAGTTACATATGTTTACTGCCACTTCTTTGTGCTTACGTGTGCCTTATTCATTATGACAGTACCACTTTGATTGAAGGAATCCGGTTAATGGCCCCATGCGAAACACATGTTCACCTTTACATGTTTAAATGTTGGCTTTACAGCACAGAGACATTCATTCCACAAGAAAATAATATGTGCTATAATCGTACTTGAACCGGGAATGCCTTTACGTTAGGCGGATGCTCTAACCACTACACTATTGGTGTTCTGCTTCACTATATGTATACCCATGGTTCATAGCTACCCTAACATATGCCTCAACGCTTCACTTTCACAGCAGGCATCCATTCTCCTGCTGGGAAAACTGCAGTACTACACGTGTGACATCCCCTATTCCCTACTGCTCTGGACCCGTACTGCATGTTTACTCACTCCAAGGATATTCAGAACTCCAAAGCTTATAGTCCTGGTACATACGTGTGTTTCATTGTCAGGGTGTTCATGTGGTCATCTGGGTTTAGGCTTGTCCGACAGGAGACTGGAACTGCCCTGTACCTGTTTAAAAGTCAGAATTAGCACATGGACAGAGTTAGTCCCAATGTTAACATTCTACCTATGTTTACAGATGCAGGGGTTTGGACACCTCTTAACAGATTATTATGTCGGCACTACATAATACGGGGTGCGGGGTGGTTCTACTGGTGTTTCCCTTCACATTAGTTACAAATGCTTTATTGTGACCATGTTCGTTCATTCATTCATATATATATATATATATATATATATATATATATATATATATATATATATATATATATATATATATATATATATGGTTCTACCTGACATAGCCGAAACCACACAACACCGACAACCACATCACCGACACCACATATTCGACAGTCCATAAACACGAAACCACACATAACCGACAACGAAATAACCGACGGTACACAAACACGAAACCCCATACACTGCACACCACAATAACAATTATTAAAACAAAACACATCCCCATTCCACAAACCACACACACAACACAAGCACACCAAAATCCTTACAAGCCCACACTAAACCTTACCTAACCCTAAGGTCCGTCACTATCGCACACTTACCTACCCGCTCCTAACCCTAACTCACTTAACCGCCCTATCGCCCCTAACCCTAACTCACTTAACCCACCCCTATCGCCTCCCTAACCCTAACTCACTTAACCCACCCCTATCGCTCCCTAACCCTAACTCACTTAACCCACCCCTATCCCCACAGACCGTCAATCTCCACACTTACCTGCCTCGCACCCTAACGTCCGTCACTACCGCATACTCACACAGCCTTTCCCCATGTCGGCATCCTCGGCGTTGGTGTTGTCATCCGTCGTGTCGGTCTTCTGCATTGTCGATGTTCTGCCACTCGCGATTCGCGTCGGTCTTCTTCACTTTCGATCTTCTGGAGCTCCGGATTCCGATGTCGGTCTTCTGCGCTGTCGACGAAGTCAGGTAGAACCATATATATATATATATACAATGTATCTGTCTGTACATACATATACACCTACATACCTATTTACATTTCCCATACAGTTGAATGTCCGCCGCGCATCCCCGCTGCCTTTACCTCCCTATATCTGAAGGATATTATTCTGGCCTTCACATAAAATTAGCGGCCCTTACATGGCTTGGACCCAGAAGCAGACACACATTAGTCACCGGTTTAGCCACTACACCATTCGTGGTACATTCCGCATGGATGGCAGTTAGGATATATGACTTCACTACAGGTATTCAATAGTACTGGCAACAAATGTGACAGTTGGTTGGTGTACATATGTGCACGGACCTCACAAACACTCAGGGACTAATTTCAACAGGGACAAGGCAAGGGCAAATCAGGGACAATCACAGACACTTTTACAATATTAGTACTATTAACTTGAAACGTGTTGACAGATTCAGAGCATATGTATTAATACTTATTTTATGAAGTTAAAAGCGTCTATTACTCTTAATTATTGTCATTATTCATTCAAGTGTCATTCAACACCTTTCCTCCGAAGGTCACTGGTTTTAGGAGGGATTAAGAGGCTGGCCAGTTATTGTGTGAATGCTCTGACCATTGGTAGGGTTGCCACATTTTCATATGTCCAGGATGGGATATATTCGGGACACACCAGATTTATTAGGCCAGCACATACCCACGGTCAGTACAGGGTTTAGAACTTTAATTATTTTCCTAGATGAGAGCTTATTCCTGTAGCAGTTTAGTTGCTTATTCTGTTTCTTGTAAGATTTACGTATTTTACATACAGAAATAACTGTTTTAGGCAACTGTTACATGAAATATGGTACATAGTTATTTCCTCCAATCACAGGACATTTGCCATTGTATCATTCTTGGTCAGGACACACCTACCCAAACAGGGACTGTCCCTCACAAAGTGGGACAGGAGGTGCCCTGCTTACGTCAGTGCCTTAATCACCCTATATCCAACTTCCACTATGCAAATGTGTAAAGTATATTTTCTCTATAATTTATGTGGGGAGTCGTGCATCACGGGCAGGTGTTTGATCCCAGGTAGTAGGTTCTGCATGACCAGCTGGAGGCTGAGCAGTGTCGTGAACCACTACTGCACATACAACTTGTGTTCAGATGTCTACAGGACTGGACATCGTGTCGTGATACCAAGTCTGATGTTTACACAGGGTACTTATCCCATGAGTGATATCCAAAAATTGAACAAGCCAATAACCTTCTATTTTTTTGGATTTACGAAAATGTTATAGGATTTTTCATGCAAGGGATACATAGTTTGCAATCCTGACACTGCCTAGGGTGACACTGCCTACTAGATATGAGTAGTGGTCACTATGTGCAGATATGGCTGCTCCAAGCTAGCAGCCCGAGTATGGCTGGATTTGGTGGATGTTCAGGAATGGGGGGGGGGGTTGTGTGCTGTAGAGGGGATGATGGGTATTCAATTATGCATCCAGGTGTGTTGTAGTTGGATGGCTCAGTTCCATCCAGACCATTATGTGGGTATGTTCCGGTGACGTTTCTGTACATGTGTTTCGCACATTTTAATATTCATATGTTTGTGTGATTGTGTTCTACAGTATGGCCTGTCAGGTTGTATTGTGGATGTTTATGTTTGTTCTTTGTGTTTCTTTCTGATTCACCCACTGCTCCTTCATACACCTCCAGTTCACCTATTGTGCATCCAACACACTCTCGCCTTTGCGGATTATTACATTACCCGCCCCCCCACACCCATATTCCACACACTCCATCCATCCCTTCTCTGGTTGATGGCCCATGGCACGGTCAAGGGAACACATTGCATACACTACATATCTTAGGTACCTGTATGGTTTTGAGGACTACCCTAGCATTTTTCACCTTCCACATGCTGTACATCATGCATACAGGTACACACAAATACTTATCTTTCATGACATGGTAGGTAGACCCGGGTAATACCCTTTCATCTTTGACACATCCTGACAAGGACGGCTTGGACCACAAATGGGCAGATTTTGGCTGAATGCTCTGACCATTGGTAGGGTTGCTACCTTTTCATATGGCCAGGTTGGGATATATTCTGGACACACATCAGATTTTACAGGCCAACACATACCCTTGGTCAGTACAATGGATAATACTTTTGTTTTATGCCTAAAAGTAAGCTTATTGTTGTAGCAGTTTAGATGCTTCTTCTGTTTTGTTTACTTGATTATTCTATTTCTTGTAACATGTAGGTATGTTACATATGGAAATAACTATTGTATGTGACTATTACATGAGATGTGGGACATAATTATGTCATACGGTCGCAGGATATTTTACATTTATAATGGTTTTGGTATGGACACAACTGCCCAGATGGGTACTGTCCCTCACAATGTGGGACAGGTGGTAACCCTGACCATTGGGCTAGACTTAGCTATTGGTGGCACGCTAACAAGATGCGTTTTGCTTCCACATGGTATAACTATCAACACTGCATTAGAATACAGGCACTGGGTTTTAAATGTCATTTGTTCGAGGGATGGGGACTCGATATTCGGCTACGTGCATTTGTGTTTGCTTTTTATTTTTGTGTTCGCAAGAACTGTCTTGCATGCTTTGCATATGTATCAGTATCCACGGACACTGACAGGTGTGATTACTATTACAGGCAGGCTGTAATATTCAGCATTTTAGGTTGCACGTAAACAGCCGACATGTCCAAGCCTCCGTGCGGCGCTTTGACACGCCCCATGCACTCGCGCACGTTTCCTATGCACATGGATGAGGCGGCAGTGTGCCTTCATTAATATGCATATGGCACTACTGCGCCATCTGCACGCCACACGGTCAGCGCAAGCTTAACGCCGGCCTTGCACCGAGCTTCATGAATCCTGGGGAGTGTCTATTTGCCACCAAAAGAACAATTCTTCAGTCCTAGATGAAGTTTTCATGTACTGCAGAGTTGAGTATACCATTTTTATTTTTAGAAAAAATCCTTAACTTTCATTTACTAATGACTTTCCCATTAAATCTTTCCCCATTGGTTATTTTCTTTTGTTTTACCATCCGGGTGTACTGAAACAGACATTTTATTTATTTATCATACCACTTTGATTTCTTGTTTTTGTAGGGTTTTGGGTCCTGTAGTTACTGATTTCTTTCATCATTGTTCTCTGGGCTCTTTCTGGTAAGTATCGCATTTTGTATGCATTAAATTATACTTATTCCAGCCTTTTTACAGAATAACAATTTTTGCCATTAGTGTTAATGTGGAACAAATCAGTTGAATTTCTACAAGTTTACATAAAAACAACCCGTTCCAAGGTGTCACGTGAGAGTGTTATTAATAAATTATTCTTTCTGAGTAATCTATAGAGCCTGTTCATAGCCTTTGTGTCAAATCAGTCTGTAGTCATTCTACATTACATAGTAACTGAAGTACTTTTTTACCCCTTATAGTAGAACATAAACTGGCTTTTGTGGTCAATACGATTCCATTGCAATGGCTGCATTATATAAACTAACATAAAATAAAATAAGGGTTAATTAACATTACAGAGGTTATGGTATTTAGAGCAAAGACAACTCCTGAAGAAATGTAGGGATGTACAAAGCAATCTGGAATACTCGCTTTTATTTATTAGAAACAGTAGAATTTTAAGTTGGGTACATTGTTAATCAGTTTTGCTATGCCGATCTATCCAGATCACTGTTTTGCCCATGATGCCTCAGAGCCTAGTAATTTGCTTAAAATGTAGGTTTGGGTATTTAGTATATTAATTAAAAAAACTATGAAAACCTGAAACATAGAGAAATACCTGCTACTTATGTACACCCAGCTTTAGAGCATATTAAACAGAAACAGCACTTTTTAGTAATCCAAGATATTAAATACTTAAAGTAAAAAAGGCAGATGTTTGCAATATTATTGTAATGTGCTGCATACCTGAAAAACTCCTTTTTGTGCTGTAACTATTAAAGGTTAATGCAGTTCTCTGTGGCTTGAGCATTCAGGATGGAGTGGAGTGCATACTCATCACAGTATGATTAACGAGCAGACTTCATAATGGCCTTTGCTGACGTCAGCAGCCTAGAAAAGCATAATGCAAGGCCTTCAGAAGTAGAAATCTTGCAGATGCTTGCCGAGGCATATCATAAGTACAAATGATAATGCCTGTTAGAAAACCAGTGACTACTCTTTAGCATTCTTCTTTTTTTTTTTTATAAACTAGTCATTTGTATTTTCTTTACATAGCACTCTGTAATAAGTAGATGAGTAGGTGCAAACAGCAAACGGTTCAAATGCCACAATTTTAAGCCTATAGTGACAAACAGTTATGGGCACTGGCTTTGGAGTTTCAAAGTGAGCTAGGATGATTGCAGGTTAACATTAAATACAAAGGCCCTCCATTTTATGTAAAGCATGCGCTGACATGGTGGCTGCCAGGTCGTGGACTTAGAAAACAGCAGATAGTCTCTGCAATTAGCAGTGTAGACTTTAAGAAGGGGAATCTTTGACAAATGCAAAAAAGTGTAAGTGTGGAAAGGAAACCAAAAAAGCAGAACTATTACTGACTAATAAAGATTCAGAGAATAGAAACATAAGTGTGTGTGTGTGTGTGTGTGTGTGTGTGTGTGTGTGTGTGTGTGTGTGTGTGTCTATATACACACACACACATACACACTATATATATATATATATATATATATATATATATATATATATATATATATATATATATATATATATATATATACATGCATACAGAAGTATGTATATATATATATATATATATATATATATATATATATATATATATATATATATATATATATATATATATACATACATATAGAAATATATACATATATATATATATCTATATATCTATATATATATATATATATATATATATATATATATTTTTTTTTTCTTTTTACACCATTGCAGCTGTTAAAAGCCCACATATACTGTCAGCTTCCGTCTTCCACAGAGTCTTTGTGCATCATTTACAGTAGTGTGTGTCTGCAACATCATCCCAGGCCCTGCATCCAGGTTGACTGAAAAGATAAAGAGGACAAGCCTGCAATACCAGGTGCAAGGGAAACAAATTAAACATGAATGTAGGTCACTACCCATACAAATATATATACCTAAGATATATGAAATCGGTGCTGTTACACAGTTAGGCCAGTACTAGACATTTCTTTGAAAATACAAGGCAGCTGAGTCTTGCAAATATTTAAGCCTTGTCATTACTCACTGTTAGACTACACCTCTTTTTTTGAAGAGAGCTGGGCAGTCAAGCCAGGGGTGAATTTGTAAATACCCATCCGATCATCCAATTCCTGTTTGAAGGAGCATGATGAATCACGCTACCTAATTTATAGCGTGAGTTTATTCTAGAGGTGGGGAAGGTACTGTGTAATGAACCTATCCCTTCATTTTGTTTTATTTGCTGATGAAGATTTACATACTTGGTTCTAGTATTTCTAAATGTACAACAAATACAGGACTACTGGGTCATTTCTGACACAGAAAGCAAGGAATATATCGCCCTTCATAAGTCTGCGAGATGCTGAATAAAGGGACAGTGCTTCCAGAGTGCTTCCATTGTTTTCTTGTAACTTAAAGTTTTTAAGGCAGTGATCTCCTTAATTAGTAACTCCAAGGTCTTTCTCTTTGTTTGATATATCTACTAAGGTATATCTCAAAGGGAGCATTGTATTCAATAAATAGCTCATTCAATGCTGACTATCAGGGGACAGCGACTTCTTTAGATTTGGATGATATTCTATTGGCAATTAGGTGTGCCATTTGGAGGACTTTTTGACTACTGTCATTTCATAATGATCCAAGGAGAGGGCATTATTAACCTATGTTCCAAGGTCTTTAAAAATATTGTCATTTGGAGTGGGATGTTGTCTATGTTATATTCTGTGAGGGGGTTGTCTACAAAATGTTGATAATATTGCACTTTTTAGCATTTAATTTTAGCCATTTTAGTATACCAGGTACCTAAATGTGTAAGCTCTAGCTAAACAGCTTGGGTGTAAGAAGGATACTCGACAAAGATTCGCAGTTCATAGTCATCTGCAAATCTGTTTACCCAGTGGACTTGGGTCATGGTCTGGAGATCAGAAAAGTAAATGTTGAACTAAAGAGGCTTCAGTACTTATCCCTATAGGATACCATTGGTGACCTTCATACTCTGTGATGACTCACCTGCTACCTACACCATGCGAGTTCTGTCTTTTAGACACTATTCTATTTATCTTACAGCATAAGGATTTATTTGTAATGTACTAAGTCTACTAACTATGCTAGCATGGGGGATAGTATCTAACTCCTTGGCCAGGTCAATGCACACTGGGACAGCATGACTGCTGTCAACAGCCTGCGTTACTCTTTCAAAGAAGCTAACCAGATTCATTTAACAGCATGCACTCTTGACAAAGCCAAACTTCTGCAGGTCTAGACTGGTGAGAGTTTTAATGTCATAGTTTATCAGGACAGTTATAATATACTCCTGGGTTTCTAAATAAGTATCATTAAGTGGAGGGGCTTATAGTTCCCAGGGTCAGTGGTGGGGCCACCCTTTTGGAGTAGTATAACTAAAGCTGTGTACTAAACCTTAGGGATGAAGCCAGTGGCTAAACTTAGGTTAAATAACTTAAGCAAAACTCTGGCAGGGCTTGTTTAATACTTTTTACTAAACAGGCATGTACATTATCGTGTCCCATGCAGGAAGTATTTTAGCCAACATTTTCTAACTCAGAAATCATGCTAACCATGCTAAAACTAAACACTAACAAGACAACCACAATCATGGGTACATAAATACCCCCAAGTAACAATGCTACAACATTCAAAGATATTCTCTGCGGAACCTCCTAAAAAAACCTTTGTCAAATCATAATATTAGCTGATGTTAATATAGATTGGTAAACTACATAATCTGAAAACCAAACCAATAATATACATCTGTACAAGTTCACCCAACTTCCACCCACACCAACTAAATACAGCAAAGCCACAGCCAATCAACCATCAATTGGATCCTAACATCCTTTCCAAATAAAATATCATCCCATTGAACTCTTGTCAGACAGCCTAGGTGATCACTTACCAATCTACACCATAAGGCACCAAAGCAATACCTCAAAACACGTCATTACAGCCTGGTAAGAAAACCTGCTACATTTTATGAAGAAATTTTTAATAATACACATTTCCTTAAATGAGAGTCACTAAAGGCTCTCCCATAGATAATGCTATTGCTCAGTTCACTAAAATCGTCTTAGATGTTCTAAGCACACAAGCCCTCCTCAGAATAAAAAGAGTCAAAGCCAACCCTGACCCCATGGGTATCCTTAGCAATGTAACAACTCATGAAACAAAGAAACAAAGCCTGGAAGGTCCGGACAAAAAATAAAACAGTTCCCACTTACTAGCATATAGACAACTAAGAAACCTAACTAAACAACATAACACCAAAGATAACCTACTAATCAACAAAGTAAAACCTATTACTCAACCAAGTTAAACATACACACTAATCATGCAAAACTGTTCCGGGCCTCAGTCAATAAACTGTTACATCCAGGACAAGCTATGCAGTCAACAACAAACCTCTGCCTTTTTTTCTTAGTCTATTTAATCTAGTAATGCAATATTGTGGAGGTGTTGTTCCAGTATCTTCTATATTGGAGTGTAGCCATATTTATGTTAGGGATAGTATATTGGGTTTATTTTATGTATCCAGGTGTGAAGTGGGGATATCTTGTTACATATACTCCTAAGGTTTAGTGTTATTATGTTTAAGTTTTTAGGGTCAGCCTTGGGTTTAGGAGTAGTAGTTGGGCCTGGGTCAGGATGTATATCTTCACTTTGAAGCAGAATGGTGATCAGACATGACTGCAGTGAGTTTTGTTTTTTACTAGGTGTTGGGCAGAGTGATATAAAATGCGGTTTACTGAATGTGGTGGTAGCAAGTCTGGTGGTTCTGCGATATGGAAGGGTATAGGGAAGGAGGTGAGGGGAGGTATGAGAGAAGTTGTTTGGTTTATAAGGGTGATTTGTGGTGGTTACTGATGTGTAAAAGTATGTGTGCGGGGTTAGGGAAGATATTGTTACAGTGAGGTCTAGGATAACCAGTAGTGAGGTTAGACAGGATAAGAATATCATCTTGGGTGGTAGTAGCAGTTTGGAGAAAGACATAGGGTTGGTATTGTTGATGAGAAACTAATATAAGGTGGACTTTAGTAGTTTGTGTAGTATATTGTTTTTGAGGGAGCCGGGGTTTAGCTGGTGTTGTAATAGTTTAGGAGGTTGTTGTGGGAGGGTGATAGGAGATGGAGTATGTAATTGGCTGTTAGATGTTTGTGGGTGGGGGAGTAAACTAAGGTGAAGGGGTTTGATTGGTTTGTGAGATTGTGGGTGGAGTGTGTGTAGATATAAATGTAGATATAGTGGGGGTGTGTGGGATAACTCAGAGAAAAACATTTGTAAGTACTCTTCTTATAGCTCTGATTATTTGAGTGAAGGTGTGATTGTTAGCTGGGAGTTTAAAAAATAAAAATTTAGTTGAAAATGATGGTGTAGGAGCTAGAGGGGGGAAGGGATCATAGTTTGGGACATTGTGGTGATGTACAATGCCCTTGGACAGGTAATAGTAGCATTGCAGTTATGTTACAGTGCTGTGTTTTGTTATTTTGTTATAGACAAAATGTACATAGTTTATAAGTGGGTATAGAGGTGCAACAGATAAAACGGTACCTTAGAAAGTGGTAGTTTACCCACTGATTTAGCCCCTTTCTTTGGCAGTGTTTCTTGTACAATTGTTGTTGCTGGGTTCTTTTACCAGTAAGGTTGCTTTGCAGGTCAAATGTACATTAATATATGGAGAAAAAAGGAAGGGAGAGGTGTAAGAGATTCAAGATGGAGAAAGGGTTAAAAGGAAGGACAGCTAAAGGAGTGGTTGAGAAGAATAATGAACTTAGATAGAGCTATCCACAGGATTAGTGCATTAGAGTGGGAGGCAAGTCGTTGTAGTAGAGAGGTAGACAGTGAAGGGTTTAAAACATTTGAGTGCATAAAAAATGTTTTTAAACACTGGTAAGAGGCAAAATATTATAATACCATTTTAAACATATCCAGATGATATTTACAACTTTTAACAAACATATCTTATACTGTCATAGTTGCCTCTACTTTCATTTGAATGTAATCTGATCAGCAAATATATGTGTAATTGTTAATGTATATTATTTAGTGTCTGTTCATGTGTATTACTGAATGTCCATTTAAAAATCTATTATATGTTGTAGCTTTTATCTCTGGGCCTCCAGTGAAAAGGGGTTTTTGACTAAACCCAGTAAACAAAAGCAAAATAGAAATAAAGACATAAAATATTCTTGGAGGTCACCTTCAGTACATGTTCTTTAGGAATGATAGAGGGTTTCAAATACTGAAGAATAGGGTGAGTTGGATAGTCTTCCAGGACTATCCAACGACTGCAAACTGTGCGCCATAATCAACTCTCCAGCTGACACAAACATCCTTCAAAAAGGTCTCACAGAGACAGATAACTGGTGCCAGGCCATGGTTTAAAGCTAAATGCCAAAAAATGTATAGTCATACCCTTTGGCAAAAACAATGTGCCCACAAATTACCACATAGGCAGAAACCCATTAAGTACAGAGAAAGTTATTAGGGACCTGGGGACCCAAGTTGATAGCAATCTCTCCTTTGAAAACCACATTGCCAAAGTGGATAGAAAGACCTTCTACATAGCCCACTTCATCACGAAGGGTTTCACATCTAGATCAAGAGAGGTAATCGTGCCCCTTTATTCATCCCTCATCAGGCCCATCATAGAATACAATGCCCCTTTTGGGATGTACCTTACCCAACACCTGCAGCAATTAGAAAGACCCCAAAGGTATCTCACCAAGAGGATTAAGGGTCTCAAACAGATGCCATATGCTGCTCGGTTAAAAAAACTCCAGCTCTACTCAGTTGCATACCGCCTACTTCGAGGCGATCTATGCCTGACATACAAAGCTATGTCAAATCCAGAATTAATGGACATGCTCCACCTCAGTAAATCTAAATCCCTTAGAGCCACACGCTCGAGGGACTTGAACCTCAGCACAGAAATAAATAGAACTTGCTGGAGGGACAGGTTCATAACCCAGAGGCTCCCTTCGCTCTGGAATAGAATTCCAGTTCATGTGAGGCAGAGCACCTCACTGAATCTCTTCAAGAAGAATCTCGATAGGTGGATGGGGGATCGTAGGGTTGTCCCAGGGATTACTCCCGTGTCACTATTAGACAGAGGCACAGTAAACTAAACCTTAAAAAGGGCACAGTATACTCAAATCAAGGGGTGGCATAAGCCATACAGAATCGGGCTAGGCTTATAATTGCCCCAGGGCAGATAGCCTAGTATGAACCTATAAGATAAAATTTGCACTGAATTCATTTGATAGTATGTTAACTATATCTAATGGAGCAAAGTATGGGGTGCCATTATGAATTAGTTTAGAGTAATGATGAGTGTTATTTCTTAGTTTTCTAACACAGGTAAAGGATTTATAATGGATCTTATCTTTGGATGCTAACCTATGTTCATGGGCTGTTTTAGTAGACCTAGTAGTATAGTTTCAAGTTCATAGTCAATTTTTTGATGTTTCTTTGATATGAGGGTATTTTGATCTGCTGTATATTTTAAGGATGTTTTTCTTTTATTGTTTATTTATGTTACTGGATCACCAGTGGTGTATGTTTTTAAATTTCCCATTATAATTAGAACTGGTTGAGACTGCCTGTTTTATAAATTTATTTAAGTGGGCATAGACCTCCTTTGTGAAGTTATCTGCTGTTCCACTGTCTGGGATAATGTTTGAAACTTCACTATAGAATTTGTTGAGATCAGTACATGTGAAATCCTTGAATTCTGTTGTATTTGTTTCAGTGGGTTTAGAGATTTTGATGGCGAAGGTCACTAGTTCAGGATCTGACTTAAACATGGAAGGAGATACATGGAGGAACAGTACATGAAGAAGCTGTATTTATTAGGATGAGATCAAGAACATTATACCCTTTTATGGGTTTGTTAACAATCTGGTCCAGGATGATTTTTGTTTATTAAATCTATGAATATTAGGACATATCCTACATTGGAGATATAGATCATTTATTGAGGGCTAGTTAAAACCTCCCACAATTATGAAGTCTCTGTTTATAGGGAGTTCATCAAGTACATTTAGGAAACTTACATGATTTTCAGGGGAGGCATCGGGTGCCCTGTAGCAGACTATACAATGATAGTCAGGCCTGTTAAGTATGATTTGGAGCTCAATAAGTTCCATTTGTAAGTCTCTAGGAATCTGTTTAGAGGGGATATGGGCACTATCAAAGATGGATATACTACCACAGTTGCTTTCAAGTCTGAAGGTGGGGTAGGCACAAACTCAGGTGTGGAAGGAATGCTTTCTGAACATTTAAACAGATATGGATACATTCTGAATGCAGGGGAGAATCAAGGTCAGGCAGTTTGTTGTTGAGACTTCTGACATTGAGCAGAGCCATATTAATGTGATACTTTTTTGGATTTGATATGTTAGTTACATTGGGATGTCCACTATGGACTCAGAGTAAAAAGGCACTATGGGGGCAGCAAAAGCTTTATCCAGTGAATGGAAACCTTGGAAGGAGAGGTGCAGGTCACCCTTTGCAAGGCAAGAAGGACTGTCAAGCATCTCATTACATGCTGACAAATAGTGGATCACCCTGTAATGACACCAACTATTTAGCCAATTGTTCAAGCCAATTATCTTTTCCTGATACCTAAGCATCATTCTTGGAGTAGGAAGGATTCCATTCAGAACTAGAATCATGTACGCATTTGTGACATGCATAGAGATTTCAGACATGTTCCTCTGGATATACCTTAGGGTTTCACATCCCAAGTTGTTCACCGCCCAGATGGACCACTACCATATAATAGTCATATTTGTTAGGTGAAAGGGTTTTAAGTGCCATTGAGATATCTGGAATTCTGGCACCTGAAAAACATCTCAAAGTTGCCCTGCCTTTGCCCGGCCTAGTGAGAGGGGAATCAGTGTGCCTGACTATAGAGTTACTGGAGTGGATGGAAAACAGAAAGTTTACCCCAGGGATCACTTCAATGGCTCTGCTTGACAGAGGCACAGAAACCTAATCTAAGGGGGCGGCTAGGCTTATAAATGCCTTTGGAGAGATAGCCTAGTACCTACCTATGAACCTATGAAGCTATGATCACTAAAAAAAAACTTTGTTTTCTAATGGTCAGGTGTACTGAAATTGAGATAATTTAACTTCTGGTGACTTGTCATTGAATGTCTGCCTGAAGATGATGTGGTGCTGGATTTTCACTAAGACCCAGTCTTCATGGGTCTAAGAGTTTTTGGCAATGATTATTCATTGCCTCAGCATAAGACATTTTATTGTGAGTTAGTATAGAGTGTGGTGGTTGTGTGTGCTGCATACAGTCTGTGCTTTTGTGTTGACAGTGAGGCCAACATACTTAAGTATTTGTATTTCTCACAAACAAATTTTTTGTGTTGATGAACAGATCATTATCTCTGAGCAGAAGGTAGTTACTACACTGAGTAAGGACACAAAGTGCTATGAGGCTGACAACAGAAGGAGAAACAGGCTCACCTCCCATCTTGGCCCAGAGATTTTGAGAATTAATTAGGATTACATTGAGTACTATTTAGTTTCATATGTTCACATATGTTAATAAGCGATTACTAGGTTAATGACCCTAAATGGCCTTTTTAGGCTTAGTCATGCTTCCCAAATGTATTTGACAGGTTATAATACCCCTCAATTTATACGTGGTACAGCTTCGGTATAAGTGGCTGAACATTTGCAAACTTCCTCTTTCTAATAGGGACACCAGTAGCAGAGTGTGGTGAATTTACAATTCTGTATCCACTGATCCACTCTATGTTTGAAAACATGCAGGGAGAGGAATTGATTCAAATGGATGGCAAGCCTGTTCCAGAGAAGAGGTAGTGTCTGATACACATACTTGTCCCTGCAACATGTCCTACTTATGTTGCAGATGAAGTTTAGGTCCTTAGATTGGGTGTTTCTGATGTTATTTGCTTTGAAAAGCTGGGGTGTGGGGTAATAGGCCCATCAGGGCTGGATCATTTTATTTTATTTATTTTATTTATTTTACATTTGTTAACCGGGATGGTCCGACTGGACGAGGTCCATTTACAGAGGAGGATCATAAGATCATAGGAGATTACTAGGCTATTGACCCACAGGTCATTTTAAGCCTAGCTGTTTTATCCCAATGTAATACAATAGAAATGCTAGTCAATAGCCAAGACTGCATTTAGCGATGACTGCCCATGTCCAGGAGGGCTGTGGGAGCTACCCCGGTAAGAATTTATGGTGCCCCATCCACTCATCCAGTTTTCTCTTGAACAGTGTCATAGAGGTCCTCTGTTTCACATGAATTGGTAGCTTGTTCCAAAGACATGATAGTCGCTGGGAGATAAATCTCTTCCTCCAGCATTTAAGTCACAGGCCATATTTAGGTCCCTGGAATGGGTAGCCCTAGTCCCATTTGATTTACAGATATGCACTAAGTCCATTAGGTTTGAGTCTTGGATTGCTCTTTAAGCCAGTCATAAGTCTCCCCTAAGAAGTCTATACAATACGGAGTTTAGTGACAGGCCTTTAGTTGGTCTGTGTGTAAGGCACACACTGGAGCCCCTTGATCTTCTCTGTTAAAAATATCTGAAGTCTCTTTAATTGCTGCAGGCGCTTAGTACAGAACCTGCCGAATGGGGCGTTATACTCAATTAGGGGCTGGATAAGTGCCGAGTATAGGGAGGTTATAACTTCTTTTGCTCTTGAGGTGATGACATTACTAATCAAGTGTGCTACATAGAAAGCTTTTCTTACCACAGTAAATACATGGTAGTCAAAGTTAAGGTCTCAGTCAACTTGTGATCCCAGGTCCCTTACCACTTCATGGGTACTTAGGGTATTGTTGTTGAATTGAAGGGGATGATGACGCATTTCTTTGCATTCCGTTTGAGACCATGACTAATACACCAATCTATGGTCTGCATGAGACCCTCCTGGAGTATACTGACATCATTTGGGAATCCAGTAGTTGGACCCAGTTTACAGTTGTCTGCAAACTTGGTCAGCCAAAACCTTTAGTTTTGACCTGAACTTCTGAGAAGTATATACCAAACAGTAGGGGGCCCAGCACTGACCCTGTGGCACCCTGCTGGTTACAGGTCTGGATGGCACAGTGGTGCAGTGGTTATCATTGTTACCTCATAGCAAGAGGTTCTCCAGTTTGATTCTTGGCTGGGGTTCTTTCTGTGTAAAGTCTGCATGTCCTCCATGCATTTGTGTGGGTTTCCTCCCACATTACAAAGACATGTGTCTGAAGCATTTTTCCCCTGACCTCCGCTGAAAACTGACTGATTCCAAGTCAGGCTTTCCCAGTAAACAAATGTTACATAAAAATAAATAAATAAAAAGGTCTGTTGGTTGATGTGGAGTGACCCACTTTGATAGTGTGTCCAGTTTGTGAGCCAGTTGGCAACCCGTCTTACAATGAAGTGGTTTACATTCAGTTTGCTAAGTTTATCGTGGGTCTACTTCAGTTAGTCAATTCAGTCAAACTCACTAGTCAGTTAGTCAAACTCACTAACTGTCGAACACCTATCCGTCTACTCCTTTTTGTCAAAGTCACAAATCAGCGAATGGACTTTTTATTGAAACTTTTCCCAGGGATAACCAATGGTAGGCCACCATCTGGAATTTGTCCTTTTCTTCACTATAGTGTGAACTCAGAGTTGATAGATATAGTTGGGGGAGTTGGGGGGGGTCTTGGAGGCATAGCCCCCCTCAACTGGGTAGATGTTAAGCTTTACGATTTTTTTGATGGTTGCTAGATTGGCCTACCCTTGGTTATCCCAGGGAAAGTTTTGATAAAATTCCATTCACTGATTTGTGACTTTGACAAAAAGGGGTCGATGAATAGGTGTTCGACAATTAGTGAGTTTGACTAGGTGAGATAGACCTGTTTATCAGTAATGCCTGAATGTGGGATTGTGTCAAAAGCCTTTGCCCAGTCGAGGTATGCTGTGTGCACAGATTTGCCCTTATCAGTGGCCTTGACCACACTTTCAAAGAAATCCACCAGCTTTAACAGGCAAGATCTGCCCTTCATGAAGCCAAATTGGGTAGGATCCAGGGTTTGGAGGTCACGCATGTCTTTATTTATTTGGCTCATAATGATACGTTCTCTGGCCTTGCAAATGAGGCTGGTCAGGCTTATGGGTCTATAATTCCCTGGGTCTGTTGCTAGGTCACCTTTGTGGAAGGGAATAACTGTAGCTATTCTCCATTCCACAGGAATAAAGCCTGTGGTTAGGCTATGATTGAAAAGGGTACTTACTGGTGATGCTAGTTCATGTTTTAGCCTGTTTAGAAGACAGCCTGGGATGTTGTCTGGTCCCATAGAGGCTATGTTTTTTGCCTTGGCTAGGGCTTTAAGAATGCTTTGATTGCCATGCATAGATCATATCTCAGCAGTCTGTAGGAGATTGAGTGCAATGATAAGGCTTTGAGGTAGTCTTCATAGGACATCTTATCTATACCATATATTCCTTTTGTGGAAAAACTACATGGACACTGAAGTTGTTGTATATGCCTGGTCAGTACATACCAAAAGGGGCGCTGTACTCAATGATTGGTCTAATAAGGGCTGAGTATAGGGGGACAGTGACTTCTTTGGCTCTAAATGCCATACCCTTGCTTATAATTTGTGTAATGTAGAATTATTTCCTTACTACAGTAGACACATAATGGTCGAAGGCCAAGTCACTGTCTACATGCACTCCCAAATCCCTGACCACATGATTAGGTCTTTGGGATGTAATATCAAAGTAGCAATTTTAAGTGATAGTTGTCTTTCTAAAAGATACTACTATGCATTAATGGTAGTGAGTTTTAGACTGTGAATCTGGCACCAGTTATTAATTTGTGTCAGGTCTTCTTGGAAATATGTTTGTGTCATTGGGGGATTCTATGACTGCACCTAGATTGCAATCATGTGCAAACTTCAGAAAAGTAGATACCAGAAAAGACTATCCCTATCACCAATCCCTGGGGAACTCTGCTAGTGACTGGCCTTTGGTGGCGGTAGACTCAACAATCCTGATTTCTTGTGTCCTATCTGTGAGCCAGTTAACTATCCGGTGGGTAAGGTAGTGGTTTGTACCTAATTTCTTGAGTTTCTTTACAATGCCTATGTGGGTATTGTGTTGAAGACTTTGGCCACAACAGGTATGCACCATTTTCCCCATTTCTTCTTTGCCTTGGTGACCTTCTCAAAGAAGTCTGCCAGTTGAGTAGGCATGACCTGCCTTTGACAAAACCAAACTTGGTTAGATCCAATGTCTGAAGGTTTCCTATGTCATTCATTATCGTGTCCAAGATTATTCTTTGCATGGTATTACACATAAGACTAGTCAGGCTTAAGGAGAGGTAGTTTCCCAGGTCCATGGATGGCCCACTCTTGTGAAGAGGAATAACAGTTACATCCTTCCATTCCACTTGGCGTGAAACCTGTTTGGAGGCTACAACTGAATAGTGCCTCTTGTGGGCCTAGTATCTCATGTTTCATTTGATTAAGGAATTATCCTGGCATATTATCAGATCACATTAATGCAGTGTTTTTGGTCTTGAAGATGATTTGTACCCTACTGACAGTTGGAGAGCTATGGTTGAGGGCATTTATTGACAGCTGTCTGGGGAGAAATCAGGGTAAAATTAGAGCTGAATTTATTGGCCAGTAGATTTGCTATATCTTCTGGCTCAGTATAGGTGGCTCTATTTACAATTAGTTCTGCACATTGAAGTGTATTGCCTTTTAGTTTTTGGAATTAGCTGAAGCATACCTTTTGGCTGACTTTAGCCTGGGTGGCTACTTTTACCTCAAATTTGGCTTTGGCAGACTTCTTTAGCTATGTTAAGAATCTAAGTGGCAACTTACAGACATGCACTGAACTAGTGCAAAATAGCACAAAATATGCTGAACCTACTGATATTGCCAACATCCTGGCAGATAGATTCAGTGCAAACTTCACCCCCCTCTCACCTTCAAAAGGGTCCACAACAATACCGGAAAAGTGCAGTGTCCCAAAAATCACATACGCACAGGTGAAAACAGCCCTTTCAAAAGCCAAAAATACAGCATCAATGGGACCACATGGTGTCCCAGGCTGCATCTTGCATGAACTACAGAAAGAACTAACCCCCCACCTAAACACGCTGTTCAACCTCAGCCTCTCCACAGGCTACATGCCCATAGAATGGTGCACAGCAATGGTTATTCCTCTCCACAAAGGAGGGGCCACAACTGACCCTGGTAACTATCACCCCATAAGCCTGACTAGCCTGGTCTGCAAGGCTATGGAGCGCATCATCATGGAACTCATTAACAAAGACATTGGAAACCTCCAAACACTTGACCCGACCCAGTTCAGCTTTGTTAAGGGCAGATCATGCCTACAAAACCTGGTTGACTTCTTTGAGAGAGTCACCAAGGCCATAGATGAGGGAAAGGTGGTTCATACAACCTACCTTGACCTTGCCAAGGCTTTTGACACCATTCCCCACTCGGGTATTACAGAAAAACTCACCAGCCTGAACATAAACCCCTACGTCATGAGATGGGTTGCCAACTGGCTTACAGACAGAACTCACACAGTAAGAATAGCAGGCTCCAGGTCCGACTCTAAACCAGTCACAAGTGATGTCCTGCAAGGCTCGGTCCTGGGACCCCTACTGTTTGGCATATACTTCTCAGAAGTACAGGCAAACACAGGAGGACTATGGCTAATCAAGTTCGCCAATGACTGCAAACTGGGAGCCATAACTGACTCCCCGGCTGACATGGACACCCACCAAAAGGGACTTACTGAGACGGACACCTGGTGTCAAAGTCATGGCCTCAAGCTAAATGCCAAAAAATGCATAGTCATCCTGTTTGGGAAAAACAAAACATCCATGATGTGAACATACCACATAGATGGCAGCCCCCTTAATACAGAAGAGGTAATAAGAGATCTGGGGATCCGGGTAGATAGTAATCTCTCCTTTGACAATCATATTGCCAAAGTAGTTAGAAAATCCTTCTATGTGGCCCATCTAATTACTAAAGGGTTCGCATCTAGAAATAAAGAGGTTATAGTGCCCCTCTACTCGTCACTCATTAGACCCATCATAGAGTACAATGCCCCATTTGGGATGTACCTCACAAGACACTTCCAACAGCTGGAAAGACCACAAAAGTACCTCACCAAGAGGATTACTGGTCTGAAACATATGTCCTATGCAGCCTGACTGAAAAAACTCTGGCTGTACTCAGTGGCATATCGCTTACTCAGAGGTGATCTCTGCCTTACTTACAAAGCCATGTCCAACTCAGAATTGATGGACATGCTCCACCTAAAGAAATCCAAGTCATTGCGAGCTACACACTCTAGTGAGCTAAACCTCACCACAACAATAAATAAAACATGCTGGAGGGATAGATTCCTGTTACAGAGAATCCTCATGCTTTGGAACAAAATTCCAAATTACATCAGGAAGAGCCCCTCACTAACACTCTTCAAGAGAAACCTTGACGAGTGGATGGGTAACAGAAAATACACCCCTGGGATCACTTCATTGGCTCTGCTTGACAGAGGATCAGTTAATTAATCAATGGGGTGGCAAAAGCCGACAAAATCTGGCTAGGCTTATAAATGCCCTTGGCTAGATAACCTAGTACCTACCTATGAACCTATAATTAGTTCTCTGAGTTGTTTACACAGTTTGATGAGGGAATTCTTACCTTGCTGGCATTGTGCTTCCTATATTATGTCATGATCTTCTTTCCTTTGTTATACAATGTATTGATGTTGGGATTCCTCTGGGGGTCATTTTTTTTTGAGTTTGTCCTGTGCTTATTTCAGGTAGGAACCTCTACCTCTATGCAGCTGTATACATTGTTGTAAAATGTTTTTTGTGAATGACTCTGCATAAATAGTGGTGCTCCCTGGGTTTGTGGGGATAGGGGTGGTTCTTCAAATCTTGCCAGGGTGTCACTTAAAATTAGGAAGTTTGCACTTAAATAAAAGTTCCAGGATCATGTTGTTAATGAGATAGTTCATAAGTAAGTACAACGCTAGCTGCCCTTGCAGGTCATTTTCCAATTTCCATTTAAAAATGAGAATCAAACTCTTTACCTTGTGTATGTGAGGTAAACACTTTAACCATTATGCCAAGGTTGCCCCCCCCCAAAAAAATGCGTAGATTTCTTGCATTAGCTGGGAACTGAATTCAGGTCAGCTGCTTGGAAAGCAGCTCTAATCATCACTACACTACCGATGCTACTCAGCTGAGTTACCCGCATTTAGAGAAACGACAGGTGTCAACCCAATCGAAGTGTGAAGCCTCACCCTGAGGAACCACTTCCTTGATCATGATATTCCCCCTGCCAGATAAGTTAATAGGATATACTGGAGAAGAATACAGTTATGCGTATTTTCTTATTTAAGTGTTAAACTGAGTTGTTGTATAAACTAAATGAGGCAAAATGATGTTGGTAGGGCTGCTATTAGATGAACTAATGGGGTAAAGTAGGCTTGTTTGGTCTAGTTATGAAGAGCTCTCACCCCAGCTGTCCATTTGAAATCTGTGCATTTACAGGTAGCAAAATCAGCTTGCAGACAGCAATGTAAGGATCAGATGATAGTACACATTGGTATATTAAGACCATGCTGCCCACTGAATATTTAGCAGTCAAATATTAGCAAACACTCTTGGTATTCACTGTGTGTCTTCAAAGTAATTTACTTACAGTGGACTTCTGCACTGGAGGTTATTTACAGTACCATCATACCATTTCAACCACATTGCCCAAAATGTTCACAATTCAGTAGAAGTAAATGATTCAAAATTCAACTCAGATAAATAACTCACAGTTCAGTCCCTCTGCCATTTGATAAAACACTCTCTCACTCTCTCTCCAGCAGTGACTCTGCAGTAGTTCCTTTCTCTGCCTGATAGATAGGTAGAGCTAGAGATAGATACATAGATAGCTAGATAGACAGATAGATATAGACAGATAGATACAGAGGTATATACATACAAAGAGGAAAGAGAGCTATAAAATAAATAAGGGGACTGATACCTACAGATTGATATTGATTTATATCTTAAGCGAACAACAATCAGCAATACAGCTTTCTCTTTAGGTCTTCCTGGAGCATGCACATGCACATTTATTCTTTTGTTTATCTTTCTATCTACATACGAGTGTGTGTGTGTGTGTGTGTGTGTGTGTGTGTGTGTGTGTGTGTGTGTGTGTGTGTGTGTGTGTGTCTCGGTCTTCTAGTTATATTTACTCATGCTGTCTTCCTTATTCATTAATTTTTTCACAAGTGTATGAAAAACCAGCATAAGGTCTGTCCAAAACCTGCTGAAAAACCTCATTTGCCCATTTCTTTGTGCCATCATAACCTATAAAAGCATGACTGTCTCAGAGTTCTGAGGAAAGCATACGCTCCAGATACATGCATTAATCATAATACATTTTACTTTTCAGATTTATGTTAGTCCTGTTTTACACTACAATAAAATCCTCTCTTCATGATTCAGGCAGTTATTAAAACATTTTTTTCAACAAATAATATCAGATGGGTTAAAAATCACAAACATCTTTATCCTGTCATGGCAACCACAGCTCTACTTCATATGCATTTTTCCATCTTTGACTGATTACTTCCAAAGCAACACTTTCATGATTTCAAATTCTTCAGGGACACTTTTATGAGTAAGATGGGTAGAATTATTTTTTTTATTTTTTATTTATTTACACATTGTTAGCTGGGTTAATACCACTGGGCCAATGGCCTCTTTTCAGGGGAGACCCTAGGTGGTTTTTACAGTGAGTAGGGGGAATTTGGTCTGGACATCAGGGAACATCCCCTACTCATTGTTTATTGCACAAATTTCCCATTCCTAGAGAAGTGGTGGATGGGAGGAGAAGCGCGGAAGACAATATGGCAGACAAACATAAGGAACATGACGTGAAGATTGAGCAGGAGAGTGATGTTAATGGATATATAGTGAATTTAGTGGTTTTATTTCAGCAAAACCTGTATGGTGAAACTGAGTTGAAGAAAACTGTGGATGGGTGACACAGGAAGAAGGAACTGTAACTACAGTCTTCCAGTCAGAACGACTGCAGAATGGAAAACTAGAAGCAATTCTGCAGCAAGCAGAAACACAAGATGAGGAGAAATAAAGGACAACATCTAACAGAATGAAGGTAAAGGAGCTAATACTATTCAATGCCACTCTCATGCCTTCTTCATCAGACATGCCAGACTGTCTCAGTTCTTCTTTCACACAATCAATCCATCTCCATCCTTGTTTTCTCTTGCCTTCTACTGTCTGTCTCAAATCTTCTTCACAAGATTGTCTTTTGCTTTTGAGCAACTGTAATCTGTTCTCGTTGACTGTTTCTGCAACTGGAGCTACTTGTACTTCTGCTCTAATGTCCTCACTTATTTGTCTCTCCCACAGTATGCATCCTACCAATCATCTTAAGCACTTCATCTCCATCATCTGTAGCATCCTCAACTAATCTGCCATCACAGACCAGGTTGCTGTATCATAGTCTAATACTGACCACACACCATTTTGCACACCTTACATTTGAGCTTTCTTGGAATTCTTCTGTCACACCTTACACCTGACAGTCTGTGCCATGCAGCTTTAGCCCTCCTGACTCTAGCTTTGACCTCTGTAATCAGACTTTCCTTCTCTTCAGACAACCCTCCTAGATACTTGAAGCTGTTAACTTTTTCCACTCTTCCATCTCAGTTTTCAGCTTCTTCTGATTTCCCCCCATTTACTGCTATTATGTTTTTTTATCTTTAGTCAGTTTCATCCCTTGTGGCTTGAGTTTTGCCGTTTTGCCTTCCATTTCCCTATCTTTTGCTGCAGTTCTTGTTCAGACTCTGCCTTCAATGCCAGATCATCTACCTAAAGCTGATTTGATGACCAGACTCCTCTGACCTGTTTGCTAATGTAGTCCACCAAAGCACACCCCGGTGCACTGGGAACCAACCTGTGAGTCTAAACACTGTTTGTACTTGTGTCACTTGGTCATTTCTCTTCATATACCAATGAGTACCCTCTGGAGCCATTTCTTCCATAAATCACCCATCATCTTGATCATATCTGCTGTGACCTCATCTGTGCCTGCTGCTTTCTTAAATTATCTGAGTGCTGTTCTTACTTCTTCTAGGGTGGGCTCCTCTTCTTCTTTCATTGCAGACTGTGCCAGGGCAGTACAGCTTCTGTGAGGTTTTGTTCATTCAGAAGCTACTGGAAGTATGCCTACCATTTGTCTTTCATGTCCTGTGGACTGGAGAGCAGGTTGTTGCTGGCATCCATTATGAATGGTGTCTGATGACTATCTTTTTTATTTTTCCTTTTCCATCTTTTAACCTGGTAGAGTTCCTCTAATGCCATGTTCTTTGCTATTGTAACTGCTCTCTTGACCTCTTTGTTAGGCAACCCGTATTCCTTCTTAGCCTGGTCCATCTTTTCTATCTCCCACTTCTTCCTATATTTTTTCTTTCTTTTAATGACTTCCTGACCTTCTGCATTCCAATACCAGCTTTTCTTATGTACCTTATTTTCATACCTGGCGTAGCCGCATATCTGTTCTATAGACGTCACACATAGTGTTTTGAGGCAATGCCATTGTTCTTCAACTTCACCTATTTCCTTTTCATCCAAAGGCGGTATAGCCCTGAGCATTTTCTTGAAACAGCATAGGTCACTTCACCAACAGACCAGTGCATGATCATAATATGCAGAATGCAACAGGCATCCTACATGCAGTAGTTGGGTCATACTGAAGGGCACCATCAGACTCATACAGAACTTGAATCAGCTCTTCAGAAAATGGAGTTAAGAACCACATCACCTGTAAAAGAAAAAAAACAGGGAAGGCAGGAAAATAAACATTACTATATATCAATAAAGCATAACATGAAGAACTACCTAAATAACATTTAAGAAACTACTAAAAAAAGATTAACTACCTGGCAACTGATGGAACAATACCAGGAACTGTTTCAGTATCTTCAAGGCAGAAGCCTGTGAGATTCCCAATGTGTCCCAGTTGGTGTCTGGAAGGTCGCTATTGCAAGTGTAGTGAGGGTTATCTATATTGTGGTGCCCACAGGAATAGGAAGTCCATGAATTCCTCCAGTGCTCCTACAGGGTTCAAACATGCCCATTAAGATCCTTATAAAGTCCCAGACCACTCTAAACCTATCAAGGATTTCCTGATTTGCAAAGTTACAATGAGTAATCCTTTGCTTATATTTTGGCCTTCTTGGAGGGCAAGCACTGCTAGAGCAAAAGGTTTTAGCCTGAGCAAGACAAGCAACTCAGACCTAGAAATAGCAAAGCTCACCAAAAGTCATAGCATTTTTGCTGGTTGCAACTCTGATAGATTTTGCAATGCTACTCTTTATATAGCACATCTGTGACCAGCGTGGAAAAGCAAGAACATTTGAGTATGAGTAGCAAATGGTGTAAACAGAGTTTATTAGTATATGAAAATTTACATGACTCCTAATTTCCATCTCATTATTTGCTGATTTGCATAAGTACATTTGAGGTCATTGCACATTGCTGTAAATGACCTCTATGAATCGTAGCTCAGCTGCACTCATTATTGCACTCTCAAGACAGCCTTAATTCATTTGCATAACTAACTATGAATACTGGCCATAGTTAATCACAGATAATTGGAACCATTTTCAACAGGAGACTGTTAAATATAATAAATGTTTCTTTATTACTAAATGTGATTCCTTGTTACATATTTTTATAACATATATGAATATTGGCCTATTTCATCAAGTGACAGAGAAACATCATAAATAATTGGTAATTCACTTTGTGGTTGATCTAAATCAAATTGTAGTATTGGAAATATTTTAATTTAATATAAGAAAAGACGTCCCAGGATTTAATAAAATCTGTGTAGGCTCTGTGTAGAGCCTACACAGAATGTATGTTTGTACACGACCACAGTTCCCCCTTGGAAACTCACCATGCATATTAATGATAATGAGCTGCCGAGGGACAGCATAGGAACAGGGATATTGAATCAGTGTATGAAGCTATGTGGAGGCTACCTGTGGTTGTGGGTGCACGGTCAGATGTTATGTACACGGTGTGGCTCCCTGTAATGCACCCCACCACTGTTGAAATGTTATGAATTGTGTTAACTGTGTAATATATAAGTTATATGGTTTTATTTTATTTTATTTATTTATTTTTTTATTTTTCTGCATGTTTACGTGTCACAGCGTGGACCGCAGCAATGCCAAGCTACGCTTACATATAGACAGCTGACACCTGCTACACATGTAAAAATAGAAACTGGATGTAATCAATTATTATAATTAATTATTTTATTTTTCTGTTGCAATTTTGTTGTTGTTTGTAATTGCTGTTTGCATGGTACAGAGGGCCGCAATTGTAAGCAACACTTATACATACATAGCTGACACCTGCCAGACATTTAAACATAGAAACTGGATGTAATTAATTATTTATTTATAGGTTTGTTTACACATGTTTGCTCGGCGTGGTGCTCAACAACACTAACAGGTAGCCTAGTAGTATATGTGAAGGTATACCAGTTTTCATAATATCTAAGTAGTTAAATGGGTAGCGTTATGGCCTTATGTGTAGTAAGTTCTGGGTTTGAGTCCACTGCACGCAGAACATGTTTGCAATTTAATGTACAATTTTTGTTTAAATTAATAACAAAATTGTGATATATATGGCACCGATGCACTCTGCTCAACCATGCTAATGTCTTCCAATGTTTGTGCGGTGCTAAGCTTAGCTAAAACCTCGGTTGTGCGAGTTTTCTTACTGTTCAGCTCTGCTTAGCTGGTCTGCACACTGCTAAGCAATGTGGCACTTTTTTGAATGTTGCTCAATAATGTATAAGGGTGAGAAAACAGCCTATATTAAGCATAATAGGTGGGAATTCTGCAACATTTATTGGAGTTCAATCAACTGTTGATATGGCAGGTGGTGCTGGTGAAGATGTGTGCTTTCAAGTGCTGAAGTGAGGTATTCAGGAGTCCAGGGACATGGTTGGGCTCCTGGTAAAAAAACATGAACCTAGGCTGCTGCAGGTTGGATTCCAGAGCTCAGAATGTCAGGCAGAGGCCCAAGGCCATTTATCCAGGGGACTCATCAGTGTTACTGGTATACCCCCACACAGGTGAGCAGTGTCATCATCATTATGATGACCTGAAGAGGAAAAAGAGGGGAACACTGGAAATCTGGGTCCAAGAAGCTAGAGAAGGGGATGTCCCTACAAATATGTAAGTAATTGTTCCTCTCTTTTACCAGTATGCAAGCTGAATGTCTGCAAAATTGGTATGCATAATGGTGTGCTTCTCTCTCAAAAGCTGTAGCTGAGAGGACTGGCAATGTCGTGTCCCATGCTGGGTGTCTGGCCAGGTTGCACTGTCAGTGTGGTAAGTACTGCTGTATTATGCTAACTGTAGTGAAATAAGCAAGAAAGAGTAAAGCATTTACTGCAATAAAGTATACACAAGATAAACTGTAGTGCACTAAATGGGCACGTACAACTGTAGTGCAATAAATGGGCAATTACAGCTGCAGTGCAATAAATGAACAATAATAACTGTAGTGCAATAAACAATACCAATAACAGTAAGCAAAATGGTGTACAGCAGGACTGTATTGTCATAACCATTGCAGAAGAGCTGTATGCACTGATTGTCTATGGTAAGGTTGCTGCAGTCAAGTCAAGTAACATTGCAATAGCTGCAGAATACAAAACTAATGGCCTGAAAACTGTATTGCTTAACTCACAGTACTGTCCAAGGCTGGCTCCAGGCCAATATTTGTCACATAATGCTCTCTGTTCCTCCTACTTCAGGTAATAAAGGTACATGGGTGAGGTAGTCCAGTCCATGGCAGATATTGTGTGGAGACTTCACAGATATTTTAAAGCAATACCAATTAAAACGTGTTCATCAGCACTGTTGATTATAAAATAAAGCTGTATTAATATATGCAATATGGTTGTATTCCATGCATGTGTGTTCTATAGTCACTGCAGTCAATTATACAATGACTGGTCATTAATATTCTAAAACGAGCACGCGGATTGGCCAGCCCAACGAGCATACCCATTGTAAATCTGAGAATATACCAATGAAAAAAGGCCTAATCACCCATAATGTCCAGCACAACATATCAGAAAGGGACCCTAATCTACATGAAGGCCTTATATATTCTACAGTGGTTGCATGTCTTTGGCTGATGATAGTGCAAATCAGCTGTTTTGGCTGCAATTACCATTTCAGAACCACAGATTGGTTTACAGGTAATCACCTGCTGCTGGGAACCATGTTTAAAAGGCAATCAGCTGCCTCTAGGGAAACATTCTGTATGAGACCTTCCTCACACAGAGCATGCTATTGTGACAACTATATTAGCACCACATATCAACAGAGGAGTACTGCACTCAATCAGGTATGTAAATGTTTTTGTGTACAGCAGCTTGCAGATGGGGTGAATAGACTTATGGGGAACAGTGATTACAGCATTAAGCCTGTCTTAGGCCTGTGATAATGACATGTCAATGACCTCCTGCTGTCTTACACCTACACAGGATGTACAAAACATCAAGGATGCATTGGCTTTAATCATTGTGGCACACTGGTCTCACTGGAGTGTCCCTTTATAGTGGTTGTAATACCACGCTGCTATTCATGCGGCATTGTTTGTATGACATACTATCGAGGGGTTTCCCATAAGGGACACACCTCCGTAGACCTGAGTGTTGGGTGTATGATAATACAGCAGTAGCTGTCATGGCACACATGGGTATACCTGACTATTGCTACTATCTCAGTTGTATCCACACACTTTGTTTGCACACTGTGGAGTATGACATGTATGAGCAAGCAGTGGTTAGTGCCAGCCATTTTGGCCTTGCTGTATCTGTGCATAGTGCATGTCCATATATGTGATCCTGTAATGTGTTCCCCTTTTGTTGTCTTTCAGGAATTATGTACCATAGACATCATGCATCCTTCTCAGATGCAGAGAATGAAATCATACTGCAAGCACTAAGGCAACATCATCACATCCTACTATCCAGGGGGAGACAAAGCAAGGAACAGTGGAATGCACTGTGGGCAGACCTTGTCCGTGATATGAATGGCACAGGCCAGCAGGGAAGGACATATGAGCCAGTTCAACATGGGGCAACCAACATGATAAATGCGGCATGACGAATGGTAGCAGACGTAGCCAGGGATTGTGCTGTCACCGGTAGAGGGCCTGCAGCGGAACAACCATTCTCATCCACTGAGGAATTCCTGGCATACCTAGGCACACACAATAGCTCCCATCCATCACACCATACATCATGGAGGTGGGTGCCACAGTTTCCACAGCTGAGGTGTGTGCAGGTAAGCTTATTGTGATCAGCACTGTAATACTGTAGCAGTCGTGTCAAGTTTTAGATACTTTTATGTGGGTGTCAGGTCTTTGTTCTTTGGGGAGGAGGTTTAACCTCAGTTATACACTCAGACTCAGACTGTGACCAATACAACAAGTAACACAGTAACTACTGTAAATGTGAGATATATGGACATATTACCTTGTGCAACATGAGGTGGTACTGACATTACCCCACCCTCAACTTTTCACAGGGCCATCAGGTATTGCCTAAGGCTGTGGTCCTGCTCCTGGTAAGCATGACACTTTTTTTTTAAGGAAAAATTATATTCTAGTACAGTTAAGGGACAGAATAACGCCCTATGTAAACAGAACTATGTGTGTAAATAGCTAGGATGTTTTTAAATTCCAGTCTGGAACAAGCACCTAAGGTTTCTAGAAGGGGTAGTCACAAGAGTGTAGTTCAACAAACAGGTATACTTTGGCAGTTACAGTTAAGAGCAGATAAGGCACCTGGTTTATATGAGGTAAGGAATCTAAAATGCATTTTAAAATACAACAGGTTGAAGGCAAATACACTGGCCAGTGAAATGTGTATTTCCATATATTTGTTAAGAGAGCTGTACTGAGCCAGATGATATAGCAAACCTCCTGGGTGATAAATTCAGCTCCAACTTTACTCCTCTCTCCCCCTCAACCTTTCCTCAGGAAATATCATCAAATATAATTCCCCCTACTATCACAAGAGAACAGGTCCTTAATGCTCTCTCTAAGACCAAGAACACTGCATCTATGGGCCCAGACAATATCTCAGGATGCCTTGTAAATAGCATGAAACATGACCTATCAGGGCATCTGGAATTACTATTTAACTGTAGCCTCCAAACAGGCTTTGTGCCTTATGAATGGAAAAAGGCAACTGTCATCCCTCTGCACAAAGGTGGGCCATCTACAGACCGTGGAAAGTATAGACTCATAAGTCTCACTAGTCTTATATGTAAAGCCATGGAAAGAATATTCATGGAGATGATCAATAGAGATATAGTAAACCTCCAGACACTGGACCCAACCCAGTTTAATTTTGTCAAGGGCAGATCGTGCCTATTCAGCCTGGTGGACTTCTTTGAGAAGGTCACCAAAGCAATGGATGAGGGCAAAATCATTCACACTGCTACCTAGACCTGGCCAAGGCATTTGACACAATACCCCACTCAGGCATTGTTAGCAAACTCAAGAAGTGAGGTACAAACCCATATGTCACCCGGTGAATAGCTAACTGGCTCACAGACAGGACCCAGGAAGTTAGAATTGGGGAGTCCACCTCTACAAAGAGGCCAGCCACAAGTGGAGTGCCTCAGGGATCAGTCTTTGGAGTGGTCCTTTTTGGCATTTACTTCTCAGAAGTCAAGGCCAATGTTAGTGGTCTCTGGCTGACTAAATTTGCAGATGATTGCAAATTAGGAGCTATCATTGAATCTCATACTGAAACAAATGTTCTCCAGGAGGGGCTGACACAGACAAACAACTGGTGTCAGAGCCATGGACTAAAACTAAATGCCAAAAAATGCATAATAGTATCCTTTGGGAAGTCATTTATCCCTGGTAACTATCATATTGACAACAAACCCCTTAGAGTTGACCCAGTAGTCAGGGACTTAGGGACACACATAGATCATAATCTAGCCTTTGATCATCACGTGTCAACAGTAGTGAGGAAATCATTCTATGTTGCGCAACTTATAAACAAAGGTATGGCATTTAAGTCCAAGGAAGTCATTGTTCTACTGTACTCAGCATTCATCAGACCCAGACCTCCCAACCATACCGAATTACTCGGTATTTACCGATTTTGGGGTCCAAATGAGAAGTGCCACGATTCCCGATTACCCCCCTCATTTTCCTTTTTTTTTTTTTTTTTTTTTTTTTTTGTAAAAGCGCTACGCCGGCATCGTCGCGACGCGCGCCAGCATGAGTCCCTACCTACCAGCCAGTCGGAATTGAGCTCAATGACTTCACGTCATTATTTCTGGCTGGCTGCGAGCGGGAATACAGCAGCAAGCAACCCTAATGGCAGTAATGCTCGTTTTATTTTTTACAGCTGCTGCAAGCAGGAACCAGGAATACAGTAGTACTATCGGTTTTATATTTCCAATCCAAGCGCCAAGCAGGCAGCAGCCGGAGGCGGAAATGTGGGATGGATAAAGCACTCGGTTGGGGAATTAGGTAAGAAACAAAGATGTGTGTGTGTACAAATGCACAAATATACATAAATATTTCTATATTAGTACTGATACTTTTGAGAGAGTATAGTGTGTTCATATAATGTGTTCACACTATAGTCTCAAACGAATATCAGTACAATACAGAAATATTTATGTATTTGCTTTTTTATTTGATGGCAGATTAATGACAGTTATGAAGAAATTATCACCAGCAATCAATGGCATTTATATTTGTGAAAAATCCTAGCCATAACATCATTTTCATGCACAAAACATGGCAAATGATGTGCCCACTTACATGAATTGATATAGGACAGCAGAGGCCAGACAGTTTTCCAAATTTCTAAATGTTGCTTTTTTACTCAGGCCCTGAACACCAAGTTGCTGCTTACATTCATTTTTTAACACTGTTTACCTTTTAAGCTGACTGGAAAAGAGGCAAAGGGATTTCATCTTATTGTAGAGAGCAACAGAAAAACATGCACTGTAATTTCAAACCAGAAATTTCCTGTAACCTGTCTCTAATCCATGGTATTGAGACAGCTTGCCATTTGTGGCAATCCGGAGTTTTGTGCATTGCAGTCTTTTACCTTTTCAGATGTGGTAATTTAACCTGCTAAGAGCTGACAGACATTTATCACAAGCACTCACACAAAATGACTGCCTGCAACAGTTTGTGGCTACAGCACCTGAATCTAAAACCTGGCCTCCTGGCACCAATTTTGCAAACATACATCAAGAGAGACTTAGGAAAAGCACCTTAGACAAAACTAGATCAATTTTTGTAGTCTGTGTCAACATTAGAAAGTGCACAAAAATATTGAAAAAATGTCTTAAACATGTTAATTTTCTGGTTGTTACTAAATATTATATCATATGCTGCATGTGTGTGTGTGTGTGTGTGTGTGTGTGTGTGTGTGTGTGTGTGTGTGTGTGTGTGTGTGTGTGTGTGTGTGTGTGTATATATATCTGTGCGTTTGTGTGTACATGTGTACAACTGTTGCAACTTGAAGTTTTATTTATTTATGCTTGTTGGTCAGATTAGTTCAGAGGGAATAATATGTGTACCTAAGGAGGGAGTAGTATATCTTTCATTTCCCTGTAAACAAATTTTAGTGTGCAGCTTGAAAGAGTAAATACATTTGCAATAATTATTTAAGGCCATATTCATAAACCCATAGATGTATATGCACATGGAGCTCTTGAAGTGTGTACTGAGACATGCAGTTGTTGGATCCTGAGCCTTTTAACAAAATCAGGTTGCAGAATCACAGTTCAAACAAATGGTGATGTTTCTACAATCATATAAGTTACTAAAGAAATGTGAATGGAAGACTGCTCAATACAAATGAAGCTCTACAGGATACCGTTCATTAAATTCTAAGTTCTAAACTGGATTTCATAAATCGCTGTAAACACTGAAGCAACATACATAGTGCCATACTGGAATTTCATATAAGTCTAAGTTGTTTCCCCTATCTTGCTTGGTTGTTATATTTATAGAACTATGAAAATTAGGGCAATATAAATTAGTATATTAACAACATTTAACATCTCTTTAGATGTACTCAATAAATAAGAAGTATCAATGCCCAGACTTTTTTGTACTAAGAGTTGAGAGCTATGGTGAGAAGTGAGAACACAATTTATATTCCCCCATTATTGGCTTTGTTGTTTATCCAGGTTTTTTGTGCTAAGAGGTTGAGAGATATAGTGAGAAGTGAGAACTGAATTCACTAAATGATAGCCATTAAGTTTCAGTCTTCCTATTTTTCAAACTGCTAATTCACCACAGTGGTATGTTGCACTGACTGTAGTATATAGGGTTCTGGTTTCAAGACTTGTCAGTAACATGCATGGTGATAGCACAAAATTTTATTCTAGCAACTTTCCAAAATTATACAAGCAATGTTTAAAATGTGTCCCTGGTTTTTGACCCTTTGCCCCCCACCACCAAAAAACTTTATTTGAAAATTAAGAAAGCTGTGCAAGATGCCTATGGCTTACACTACTGTCATTCTGTTTATAGTTTGGGTGTGGAAGTAGACATTTATGATAGAAATGTTCTGAATTGGGCAGTTTTGTAATTACTGGTTCATGCATTTTTTTTCATTGCCTACAGTACAGCCTACTGTTCATTCAAACAAGAAATTTAAAATGCACTAACAAGTGTGCTGTATTATACAAGGAATATAACTTAGTCAGGAAGGTGTATTAAAGAAAAGAACATATGTATGTTTCTTGTTTTGTGTGCAACGGACCAATGATTTGAAGGTAATCTTTATCCACCACTGGCCAGATGCATTTTCTTTGTATGTGGTGTGGGTTTCAATGCTGTTTCACTTAAAGTGAGTTTCAAGGGCAGAGAAGTTTTAATGTCAAGTCTATTTTCATTGTGAGACAGTATTGCTTTGTTTATCAGATGTCTGTAAGTGTTTGTGCATTGATGTGCTGCAAAATGTAAAAATAAAATCTAAATAATCATTGATTGTAGAAATAAAGCAGTATACACACAATAGTGCTTATGGTAAATAAATAGCCAGGTAATAGGACATTGGAATCTGGTGCCATATTTAGTTTGTTCTTCAGTTTGCGTTTGAAAGCTGGTATCCAAAATTCCATCTAATTATGTATGCAAATTAGATGTTAATCATTTTCATGGGCCTTGTCCAGATTTTTGATGTTTCCAGGTTGAGAGGTATGATCAGACCTATCATTGAGTACAATGCCCCCTTTGGTATGTACCTAACCAGGCATATCCAACAACTGGAACGTCCACAGAAAACCAGTAGGATTTGTGCATTATTAGATTTAATACTGGAAAACAATTATTTTGTGTATGGTACATCAATCTATTGGCAAAAATGGGGGATAGCCATGGGAACCCCCCGTGCGAACAGCTACTCAAATCTTGTGCTTGTAGACTGGGAGCTGGAGCATGCATTGAATTCAAATAATCCATGGTATGAATGCATCAAAATTTTATGGTCGATTTGTGGATGATCTTTTTATTTTATGGGAAGGAACCGAACCACAATTCAAATCATTCCATCAATATCTAAATAGGACTACCTCTTTTTTAAGCTTTGCAGCAGAACACTCTCATAATCAAGTTGCATTTTTGGATGTGAATGTTATTCTTAATGAAAACATGTTGGAAACCGCATTACATCAAAAAAATACATGGAGAAATCATTATTTGTTGAAAAGCCGCATGCATCCTAAACATGTCACTAAAAATATTATGTGAAATGAAACACAAAGAATACATAAAAGATGCAGCAAAGATGAGACAAGAGAAAAGGAAATTTTGTTTCTACAACAAAACCTAAGAAATAGAGGCTATAATTAAAAAGATGTGAATGTTCAAGAGGTTATCTCAAAGAAAAACAAGACAGAAGACAGACCACCAGAGTGGTGTTAACCTACAGCACAGACAACACACAAGTTAAATCTATAATAAGGCAGTTTTGACCAATCCTCACCCAGGATGCCAAGCTAAAAGACATTGTAGGTGAAACACCATGCTTTGGCTACAAGAATAAGAAAAATTTGAAGAGGTTACTTTGCACAAAGGATGGGTTTAGCAAACATAAAATTGTTGGACATAAAGGCACGTTCAAGTGTGGCCACTGCACAGCATGCCCACTGATTGACTGTAATAACGAATTTGAATATCCAAGGACAGAGAAGAAATACACCTTTAATGTCAAAGCCACTTGTGTAACCCCCAATGTGGTGTACATGGCTACCTGTAAACTATGCCCTGCATTCTGTGTAGGAAAAACTAATCAGATGTTTAAAAATCGCATTTTGACACATCAAAGAGACATTACTAATAAAGAACCACATAATGCTTTAGCAGCGCATGCTGAAAGAAATGTCGGTCATTCTTTCACTTATAAGGTGATAGAGAATGTATATAGTGGACTAAGGAAAGGTGACATTGAAAATATTACTGAATGCAGGGAGAGTAAGTGGATTGTGAACCTCCGTGCTGATATTGAGCCAGGCCTGAATAACATCATTCCACTGAAACCTATACTAAAAGCTAGAAGACCAACTATTAGCTAACATGGAGGTGTGTCTGGCTTAATAATTCATGATTGGTCACACCCCTCAAAACCAAAAGGTATAGGAAAATGAACACCCCCAGCTGAGAGGAAAGAGGATTGGTGCATTTAAACAGCTGATTGACAGTGTGATGATTGAATGATTGTCCCAACAGTAAAGGAAGTAAGCACTATAAAAAGGAACTTCTAGTCCCAATCTCTACGATCTGAAGAAGATACCGAAAGCGCGTATCGTTTGGAATACAGAGGGACTGTTTTATTCTACATCAAGATTTTAACTTGACATGAAGATTTTAACTTTTTCTACAATAAAAGGATTTTAACTGCCATTAAAGCTAGAAGCTCTTATTTGATCTGTTAGACTGGTTAAGCTGTATCACAGTTCATCACAGTCACACAGCAGCTACTACATCTTCGTGTGGATACTTTGTATATCAGACTAAAAAGACTGGATACTTTAGAGCCATCATAAGACTAGATACTTTGGAGTCATCATTTCAATATAGTATAACTGCGTTCACAGCGTGAATCTCTTGTAACTGAATTTAATTGAAGCACTGGAAATTTATGCAAGTTTTTTGTTACATATGTTGCACCTTTAAAAGTTTTATATCATTTAACCACACTACCTATTCTCCAAGAGAACTTTACTTCATTGATCATTGTTGTACAGCATTTCATTTTGAATATTGGAATGTCCACAGAGGTTTCTCACTAAAAGAATACAGGGCATAAGTAATATGCCCTATGCTGACTGCCTCAAGACCCTATCTCCTACAGGCTTTTGAGGGGAGATCCATGGCTGGCATACAGGGCATTGTCAGACCCTACTCTGATGGACCTCCTGCATATCCACAAAACAAACAGTACCAGAATTATTTGTTCTAAAGACTTAAACCTTGCCTGTGATATAAATAGGACCTGCTGGAGAGATAGGTATGTATCCCAGAGACTACCTTGTCTATGGAACAGGCTCCCCATCCATGTGAAGCAGAGTTCCTCTCTCACCCAATTCAAGTGCAACTCGGACAATTGGATGGAAAACTGGAACTTCATCCCTGGTTTGGCACCTATGTCTCTAATGCAAACAGGTAACCTGTAAATGGTTCATCTCCCAGGCCCATGCTTACATTTATCAAAGGTGTCAGAACTTGTCAGAGATTCAGGATACATGGCTAGGCTTAAAAAAATCCTTGTGGTCATTAGCCTAGTAAACACGTATGAACCTATGAACCTATGTTGTTTTTTTCAAGTAGAGTGTCATAATGATTAATTAAAAGGTAAATATTACTGGTCATGTTTTAACTGATTTCACCTAGTGCTAGGTGATGTTAACATAGACTGGAACTCTACGCATTCCCCAACACCAACCAATCACATTAACCTATATAACTTTACCCAACTCATCCAAACCCCCACCTGTATAGATAAAGCCACCAAGATTAATCCATATTAGATTGGATCCTCACTAACCAAGCCAACACTGCCTAGCAATGGTATACTACCCAATCATCTCAGTGACCATAACCCAACCTTTAGTACAAATCTGAACCTCACCATCACAGCTTAGTAAACCCACCTTTCTCCTTCGACACAAATTTAAATGTAACAACCCACACTCCCTACTACAAACCCATTCCTGCAAAAACTTCCCTCAGACTTATTCACAGAAACATTAAAATCCTGCAACTGGGCTCCCACCAAAACCCTCCCCTGGACAAGGCAGTTGAATACTTTAATTCCACATTCCTAAGAATTCTAAATCAACTAGCCCCAATAAAAACAATTAGAGCACATAGTAATCCTGCCCTCTGGTTACTTAAAACCACAAAGGCCTTACTAAAACAAAGGGACAAAGCATGGAAATCCTGGCAACAACTTAAAACACCCACAACTAGACAAACCTACTTAGAACTTAGAAATAAGGCAAAAAACAGGTTAGGATAGACAAATAAAATCACTATCTAACCCTACAAAATAAATATAGTAATAACCCACAGAAATTCTGGGCTGCAGTGAACAGCATCTTCCATCCTGGGAAAACCACCACCAAACATAGAAGGCACCAACCTTGACATAGCATCCAGCTTCAATTATTACTTTACCTCCTCCTCATAAAATGATACAAACCCCACCAACCCACCCCCCACCAACCATCAACAGCAAATCAAATACCACCCCTTCTCACTCAAACCAATACCTACATCAACCATCTAAAAACTCCTAGCCAAACTCAAACCAACCACCCTCGCTGTCCACAACCTGCCAGCCAAATTCCTCCAGCTTGCATCTAGGGCCGTAGCCTACCCAAGCTCAATACTAATAAATAGATCCATCAATGAACACTATGTTCCATCCTTATGGAAAACCTCATACATCATCCCAGTGTACAAGGGTGGCCCCTCCACTGACCTATCCAACTAAACTACTGCCCTATCACAATCCTTTCATTCCTATCAAAAATCTTAGAAAGGTGTATACATCACCAACTCCTCTCCCATCTACTCTAACAACCTGCTCTCCCAAACTCAACAAGAATTTCGACCTGGCCATAGCACCACCACTGCCCTCATTAACTTCTCCAATACCATAAACACATACAGAAACCAAGGCAAACTTATCTCTTCTATCTTCCTAGGCCTATCAAAAGCATTCAACACAGTCTCCCACAATAAATTACTATCCTTTCTCTCCGGAATCAGCCTTGATAATGTTACATTACAATGGCTCAGTAGCTACCTAGGCTACCGTTCTCAATCTGTCAAATGGCACAACTCCCTACCCCCCCCACTCCCAATCAAATGTGGCATACCTCAAGGCTCCATACTTGGCCCCCTTCTATTCAATGTCTTTACAAACCAACTCCAGTTAGCAACCACAAAAGCTGACATTATCCAATACACAGATGACACTGCTCTCATCTGCAGTGCACGCTATATCCAACTGCTACAATCCCAAACCCAAGAATCCCTCTCAGAAATAGAAAACTGGCTAAACAACTCACAGCTAATACTAAACCCCCAAAAAACACAACTAATGCTATTCAACCCAACAAAGACTATTAACCCCACCTTCTCCATTCTCTCAGCCAATAAGACCCTCATAACCCCTGTCTCTGAGGCCAAACTACTAGGACTTACATTGGACTACCATCTTAAATACAATAAGCACATATCCTTAACAATCTCCAAAGTCCACATAAAGCTAGGCTGCTTCTATCGTTGCAATACATTTCTAACCTCTGAATCCAGAACTGCCATAGCCAGAACTCATCTCCTATCAACCCTACTCTATGCTTCCCCAGTACTAACAAATCTAAATAAAAGTGACCTTAACAAACTTTCAACATGTTGCAACATTGATGCTAAATCACACTGAACAAGAAAGTGTGGCAAGTATGGCTCTAGTGAGTGTAGACACTTGCCATAGCCAGATAACTGGTGAGGTCCCACACAGGCAGATTAACAGGAGTGCTTGTAGGAGGCCAGCTGTCCATCCACTACCTGTTGCAGGTGTCACATCATGGGTCACTTGGTGTATGTTTCAGTCCATCATGGAGGCACAGGCACGTTCTGAACAGAACACCAGATGTATGCTTAGGGTTATGGATGCAGCACTGTCTGAAATCTGTGACTGCCTCCACCGCATTGAGTACACCCTGGATCAGTTCACTGATGCAGTGGACAGACAGTGGGCTGAGAAAGTGTCTGTCTTGGACCGCACATTGTCTGTGCTGGAAGGTGTGGCTGGAGTTGAGCGTTGGACCCATGGACTTAGGTCAGTAACCCCATCTGCTGAAAGTCCATGTGGCCGTGCACACTCATGGTCTTGTAGTGACAGTACATCCAGAGATACAGAGGGGAGTGTGCTCTCCACACCATGACATGGCAGGCCATGGGCTTGTGGTCTAGCCAGTCCCATGGTGGGACATGGTTCCAGCAGACAGCAGTCACTGTCAGGTACTAGCACCACTTCTGACCTTGGGCTTGGAGGTGCCAGTGCAACTCCTGGCAGAGTCAGTTCCCATGTTCGGGGCTGGACACAGTGAACTGTCAGCTCTACCATGTATGGTCCAAAGCTGTCTCCAGGGTCCATCCTACATGCTCCTCTCCTGACTCACAAACATGCTGTCTATCATTTGTGCCAGCCTAGGCCTCCTGCACACCCACACAACACCTTGTGCAAGTGATGATACCTGTGCCACATCCCTGTCATCCTTGCCATCGATGCAGGGAAATGAAGATATGTGTCTGATGTACAGGGTGAATATATTAGTTAACATGTACTTGTGTAATGCAGTGTTGGTTCACCATTCTACTTGTAATGGTTACCGACAGATACTATATGCCGGAATTTGTCATCAGTACACCATATACATTTGTGTATCTTATGTTGTATGATGTTGTATTGGCTGTATAGCATAGTAGATGGATGACTCACTGTAAGGACATTAACCTAGTATGTGGCATTAGTACTACATGCTTGTGGGAGAAATTAGTCTAGCAGACTGAAACACACCCTTGGAACAGAACCCTGTCTAATGGCACAGAGAGAAGCTCAGTGTACCTCAGCACATGCCATCTGTCTGATTGGCTGGGTGACTGTCATCTCAATACAGGGCATCTGCCTGTGTCCCTCATGGAGTGGGGCAATATGTGTTGATCCTGTAACTATGGGCATGACAATGTCCATGATTGTGAATGCTGTATGGCCATTATTCTAGTTCATTCAAACATTTGATGGTTCCATAGCATGATGTACAATGGTCTAAAAGGCTCACACACAAACATGGCTACATTGAGGTTAGCACCACTTCCAATCACTGTGTACAGGACATGCCAAGGCACACATGTATTACAAATTGACTGCATGTAGATGTGAACACTTACCTATGTAATGATACATACTACAGATCACAGTACATGTTGCATGCAACACACCTCATGTCTGCTAGTCCTATCAGTTTAGGACATATTATGCTTGATGGCATAAGCAGGCCTTGTTGTGGTCAGTCCTTTAGGGGCCACATTACCCACTACAAATAAAATACTTCAAACCCTACCTATGTCTAAGTTACTAAGATTATGCTATATGGATGCACACACACACACACACACACACACACACATACACCAAGTGGGCTGGAGTGAGATTAGAACCCCTACCTATCTAGTCTTATACACTATAGATCACAGCATTTATCATGTGCTGTGGCTTACATCTGATACTACACTGTCAGATGGTAGTCTTAAGGCAGTGGATATCATCAGGCCTTGTAGAAGAGGGACGTTTGGAAGCCAGCAGCAAGTTACAGGCCCAAAAAGTGCTTAACCATTGCAGGTGGATAGCCCATGAGAGCATGTCCATTGTTTTGCAGAGTAATATACACACACACAGACACGCACCAAGTGGGTTGGAGTGAGATCAGAACCCCTATCTAGTCTTATACACTACAGATCACAGTACTTACTGCCCGTGCCACATATTAAGTCTGTTATATATATATGATTGCAGGCACAGTACTTCTGCATTACACAAACTAGGCTTATGTTGAACACATCTGTGGCCTGCAGCGTGATATTGTTTCATACTGTTATCTGCATCTAGTATCCTAGCAGTGAGATAACTGTTTTTATCCTAGGTATGTGTGTACAATTACCAGTATGGCCATATGTTGCTGCTTTTAGTTGCATAGGCAAACCTGTGGACAGGGACAATGTGCCCTGTCCATACCTGCATTGACAACATTATACATTACACCACCTGCTCACCTGTGTCTCTCTATGTAGTGACATCCAGCAGGCACAGGGGTCTGTAGGTAAGTGGATTATTTACTGTTTTGCCCTTAATTTGGATTCTTTGAGCAACAGTATGGCTGTGTGATAGTGCAGATTTACTCACCTTTATTAGAGTATGTCGGACAATACAGACATCCACACAGACACATATTTCTGTATATAACAGGGATGCGTATATAAATGTAGCTGTGTGTGCATACTATGTGTATGTGTTATGTAGCTATATGGGGGAGTATACATATATATATATATATATATATATATATTGGTATATATCTATTTGACACTACATAGTGAAAGATATACTATGCATGTGAAAGAGAAAGAGATAGTGACAAACAGATGAGATAGTGACAAACGGATATGTCTATGTATGTGTCTGTATGCATACACATTTATACATTAACAGGTCATTTTGATGACGGGGCAACAGAAGGGGTAACAGAACTGTACTGATTTTAACTAAGTGTCTAGGCATGCCCAGTGGGACTGTCAGTACTTATAAAGTGGCTCCAGGCCACACATACCTGAACTCCAATCTAGGATTTTGTATGTTACAGACATTAACATCCGTCCCTGTTCCTGCAGTACTGCACTTCAATCAAAATGTTGATGGCATTCCCCAGCTGTGTGCTGTACTTAGTATGTGACTGAGGTTGGTAATGTTGTACCACCAACAGACTGACAGTCCTGCATACCTCTCAACTGTCCTGATTTTCACAGACTGTCCAGAGGTTTGCCTCATATGTTTGGTCTGTTCCTCATACATTTGTGGTCTTCTGGTGAATAATTGAATATTGACATCACTACATTACACTAAATACAAACAAACATTTCTGTTTCAGATTTTAAATCCTTTAGAAAATATGTAATAATGCAACACCTTTAATTCCAGCAACTTTCTAGGTTTATGGGAACAATATTTAAAATCTGTCCCTATGTTTGGGCCTTTGCCCCCCCCCCAGTCTTTCTGGCTTTGTCCAGAGTTCTTGTACTAAGAGGTTGAGAGGTATGGCTGTCTGTGAAAACACCAACATACTACTACCTCACATGCAAAAGATATGAGTAATTCCCGATTAGAACCATCAACACCATCACCCATGCTAGCTTCCCTAGTCCACTGAGCCACACAGGTCACTAGACAGGTAGGAATCATTCATCACACAATCAATAGCATATATATTTACATTGTTATCCTGCATGAAGAGAGACATACAATGTGTGAGTGATATCTATGTTACAGCCCTGATATTGCCTGGTCCACTGATATACCATAGATGCTTTTCTGTTAAAGCAGTTATATGGGTACAGTGCTGTGTTGGGGTGGGGAAACAACAGCACATGATCAGCTTGGGTAGACAGTAGTCCACATATCATGTGTGGCCACTGTTTAACATCTCCCTTGGCTGATGCCATGAGTATTCCAACCATGAGGCTTAGTGAATATTAAGGAACCCATACTACTGGACTGGGTGTCAGTAGTCCCATGTGGATGTTAAATCTGACCAACTAGCCCACTATATTTCCTTGCATGACAGCACCAGATCCATACACATGATACCATATTATAGTCATCCTTACAATTAGTGTGCATGTTAGAGACTTACCTTGCGAATGAAGTAGCTGACAGCCCTGTATTTCAGGGCAGACTCTGTGTGATACAAGCAGTACACAGCCAATACATGGATAGGATAGGTACCACTTGTGTGGATTGCCTGGCATCAGCTATTTTAATATAAATATGTAAGTAGGAGTAAGGTGTTACTCCCTAGGGCCCTAGGTTGTCAGTGAATGTGCTATGCATTGTCTCTTAGCCAATGCCAGGGAGTACTAGGCACACATACATCTGCCTACAGGGACAGCATCAGGGGTCTCCTCCTCCAAGTCCTCCTGTGAGTGTGGCTGTGGTGATCTAGGCACTGGTGGGGGGCTGTGTATCCCTTTCCTTTGCTGATCCTGCTGCAGCTGTTTCCACAGGATCATATTGTGTAGCATGGCACATACTATGAACATATGTGCACATGTGGCTGGAGAGTACTGCAGGGCACCACCAGATATACTGAGGCACTGGAACCATGACTTCAGCAACCCAAATGCAGTCTCTGTGATGTTCCTAGTTTGTGCGTGTACCTCATTATGTCATTCCTCCGTGGTGTGTGTGCATTTCTGATGGGAGTCATCATCCATGCTTCCAGTGCATAAACAGCATTCCCCAGTAAATGGCCATGTGGGATATCCCCCCCTAGCAAACATCTGGTACAGCTGTGATGCATGCCAGATATGGAGTCATGATAACTGCCAGGGCTGCCAGCATGCACACATTCATGATAATGACCTGGGGATTGCACACAACCCGGCAGTTGATGCAGTGGTACCCCTTGAGGTTAATGTAGATTCTACCCTCCTCACTGGTTGGTGCCTTAATATGTACATGAGTGCAATCTATGGCACCCAGTACCTCAGGGTAGTGTACTGCAGGGTAGTAATGTTGCATATTGCTGGCACTCGCCTCAGGGGTGAAGAGAAAATAAATGTGCTCACTGGCATGTGGTAGCATGGCATCCAGGAACTGGTGGAGTACCCTGAATGCTGATGCCTGTGAGACATATGGGACTACTGACACCCCATCATGTCCCCAGTTGGTCTTTGGAAGGTACTAAGTCTCATAATATTAATTTTGTTATTTCCACGTTTTTATTTTATTTAATTTTTTAAGGTATATTTGCACACTGTGGCGCATCATGCAAACATGCCCAGATTTAAAAAAAAATATATATTTTAACATATTTTCTGTAACCTTTGAGATACACAGAGGGTATTTTCACTCATATCTTTGTGCGGTATGCCATTTCTGTCCACCTATCTACCTTTTTGCAGCATATTTTGTCTGTCTGCATTCCTGTACACAGAATGTTTCAGTGTACACTATTGACACTGTCACAGGGTCTGCAGGGTTGCCTATCTGCTTGTTGGATCCCTCTACCTGTCTCATTTGCATGAGATTCACCTGCTTATGAGGTAATTTGCATACCATGGAACTTCCCATGTTGACGTGTGAATGCACACCACCCAGCAGTGCTTACTGGATCACAAACCTGCTTAGTTTCTTGTAAGCTGCATGGTACAATGTCTACATGGAAAAAAAGATAATGTAGGCTTTATTAAATTCCTCCCATAATTCAAAGCTGTTGTGTATTATGACTAAAGTATATAAATGTGCTGAATAAATGCAATGGAAATTGAAATAATCATGGAAACACTCCTTTATTAAAGAATGTCTAGTTAGGTATGAACTTTTGGCATGTACTGATACATTTGCATTTTTTTAATTTTCGGTTTCTAATTGAGACCATGTTGATAATAATACCTAAATGTATGCTTAATAATATGTAAACTGTAAAGCATACTCAGAGTTGTGGAAATTATAAAAATAATTTCATTCTTTTAGGAATCCCCTAAGCAGGGCATATTTGTACATTTCCAAGTTTATTATAACCAAATGTTTAGTTTCTGTAGTTAATTGTCTATGTAGTTGTTTTTATGAGGACACGGTTTTCACAATGTAAAGATGGAACAAATGAACATCAAAAAATCAATTTAGTTGACAAGGCGTTTTCTAATAATAAAAGGAAATTGAGGGGTGTACATTTGGATGAATTCTTTTAAAATGTATTTATATCAAAGACTAAATGACAAATTTACATTAGTGTGGATGCTGAAAAATAAATCAATTAATTTTATTATTAAGTTAGTGAAGTATGGAATTCACTGAATTAATTTGGATTATTTGAGACATTTTTTATTTATTCAGATTCATTTGTAATAGTATTTTTCCTCAACAAAACACTTGATAATCTTGTGAAAAGATACCTTGTTTTCAGTCTGACATATTGTTGTCTGTTTTTAAGCAATTTACTTCATGTGTGTTTAGTGCAGCTTGTCCTTCCTTTGCATTACTGAAGTGCTGGACTTGCTTTTGTTTTAATCTATGTTTGATCTGTAGTTTTATAACTCTGTGTTTGTTGCCTGTGTCAGCCATATGGTGGTACATTTGTTTTGTATTTCTATAATGTATCAGTTGCTCTAACTACAGGGTTATACTATTGAAGTATTATGATACACATTATTATTGTATTACCTATGTGATACATTCTTCCTCAACTTCTCCCCCCAACTATTAACATCTTGCCATTTGAATAAACAGCATGTTGGACACATAACTGAATGTCCTTTAGATAGCTATTCCCTTTACTTTTTGGACTTAATTGGCTACCAAAAGCTGACCGCCTACAGGTTCCAGTGTGTCTCTCCTTTTGCTGGGTCTACTGAACCCACCTTAGTACCAACTGGATTAATTCTGACCCATATATGGGCCTAGTATGGAGATTAAGGAGTGTGGGACAGCATCACACTGTTCTCTGTGAGCATTTTGCTGGTTTAATTCCCTGTTCCTTCATACTCTCGTTCTGTACCCAAGGGCTGTCATGTAATTGGCAGTACAGCATATAGGCCATGCCTCCATGTGTTCCTCAGCCATGAGTCCTGACTCCCTACAATACAACAACCCCAGTCCTGTTCAGTCCATAGCCTCTGCCAGGAATCTGTAGTAGTACGTCCAAGGACTGTGCTCCCTCCCACCCAGGATAGCACACCCACCCTCCCTGTCTGCACTCTTAAACATCTTTGTCACTAATGGAACCAGGATCACCAGGACCATAGTCAGGACTTTAGCCCTCTATACCAACAGTGCAGGCAACTACCCCCATTATTATACATTGTGTCATACTCATACTTGGTCATGTGACATCTGTGCATGGCATGTAGGATTTAGACATCATGTGACATATGTGCATGGCACATAGGATTTGAATGCAATGATACTTCATAATTTTATGTGATTGGCACCCTAGCCTTACTGAAGCATACATAGGTGTGGATGCAAGCAGCAAAGCCATTGCTGCTGATTATACTTCAGAGGTTTTATCTACTAGTCACCACTGATTGTGTCACTATTTAATGATATGGCTTTTATTTTCTTTGTCTGATGTCTTACACACTAGCTTGTCCATCACAAGAATACCCATCATTCTAGGGAATTTATTGCTAGGATCTCCATGTTATAATGCTGCTATTTTTTGCATGCCACTAACAAGTCATTGTGTCTGGCTATGACATTTTCTTTCACAGAGTGAATATTTTCTTCTTATATGTACATGACCATAGTACATTGGTACATTGTATTCAATACTGTTTACATTTTAGGTTTTGGTATCTGCCATTGTTTGTTAAATGTTCCCTGTTCTCATGCTTTCTATGTATTTGACACTGCTGGCTAAATGTATCATATGTTTATTATCATAAATGTCCTTATATGCAGTGATAAATGTTTGTCACTTAACTGTTTGTCTGTGGTTTTGTAGTTACCTGTGCAATGTTTGCATTATATTGTTAAATGTGTTCCCTGCTTCTTCTGCTGTATAAAGTGCATCATTTACTCCTTGCATACAATAGCAAATCTGTATTTTGTTAGTGATTTGTAGCATGCATAATGAAGTATTTACATCTGTAGATGTCTGGATATATAAGTACAGATGCTATGGGTCCCTATTAAATCAGTGAACGCTTAAAATAGTGAACACTGTTTAATTGCCCCTTTGTAATCGAAAGGGCAAAATCCTGAATGCACGGAACAGCAATTTTTTTCCCCAGGGAAAAAAACACTGGGCCGTTTTCGGGACTTTGCCATTTCCTCCACTGTGGTGCAATCTCAGAGTTGGTATATTTAAGTAGGGGGTGTGTGGGAGGCACAGCCCCCCCACATCTGGGTGGTGGTGGGGGTGAAGGCCCCCACTTTATTTTGTGTTTGTTTGTTTTTTTAAATGGAGCAGTAATTTTTTTCCCTGGAAAAAAAATCATTGTTCTGTGTGTTCGGCATTTTGCTGTTTCAATATTTTAGGGTCGATTATGCAGTGTTTGCTATTTTAACCATTCGCTGTTATAACATAGACCGGGTGCTATCGCTCATTACTAAGGACCAATGATAATGCATCTCTTCTAATTATTCAGATCTGCAACTTCTGTAGGAGGATTATGAGTTATTATCCTGCACTTCTTTAAGTATATAAAGGATGAGGTTTAAACTCATCACACACACTTCCCCAGACTTGAACTCTCTGATTGCTTCTTGTATTGGCTATCGTTGTTGTTGTGTCTTTCGGCTTTTCCCGGTTAGGGGTCGCCACAGTGGAACTCCGGTCCGCTAATGATTGGCAGTTGATTTTTACGTACTGAGTTGCCAGCCCTGACTCACAAACTTCAACTAAGGTACGCCCATTCACGCATGTCTACACGCAGAAGACGCTCTAGCTGAGAGTCGAACCGGACAGCATCTTACTGTGAGGTGACAACGCTACTGCAGCACTACCACCGCGGATATCATTAACAGAGCAATTTCTATCCACATTACAATGATTCTGTGTATATATCTGTTTTACTTCTCTTCACGTTTGTAATCAGGCATGTTGCATGAAGTTTCTCACATAGATCCCAATACAAATATTGCCATTTGTACATTTTCTTGATTTTAAGATTTAAACTATGTATTTCTTCTAGCTGACCAACCACTTAGTTCAGATTTTATGAAATATACAAGGGATGTCATGAATATGTCTGCATTAATTTTATTGACAAATCAAGATACCATTTCTAGGACTTATTTTCTTTTCAGTTATAGTGTTCACTTTTTTCACTATTAATTATTTTTGTAATATCATGCTTTTATTTTTTATGTTTTAATTTAGATCAGAATGTTGGTTTATTTAAAAATAACTGTGGTGTTTCTTTTGGATTACATATTCAGTTTCCAAAACAGTTAAAGTTCACTCTTACTAATTCCTAGTCATTTTACCTTGTACTTAATTTCTTTCAGATCTAGGCAGAGTGTTCCATGCATCCTGGTACCTGCCTCCTTGAACTTTCATTTGTATTTTACTTCATCTGTCACATTTCCAATATAGCACTTATTGTTCTTTTAATTCATATTAGATATTTATTGTTATTTTCATGCAGCAAATAAATAACCCACCAGAAAATAGTTAAACTGCATTCAGCCATGTCGTCATACCCACACCTGTAGAATCATTTTACAGCTACAGTGAATACTTTTACTTTCAATTCAAAGCCAATAAAATGTTAAGGAAAAGCCTGGCAAACTCCCTGCTAATTCAACATAGTAATTTTACACAATACATCCTCTCCCACTTAAATTAGGAAGAAATCACTTAACAGTACCTCTGACTCACATATTTAATATATTCATTTGTATTAAATCCATTATTATCATAGCCAATACTCTGCTATTGCCAAAGTTAGAATATTACATCTTAGTGATGACTTGCACACCTCTCAAAATACGCAGGTTTGCCAAAGGACAGAAAATAAATATCACAATTTATATTTCTCAGTGCTTGTCAGGAACACAACCATGTTACTTTAGACAATGCAGCTGGCCTCTTTCATCCTGAATAAGGTAAACTATAAACTATGGAATGATTGCTGCTGTCTTCCTCTTAAATATTTCCTTATTACTGGAACCATTCCTACTCTTTCACATATACAGACACCAGCCTCATTAGTATGCCACCCTATAACCTATCAACTGCTGAAATATCACTTTCTAAAATATCACCAGTATACTGGAACAAAATCTAACATAATATCGCATCAACCACCTCATTCAAATATGTCAGAAAAGTACTGAAGAAACACATTAAGGAATCTGTTCAGTATCACTGCTTTGACAACCTCTTATCCCAAATATTTTGCTTACTAAGTTTTCAACAGTATATCTATATCACTCTTCATCAGATGACTTTAGCCCAGAAATACATTTCCTTTACTTGTAAAGCTCTGTCTTTTATTAGCTTATTCTTATTCTTTCATCCATCAAAGTACTCACTTTTATTCTCCACTCCACAACATTCACCATTATTTAGGCTTATATTAATTATCAAAAGCTTTTCATTGCATTCCTACTACATACATACTAAGTATATACTTGACAAAGCTCTTTCTTAGCATAGAACACTAATCTATTTCTTACTACAAAATGTTTTCTCACCTTTCTTCCCCATTACCAGTTTGTAATTGTATGCTCTTCCTATTTCTATTTCTGTTTAATTGTCAATATATTGTAATGATAAATGTTTCTAGTCAGACACTACTTATTGATGTGCTTTTAAATTACCTTAATTTTCTAGGTATTAATTATTGATATGCTTTTAAATTATCCTTAACTCTCTAGCCATTAACTTTCTAAATTTTAGTTTATTATTTCAACCAGTGGTTGCTAATAAAAAATACAATTTCATATAATCATCATATTGGTTATTAATCATATTTTTGTAAACTCTTAACAATAGTTAACTCTTGTTAATGTAGTCTAATGTGCTTTCATTTTTTTGTACTTTTTACTGATCCAGTTTGCAACTTCTAGGATGGTATTACAATGTGATGTTGCAAATACAATTTCATATAGATTACATTATCCCAGATCTTTTGATAATCCAAGCTTAAAATTTTTGTTAGAGCTTCCTTTCTGATTTCTGCATAAATTTCACAAACAATTTTTTTTGTGAAATGTATAAACAATTTTCTTTTACCAACATACCACATCTACAGAGCTGAAATATTTTTCTTTGTTATAACATTTATTAAAAACATTATATTCACATAGTTCAGTTTTATATTTTAATATGTCTTTAATATGTTCTGTTCTCATTTACAGATAAATATTAAGTGTTTTCCTCTGAGATTATTTTTTAAACAAAGAAATCATATCAACTTTGCTTTATCTTTTCATTTACTCTGAATCTCCATTCTTTTTTTAAATTAGCTTTCTTTTATATGGAATATAAAACTTGTGTATTTGAATATCTTTCTTTATGTATTTTTCTAAATACATTAATCCGGGTGTACTTTGACCCATTGAAATTACTTTTCAATGAAACGCAATTAGGTGAGCTGTTTTTCGCAAAAGTGCATTTTTGCCGAAATGCACTTTCGTGAAAAAGAAATCAAATGAAAACAAACAAACAAAACCAACACTAACCATATTTATGCAGGGGGCAAGCCCCCCCCCTGCACCCCACATGCTCCACTACTTTTATATTCTCCCTCTGAGATCGTACTACAGTGGGGAATAGGGAATATTCCCTTATCCCCACTATGCCGCGAGCTAAGCAACAGCCCCCATTGCTGTTCCCTTACTTCCCTTTTCACAAAAGTGCATTTTGGCAAAAATACACTTTCGTGAAAAAGAGCTTATCTAATTACGTTTCGTTCAAACGTAATTTCAGTGGGTCGAGGTACACCTGTTAATCCACATTTCATTAACATCTGTTCTACCAGCTTATTACTGTCTGAGTTATATCTAAAATATAGCTATTATTTTTCTTCCTCTACCAAGCTTGTCTCACCAATTCTTGAAATGGAGATTTCATTATCCTTGTCCAGACTGTCAATACTGGTATTTTTGAGTTTGCTTCCCCTGCCAATATTCCAAATTATTCGCAAATATAAATCTCTTGGAATTACAGTAGGAGAATAAAAAGATGCCTAAGTTGTAGATTTTTATCATTAAATTACTTGTTATCCCTGAACCCCATGTTTCTGGAACATATAATATTAGGGAATATGTTTTGAATGTTACTGTAGGTATCAAAGGTTTGATACTTCTCCTATTTCATTATGTAAGTTACATCAGTTATATATTTCTCTTTCAGTTTTATGGAGTAGGAAATCAATATGCAAATCACATTTACCAATCTCAGCAAAAATTATTCCTATATACTTTATGTAATTTAATCTTTTCATGTCTTCTTTTTAGCAAAAATATAATATCTCAGTTTCTAAGTATTTAATAATCATACATTTATTTTTGCTTTCATTAATTGCTAAATCTACTGTAAATCTTCCACTAGACTATTGATCTGACTCTGCAGTTTTCTTCTTGTAAGGACTAATAAAATGATATCATATCCATAACAAATTATTGGAACTGAAATACTATTAATCTTTGATATAGCTATATTAAGAAAAACATGCTGCAAATGAACAGCTTTGCCTTTTATCTTATGGGTATATTGTCTTGCTTTAGATGTTCTGACTTGAATATAACTTTTATCGTATAATCCTCTAATAAATTATACTACATCTAAAGATAGACTTTATTTCCCATTGTTTCTGGAAATATATTTTTATTAGCACTATTGAAAGCAGTTTCCAAATTTATAACTTCTGCAAATAGTACTTTTGCTGAACTTAACTTACTTCTCTATTAAATTATCTAATAGGTAATGCTTTATGACAGTGAATCTTTCATTTGCATGTGCAAATTGATATTTAAGGAACCATAGCTTATGAATTTCTTGTTTAAACTGTTAAACAGTGATAGTAGTCAATATTATATTGAAGCATCTTAATAAGTTTATAGGAAGATAATTATTCAGATTTGTTTTATTTACTTTTTGCGAATAAGAATGTTATACTTCCTTTCCATCATTCTGAAAAATCCAAATTTCCAATGTGCTTCTTGTACTCTATGTCTAACTGTATAGCTCATTGCTCTGCTGCTACTTTCTAATACTAATTTACTTATCCTTCTGGAGCTGGGGCATTATTATCTTTCAGATTTAATACATTTTTTTTGAATTTCATCTCTGTATGGTTTACTTTCAAGTTCTATGCCCCAATTAGCTATGAGCTCTAATTAAATTTTCCTTTTTTCATCCTTACTTTATAACTGGTCCATACTTCATCGCCTATATACACATTTCTTTGAATCTTTTTAACCATACTTGCTGAAATTATTCTTCAAAATATACTTGTATTATTATGCTTCATAGCAGATAAAAATAACTCCCAGAATCATCTTTTTAGACTCTCCATTCCTTCTTTAATCTCTTCTTGTAACCTTTCTTTGCATGTTTAAATAACTCTTTTTCATCCACATCTCTTGGTCTTACTTAAACTCTTATTAATCTCCTCAAGCTTTCTTAACATTCTTGATCAAACCAAATATTTCAACCTTACTTGTTGTTTCTGGTTGTTTCCTTATGTTTTCACAAATGTTATATGGGCTTTTCCAGAATTAATTATTTTAAAGTAAATACATTCCAGTAAAATTTCCAGTTCTGTATTTATATATAATCTAGTTGATTAATTCATGTCTGTTATAATATAATTAGAGATTTATCCTGACATGATATAAAATTATATACTCAAGTTTACTACATTTCTCCATTAAGAATTCACAGATAAACTTCCTCTATACATTTTAATGTGTTTTCCTTTTTGGTGCATGTACATATTTTACAATTGTGTACTGTTCTTCATTTTTAAATAATGTCTAAATGCATTATACTATCCCATTCTTTTATTGAAGTCTCCACAGATTACTAGCTCTATTTTTGAATGTTTTGAAGTTTGATCAAAATGTTAGATAAATTTATTTCCACATATTGTCATCTGACTTATCTCATTTTTTTCATATGGAAAATATATATTTATCAAATTAAATTTCCCATTCCTATGTTCAACCTCTACAATTAAACATATCACTGATTTATAAATAAGTTTGACTTTTATTCCTTCAGATAGTTTTACAAAGGTAATCAAACCACCTACGCTCTACCATAGAATTTCTTTCTCTTTGTCTCAGTTTCAGATTTTATATCCATTAATAGTATCATTATTTTCAAGAGATAGCCATATTTCCTGAAAATTGGTGATTTCAATTAACACATTTTTTGAAATGTTTACTTTGCACTTTCTTTTGATTACTGTTGTATTCAGGATACAATATTTAATGTACTTTTTATATCAATGAGTCCATTATCTATGTATTTCTCCTTCCACTTTATTATATATATATATATATATATATATATATATATATATATATATATATATATATATATATACACACACACACACACACACACACACACACACACACACACACACACACACTAGATCATCAAACATTTGATATCTTTCCACATATCAAGTTGCAATTATTTGTTCTACCAGATGTCAATCTATGCTATTGTTTTGGTTTCTCAACCCATTGTATGTCTCATATATTCATGTAATTTTTCAAAATTATTTGATAGAAAAATGTTAAATATTGTTTTTATCTTCCATGACATTTCTTTTTCTTACATTGACACATTATATCCTGCTAGTCACGGTTTTCTCTATATAAAACACCTCTTCAAATATTTAATCTGTTACAAATGCATACAATGTATCATATGTCAAGATTACAGTTGTGACCAAGGATGCTGAAATTATCAGTAAATTACAATAAATTGCATAACTCTTATACCAATAAAATCTTCAGTTCAACAAAGGTATTTAACAGTGTTAAATCACAGAATATTAACCATATAAAATCAAAATTATAGATGCATATAATTCATATAATCAATATATCACTCACTGGTGAGGTTGGACCACAAAGCTGTCTCCTTCTAAATTAAAATCAACTGGGTAACCCCTGCAAATCCTGTAACATTTATGAGCTATTCCAAAGTAAACTAAATCATATTAAGCCATAGTTTATCAAAATTCAATGCCTCATCTCACCCCGAGTTCAAAGCAACATATGCGGAATTGTTCACAAAGACCCTTGGCAATCACATAAATGGCTGCATAACATGCTTCTATACCTACTAGAAGTAAGCTCAAAACAAAGCCTAAAAACAAACCTTACTGGTGGAATCCTAACCTTAATAGGATGTATAACAAAAGGAAATGGCTAAAATCAGAAAGAGCAACTGCCGTAATGAGAGGAGCTCACTAATTAAACTAAACAGGAAATTAAGATAACTAAGTCCACGAAGAACAGTTATGAGGTCAGTATAGCATCTCACAGGTTAAAGACCTTATATAGTTATGCCTGAAACCTCAACGGCAGCACACATCAGTGTGCCAAACTGGTGGTTATTGGTGCCATCTTCACATAGCATAGGTTCATAGGCTCATAGCATGACACTAGGCTATTGGCCCAGAGGCCCTTATAAGCCTAGACAAGAATTTTGCCCATGTTCCCTCAAAGTCAGAACCTGTTTTCCCTGTCCAGCACAGACACAGGTGGGATCCCAGGGGTGTATTTTCTGTTTTCCATCCAGTCATCCAGGTTCCTTTTAAAGAGGGCTAGAGAGGCACTGTACCTGACATGGAGAGAGAGAGAGAGAGTCTATTCCACAGATGGAGGAATCTTTGGGACACAAATCTATCCCACCAATAAGTTCTATTAATGTCACATACCAGGTTAAGGCCTTGCGTGCAGGTTGCATAAGTGAAGTTTGACTTACAGATATGCAACATCAAGGCTGGGTCTGAGATGGCCTTGTATGCCGGACACAGATCACCTCTGAGCAGTCTGTATGAGACTGAGTAGAGGGACAGGGCTTTTAGCCTATCTGTATAGGATAGGTGTTTGAGACCCTGGATTTTCCTGGTCAGGAACCTCTGTGGTCTCTCCAGCTGCTGCATGTGCTTGGCAAGGTACTTGATAATGGGTCTGATAAGAGAGGAGTACATGGATGTTATTAGCTCCTTTTTCCTGGATGAAATACCCTTATTTATGAGGTGGGCTGTGAAGAAAGCCTTCCATACAACAGAGTCAACATGGTGGTCAAAAGTCAGGTTGCTATCAACCTGGGTGCCCAAGTCCCTCACCACTGATTGCATGCTTAGTAAGTTGTTATTAATGTGATAATTAGTGGGGATGCCATTTTCCCAAAATGGGATAATGGTGCATTTCTTGGCATTCAGTTTGAGACCATGCTTCTGGCACCAATCAGAATAACAGCAGAGTGACATAGCAAATTAGCGAATTTGCAAGATGACAAATTCAGCTCAAATTTCACCCCCACTCCCTCCCCATGTCTCCCCTATGAAATACTTACTTGCATAAATCCCACAACTGCAAACAGGGAGCAGGCCCAGGTGGTGCTTGCTAAGGCCAAAAGCACAGCCTCAGTAGATGCTGACAATATCCCAGGATGCCTCCTAAATAGCTTGAAATATGACCTATCAGGACCAATTGAGTCACTTTTCAAATATAGTCTAAAAACAGGCTTTATACCACAAGAGTGGAGGACTGCAGTGGTTTCCAACTTCAAAAGGGTGGACCACCAACCAACCCTGGAAACTGCATACCTATTAGTGTTACTAGTCTGATATGCAAAGCCATGGCAAGAATTATCATGGAAATAGTCAACAAACACATATGAAATCTTTAGACACTGGATCCAACCCAGTTTGACTTTGTCAAGGGAAGCTCATGCCTACTGAACCTGGTAGACTTTCTTGAGAATGTTACCAAGGCAATGGATGAAGGGAAAATGGTGTATGCCCCCTACCTGGAGCTGGCTAATATGGTTGATACAATACCCCACTCAGGTACAGTTTTTCAAACTCACCAAACTAGGCAGAAATCCCTACATAACTCACTGGATTGCCAGCTGGCTCACAGACAGGACCCAAATGGTCAGGACTGATGGTACCATCTTGACTAAGAGACCAGTCACTAGTGGTGTACTTCAGGGCTCTGTGCTAGGATCATTCCTATTTGGCATCTACTTCTAGGATATAATGGCTAATGTCAAGGACCTTTTGCTGACCAAGTTTACAGATGACTACAAATTGGGACATATCACAGATTCCACCCATGGCAGAAACATCTTACAAGGGTGTCTAACACAGACACATGACTGGCACCAAAGTCACAGATTAAAACTCAATGCCAAGAAATGCATTATAGTGCCTTTTGGAAAACTGGCACCCAGGCCAATTACTCCATCACTAAGATGGATCTGATAACATGTGTAGACAGTAATCTCACTTTTGACCAACATGTCTCCAAGGTACTAAGCATGGAATCCAGGTCCAAGGAAGTCATACTGCCACTTTATTTAGCACTTATTAGACCCATCATTGAGTATAATGCCCCACTCAGCATGTTCCTGACCAGACATATGCAACAGTTGGAACACCCACAAAGGTTCCTTACTAGGGGAATCCAGGGTATAAACACACTGTCCTATATGGACTGCCTTAAAGCCCAATCTATATACTCAGTCTCCTACAGGTTACTGAGAGGCAATCTATGTCTGGCATACAAGGCATACTCACATCCAGCTCTAATTGACCTTTTACACATCTGCAAAACAAACAGCATCAGAAACATTAGATCCATGGATTTAAATTTTTCTTGTGACATAAATAAGACATGTTGGTGACATAAATGTGCCTCATAGGATCCCCATGCTCTGGAATGGACTCCCTACCCATGTGAAGCAAAGTCCATCCCTAACCCTATTTATGTGTAACTTGACCAATGGGTGGGAAATCAGAAATTTGCCATGGGTCTAGTCCCCATGTTTCCAATAGACAAAGGTAGGCAGTAATACCCAGACTAACACAGCTACCAACAAAACCTCTAGAGATTTCCTAACTAACATACTCGCTCAATGAAACTTAGGGACACAACTGGGTTGGGTTGCATGGCTGGGCTTATATGAATCTATAAAATTACCCTTAAATGAAGTTTATGTTTACAAAGCTACAGACACCTTGGAAATACTGTAAGATTTATGGGCAAAACTGACGAAAGCAAATACTACATTGACTGTCTAAAAATTAAAGCATAACAACCCCATCTGGACAGCTGCTGGCCAACTTCTAAACTCTGGACGTATATCCCAATCAGCCCCATCCATTGACACCGAACCAGGCAGCATAATTAATCAATTTAACTCCTATTTCATAAATACAGTAAATTCTGTAATCAGTCATAACACTCTTAGTTCAATTTCTACCACTGCAAAACAATTGCAATAATAATTTCAAATCCAAAATGGTTCCTGCTGAACATATCCTCTGATAATATTTTAGCAGAATATATTAACTGCAGCTAACATCTTAGCCTACCCAGTTTCCTTTAAAGTAAACTGATCTATCTCTGAATGCTATTTCCCAGTATTGTGGGAAAAATCCTGCATCAACCTGCTACACAAAGAAGGCTCCTCCGCCACAAATATCACAAACTATAAAAGCATAACTGTTCTATTACCCTGTCCAAAGCCCTTAAGAAATGCATCCAGTTTCCTGCCTTTTCTGAGCTAGAATAGTCCATATTTCAGGTTTTTCTGAATTCTGAGCTTTGGTATAAATTCCTGTGTTGCCCATATCCTTACTTGGATAGGAGGAAGCTTCTCTGTTCACCAGTGAGAGTGGGGAGCTTTGACCAGCCTATCTGTCCCTGGAGGAGTGGTCTCAGCCCAGAAACTAGTTGATTATTGGCAGTTTTGGGCTAATTCCTAGCTCTTTCAAGTTCTCTGCCTTAAAACCTGCTTTTGCGTGGTTTTGCACTAGCGCAACATCGCACAACATAGCGCAGCATCATTTTAACTGTTTTAAACTATTCCCGGCTCCACAAAGTCTGCTCTTCAAATTTTCCCTTAGAACTATTTAAACTCTCAAGGAAAGCACTCTACTTCCCTCTTGCAGTCCAACACTTACTCTAGATTCTCAGTAAATCTTTTGAACTACTCAAAACCTTCAGGAAAGCTCTCTACTTTCCTCCTACAATCCAGCACTTGCCACAGCTTCACAGTAAATGCAAATAAACTACAAGCATTAACCCCCTTGTACAAAACAGTAGTAATAGGCTCTGGATTTTCCCATAAACCAATTTTTAAAACTCTCCAGGCATGTCCAAAGTGCAGTTTCAGTCATACTCTCCGGTCCAGCTGGTGAACCTGGGAATCCTGAGGCAATGTTACAATTGCCTCATGTACACAGACAACCCCCTCCTCCTACCATCAACCTCTAACATATGCGAAAGATGCAACTATACAGCCAAACTGGAGGCTAAGCTCTCTCAACCCAAGACTGGTGCTGTCAGTCAGGAGGAGAAGGTAAACACACGCATCTCAAAACCAGTCACACATAGACTAATCACACCTGAAAACATGACAGATAAACCCACAAAGACATACTCAGAGGCTTTAAATAAAAACTTGCCAAAACAACAGAGACCTCCTAAGCAGACACAGAAACACTCACTACCCAACATTAACCATACACATACCCCACATAGTCAGTGTGCCACACACTCACAGCCCTTAAGGCCAAACAACACCCCTAATACACTAGTAATAGGTGACTCTATCGTCAGGCACACTGACGTCCCACTCACCATACTGAACAAAGAGACGGTCACTGTAAGATGCCTGTCGGGTGCTAGGATCCGCCACATAACTCAAGCACTCAGGTCACTACACAGCAAGTACAAATATGACTCTGTCATTGTCCATGCTGGTGTAAATTACTTGAGACGTACCTCCCTGGAATACATGAAAAGAGACATAGAGGAGCTCTCTGATCATGTAGCCCAGGCCGGTATGACACCGACCCTGAGTAGCATCCTGCCCACACCTAGAATGATGCCACAGTATAGGGACAAAATGATTGACTTCAACAATTGGCTAAGCTACTGGTGTCATTCAAAGGGGATCCAGTGTCTGTCAGCCTGGGACGACATGCTAGACAAGCCACGTTGCTTCACCAGGGATGGCTTGCACCTGTCACCCCTGGACTTTTGAATACTGGCTAAGGCTCTTGCCACCCCCATAGTGCCTTTTTTAGGCAAGGCTCAAAAGACAAACCCACCTCCGTAGACAATACAAAAAATAAAAAAATAAAGGTAATGCTACTCAATGCCAGAAGTCTAAACCTAAAGATGCATGCACTCGAGGCACTCCTCAGTATGGAGCAAATCAATATCTGTGCAGTGACAGAAACCTGGTTCAAGGCTCCTGAGAGCACCCCAGCATTACCAGGATTCAACTCATATCATACTTTTTGGCCAGAAAACTCAGACAAAAGCACCAAGGGAGGGGGTGTATCCATCTTCATCAGGGACACTCACATCTCCAGATTAGTGGCATCGCATGAAACATTGGAAACAATTCATGTGCAACTAACAGTGGGCAAAAGTGCCTTCCAAGTCATAGCCTGCTATAGATCACCCTCTCTGTCTCAGGACCCACACGCGGCCTTCCTGAGAACACTAGAGAATATGAAGATCCTACCAAACACCATAATATTGGGGGACTTCAACTACCCAAACATTGACTGGGTTAACTACTGGAGTCCAAACTCATTTGCCCAATGGTTTCTAGAATTCATCAACTCAAATGCCATGGAATAACTAGTCACTGTTCCTACAAGAGGAGAAAATGCATTAGACCTAGTCATTACAAACATAAGGGATCAATGTTCCACACCAGAGGTAAATCCCTCGTTGGTGAGATCGGACCACAAACTGAACACAATAGACATCCACATCCCAACCCCACCCCCAGCCAAGGAAACCACAGTAAAAACCTCTCAAAAACAAACTTCACTCTCCTCAAGACAGAAGTAGGTAACTTCAAAGCCCCCGAGAAATTGGAAAATGTTACCCAAACTGCAGAATCCTATACGAACACACTCTATATGCACCTACAGGAATGCATGGATTGTGCCATCCCAAGTAAAACCAAGGCTCACTCCTCCAAAAATAGGAGACCAGTCTTTTGGACCCCAACCATAAACAAGCTATACAACAAAAGGAGGAGACTACTACATGACAGGGCCAAAACCCTAAAAGGGAAGGCATCCCTGATCAGTATTAGCAAAAAACTTCGCTCCACCATAAAAGCCTCAAAGGCAAACTTCGAAAAAAAATTGCCAAAGACTCCAAAGATAATCACAAGGCATTTTTAGTTACATCAGGAACCTGGGGGGAAACACCCAGATCTGCTCAGAGCTAGTACAAAACGGCACACAATACATGGAATCGACTGACATTGCCAACATTCTGGCTGATAGGTTCAGTGCAAACTTTTCCCCCTCTTCCTCCCCAAAAGGGCCTGTGTCTATTCCGGATGAATGTAGTCCCCCAGATATCTCAGACACACAGGTAAAAGCAGCCCTCTCCAAAGCTAAAAACACAGCGTCTATGGGACCGGACAGAATACCAGGCTGTGTCCTGCATGAGCTCCAGGAAGAACTAAACCCCCACTTAAATTCACTATTTCAACTCAGCCTTAAAACAGGTTATGTACCCAAGGAATGGGGTACAGCAACAGTGATCCCTATCCACAAGGGTGGCCCCACAACAGATCCTGGGAACTATCGGCCCATAAGTCTGACTAGCCTAATTTGCAAGGCTATGGAGCGTATCATTATGGATCTCAAAACAAAGACATCGAGAACCTCCAGACACTGGACCCTACCCAGTATGGTTTTGTTAAAGGCAGATCCTGCCTCCTAAACCTGGTTGACTTTTTTGAAACAGTCACCAAAGCCATAGATGAGGGAAAGGTAGTCCACATTGCCTATCTGGACCTTGCTAAGGCTTTCAACACAATACCTCACTCTGGAATCATAAACAAACTAACCAGCTTAAACATCAACCCATATGTCACAAGATGGGTTGCAAACTGGCTTACAGATAGAATGCACGTGGTCAGGGTTGGAAATGCCATGTCTGACTCTAAACCTGTTACAAGTAGAGTCCCACAGGGCTCAGTCCTGGGCCCCTCTTGTTTGGTATATACTTCTCTGAAGTATAGGCCAGCACAAAAGGACTGTGGCTTACCAAGTTCACCGATGATTGCAAACTGGAAGCCATAATAGACTCCCCGGCTGACACAAGCATCCTCCAAATGGTCTTATGGAGACAGATGCCTGGTGTCAGAGTCATGGCCTCAAACTAAGCACCAAAAAATGCATAGTCATCCCCTTTGGGAAAAACAAGGTGCCCACTAATTACCACATAGGAAGTAACCCACTAAGTACAGAAGAAGTAATTAGGGATCTGGGGACCTAGGTTGATAGTAACCTCTCCTTTGACAATCACATTTCCAAAATAGTCAGAAAATCCTTCTACATTACCCATCTTATAACTAAAGGGTTCTCGTCTAGATCTAGAGAGGTCATTGTGCCCCTATACTCATCACTCATCAGACCCATAATTGAGTAAAATGCCCCATTTGGGATGTACCTTACTAGGCACCTGCAGCAGCTGCAGAGACCCCAAAAGTTCCTTACCAAAAGGATCATGGGCCTCAAACAGTTGCCCTATGCAGCTCTACTCAGTTGCTTACCACCTGCTCAGAGGCGACCTCTGCCTGACTTACAAGGCCATGTCCAACCCAGAATTAATGGACATGCTCCACCTAAAAAAAAAAAAAAAAACAAATCCATTAGAGCCACACTCTCCTCTGACTTAAACCTCAACACAGCAATAAATAGGACATGCTGGAGGGATAGATTCATATCCCAAAGGCTTCCCACACTCTGGAATAAAATCCCAATTCACGTAAGATAAAGCCCTTCGCTGGCCTTCTTCAACAGAAATCTTGATGAGTGGATGGGAAACCGTAAGTTTCCACCTGGGATCACTCCAGTGGCGCTACTGGACAGAGGCTCTAGAAGTTAAATTATAAGGGTGGAGAGAGCCAAACACATTTTCGGCTAGGCTTATAAATGCCCTAGGGCAGATAGCCTAGTATAAACCTATGAACCTATGAACCTATCCAGTCCCAGCTACTAAATTATGTCACAGGAAACAACCTCCTATCAAATTTTCCATGGTTTTTGGCCCTACCTCAGTATCACTACTGCTTTTGCTCAACAGACAGTAAATCTATAGAGGAATGCAAGCAATCCTGTACCTGGACTATTCTTAGACCTTTCAAAAGAATTTAATATTCTATCTCACCAATCAGTTCTATATAAACTATTTGTCCTAACACTATCAAGCCCATCCATTACCTCATTTCAAAGTTACCTATCCAGTATAAATATCAGTCTATAAATGCTTGGCAGTTTCTCATCCTTCCTCCCTGTGTCAGTGGGAGTTCCCCAAGGATCCATCATTGTTTGCTTAGTCCTCAGTATTTTCAACAATGACTATCACTCTTCCACAAAGTCCAGCAGACAAATGATTCTATGATTTTATATGCAAATCCAGCATATTTTGACCATCCTATGATCTTCCTAGTTGAAGTTGTTAGTAAGCCATTAGTATGTGTTCCACATTTTGCCCATTTGATCCACATTATGAGGGCTAGTGCTCCTCATTGTGGAGATGGAAGGTTGAGAGCTATGTTCCACACTGATTTGCTTTGCCCATGCCCTAGAAAAAAACTACAAGAAATATTCTAGGATTCTTTCACCTATATTGAAACATAGTTTACAGCCTCACAGCCTACTATTAACCCCCCCCCCCTGCAAAAAAAAAAGCAAATTAATTCTATTCAGTCCAAAACAGTTGGCATCAGGAAAAAAAAACACTGTAACACTACCTAGTCTAACAACACAAAAATTGAATTTGTTACTCGTACCAAACTTCTAGACATAACCAGAGATGAAAATCTAAAATTTGACCATCATATTAGATGGGCAGTAATTAACTCACCATAACCTAGGTTATCTCTCTAGAATCAAAATTTACCAGTCCAATATTGCAAGAAAGCATAATGCCTCAATGTATTCACTCCCAAACTCTTATATGCTGCCAGTATTTTCACAAATGAAAATCCTCACAGATCTACTACAGCACTACTACACAAAAATAGATACATTTGCTGTTAACCCACAATATAGTTCTTATCATAACTTAGCACTAAAACAGACTGGACAGAGCTAGCTCACTACCTGACAACTCGGGTCTATGTTCTTTACTCAAAAGTACGATTCATTGAACCTTACTTAAGCGAACTGACTTCCGCGGAAGTGCATTTTGTAGAAAATGCACTTTTGCGGACAAATAAAAAAACCTAAACATAAAAAAAAAAACCAACACATTAAACACTGATATGTAGGGTACAAGCCTCTCTGAACCCCCCATGTGGGGGGGGGGCTGCGCCCCCACACCCCCTACTTTAATATTCTCACTCCGAGATACAACTACAGTTGGGAAAAGGGAATATTCCCTTATCCCCACTGTACTACAATCTCAACAAGACTTTCTTGAGTTGTACGTCAACAGTATACAGCCAATAGTACATGCTAACGGCATGTTTTTTTTTTTGGTTTTCTTTAGCGAAAGTGCATTTTCTATAATATGCACTTTCGCTAAAGTAATTTCGACAAAGTACGGTTCGATGAACCGTACTGTCAATAAAACAACAAGGACCCAACAACTTACAATCTTTTTAATAAAGCAGACAATTCCCCATCACTAAAAGGTGTTATCTACCAATGCAACAAAAATAGAGTCCTGTGTTCTACTAACAAATATCAATAACTAGTAACAAAAGTCAAGCAGCTATATAGGGGACTTGATATATTCAAACTACTTCTCAAAAAATGGAACTTGGGTGGCCAAGCAGCACTTTCTCTCAGCTCTGCCTTATCGTATCATTTATGACACGAAATTTTAAAAATAACTATCTAAATTGCAACTATTTTTGTTTATTTGGACTCTCCTAACAGTCTAGTTAGATAGTATCTTAATAATTTTTAAGTTTTATTATATTTTCCTGTCAAAATTCATAAGAAAAATTTCTGGCACCAGACTTCAGTATGAGCTTCACAAAATCTGTAATAGTTAAGTTTTTATCTTCTCATGATAAGAAATTTGTATTAAAGACAGCATAGTCCAACTCACCTATAACATTTCAAGATAATATCATACACTTTGATAATATTTACTCTTCCTCAGTGTTTGCCAAAAAGAAAACTATTCTTGCCATTACTCAAAGAACTAAAAAAGCCCAAATAAAAACACACCTGCTTTTTCCAGCAAAGCTAAAAATCTTTCTCCAGGATGGTTCTAAAATAATTGAAGAACTAGAACTGGCTATCACATTCATCAAAACAAAGAAAATATTGGAAAAGGTAGATGGGATAGACTGGGTTACCTCCAGCCTTGGATCCTGGAAAACATTTGACCATAAAAAGAAACTAAAAAAAATGACATAAGTCTAATCATATTACCCTTGCTGTTTTTGCTCTTTATTTATATATAAATAATTTCCTTTTATGATCCAGAACTCTAGAGAGATGAAAATGGTTCAACAGGTGAGTGCTGAAAATTTCATGGTCTGTCTTTATTATAAATGAATTTATACTTTCTTATTATTTTCTCATTAATGTCTTGCTCTATTTAACATCTATACTGATAATAACTAGCCAATTATCTTCTCGAGTGCCTAAGTGCACAATATAAATAACCCATTTACTTGTATGAGTCTTGCAAATATATAGTTCAGTTATTAATAGTTTAATATGATTTATGCATTTTATCTGGCTTTAAGAATTGACATTAACTTTTAAATCTAATAAGCTTATACCTCGCATAACTATATCTATTATATTAGTTGGGTAATGTGTTTGTGTATTGTGACTATTGGGATCTATAGACTAATTAGCGAGTTAAAGCTTAGTGTTGCATTGGTTGTCCTGTTCTCTCTTTTTGGGCTGCTGGTGGTGTGGTTCTGTCTTGAAATACATGTTTAATGGTAGATAATAGTGGTTTGGTGGCTGGTGTAGGGTACTGCTGGTTAGAGGATATGTTTTGCTGCTGGTGCTTGTTGCGGACTTTGTGTTGTGGAGTTGTGTTTTGTTTCGGCCGCTGTGTGTGTGGTCTTGAAGGTTGCACTTGGTGGTGTTGTGTTTGCTGCTGTGGCGGTTTGGTGGGCCTGGGAGATTCTCGGTTTTCGTGAAGCATTTCGAGCTTTACATATTGTGGGGTTGTCCCGAGCAGCTCGCGAGCTAGTTAAAAAAGAATTGAATTTGTTATCAAATATTTACATTTCCTGCTGGAACATCTAGCGACTTGTTTTGAGTTAGAGACTCGCCGAACTCCTCCCAGCATTGCTTGACTGTTTCCTGTTGCTATGCTGTTACTAGGTGATGTCATTGGTGACTCTTTGAAGTTATGGAAGGTTTTACTTCTCTAATATTACCTTAACCAGCTGGAAGTGGAGTGAAAGAATACCAGAAACAACCACATTTAACATGTGCACATAATTTGGTTATTAATGTGACTTGAATGGAGGATTGTTCTACAGTGGTTTAGCTCATAGATTCCATTCCCATGTTAAGACAGCAATATCTGAACCTTGGCACCAGAATAATGTTCAGAGTGCTGTAGCAAAAGATGTACCTTCCCCTAAGATAAGACATTAAATGCACTAACTTGTTTTCTGACCCACTCTTTTCACATAAAATTTCCAATGTACTTTTCTAAACATGCCCATATCCAGTGGCACAAAACATTTAAATGTATATTGAACTTCTCATTTTAATCATTTTAATTCTGTCATTAAATACCATAAGGAAAACAGAGTATTCAAGTATTGTATGGAATTAATGACAAACAAGGCTGTTTAGCCACAATGAAGGGGAAATGTCACAGCCGTGAATTTATATACTACTCCTGTCAGGAGAAGCAAAGCCAGCACACTGATTTTCACTTCACCAGAACTTCATTGTTAAGAATGATGATAACCAGTTAAGTGTTACTATTAAATCTTATTTGCATTTCTCCATTTGATTGAAGAATTGCAAGGTCTGGAATAATATATGCAGAGATAAAGACAAATTAATATACAGAGACATATGAGCATAGCCATGTACCTGTTGCAACGCTGTGCTGGATCTACATGGAGGTCATAGACCTGGGGCAGTGCTTGGGGGTTGGACTTCTCAGTTGTCTTGGTCAGCTTTCCATGCGTTATAAAATAATTTTTGGTGCTTGCGTATTATCGCAACCACACATACTCGCCAGTTCTGTTATTGAGAAAGGAGTCATTGTTTTTGCAGTGAATTGGACGCTACTAAGTAGGATCGGTATGGACACCTCTCAACTATCCCTGATATTGATTCAGGGTTTAGCTCTGGCCTTCTTAATCCCAAACTGGTTCATTTTGAAGACAAGGTGGTAAATTGTAAGTAATAAATGATGTCAGTAATTAGATTTACAGACTTTTTTTATTTCAGAAAACAAGATAGTAGTTCATGTTAAGTCAAGTTAATAGTACCAATATTTTTGTCCCTGATTTCTATTACTAGATATGTCCTGGATTGTTTGAGACTAGGGCTATGGTTCTCAGTTACTCCACTCCCTGATGCGTGTATTTTAAAATAGAAGTCATCATAACCAGTTACATTTTTACATGACCAGTTACATTTTGACATGTGTGATTCCAGAAGTTCCTTTACAGAAAAGGTGTTTAACTTTTGCAGAGAAAATTAAGTTTGCTTATTCACTAAAACTAGTCACAATCAGTAAACTGTTACATCATGTAAGCATGCTTTTTTTGGACTGGTTGCAGCATTGTACTACATGGGTTTTATTTAATTTCATTTAGGATGTGTTCTCCTTTGTTAATAACCTCCAAGTAGATTATCACTAACTCTATACAAAAGCCAACAGTTAACTGACTTGCCCAACAAACGAACACCTTCTTGTTGGGTAATTTCACTATCGAGTGATGCTACAGTAACCACAGCTAAATGGATGACATCCGGGACATCTCACCAATTTGTAAGGTTAAGTACTAGTAAACTGTAAATAGATAGTAGCCACAATTTAAGGGAAGTACTAAAAATAATCAGAAACTGTCCTGTACTACTGATATCCTTGACTTCATGAGCTAATTAGAAAAGTTTATAGGCAAATCTGGTTTGCACATTATGCTTTGGAACATGGTTGCTATGATATGCAAGTACCGAATTTTTTAGACCTTGAGTAGAGCTAGATTTGTATATTGGCTGACAAACCACATTCTATTGGAATAGCACATTTGTCCAAATGTGATCTGGATGAATTTTAGAAACAGAAAACCCATTGAAATTATGGAGGGAAGGTGTGTGTGGGGCTGTGGAGTCACTTTCTCCAGAGTGATTCAGTCCTAGGGATGATTATAAATATACTTTATCATTTTGCATTGCTTAGGGCTAAAAATCTTATTCTTGTAACTTGCAAATTCACTACCAGCCAAAACGATGTATGTAAAATGCACTTCCATGTGTACCATAAAAGACGGTATATAAATAAGGTACTTCACATTAATTCTTCTACACCTTATTTCTCACATAGTACCCTTAGGAACTCATCTCATGACTAGTGTGTGCATCACATGTGAAATACCGTTTTTCTAAATTATAGAAATACTGTGATATGAATATAAAAGTTGTAGGCTGCCATTTTTATTACATTATCTGCAGAAATCTGTACTACACATTTTAGGTCAAATACTTTTAAACTACTTAAGCTACAACAGTGTAGTCTTCAATGATGTTATGTGCTGTCAACCTTTAAATTTAGGCTGTATTGGTTCATGCAGGGAACTTTATGTATTGCCTATTGGCGAGAATGATCGCATAACTGTACCCCATCAATTTAATCAAATAATGAAAGTCTGCAACACAATTCATTAATTCATTCTCCATTTATCCACTTAATCTAGTTCAGGGTCATGGAGAAAAGGGAGCTTATGCCAGCATTTATTGGCCACAGGGTAGAGGAATTAATTCATATGGGGGTACCAACCCATTAGAGTGACCTCCAAGCCCCAATGAAATACATATTAAATACAGCAGCTTACAGAAGTACATTTCTAAACTGGAAGACATACATTATGTAGGATGCCATTTATATGTGGGAGCTTCACTACAATACCTAGGATATCCACACAATAATTCTTTCTGCTTTACCATTAGATAATTACAATATGAAAAGTGTAAGGATACTTTTGTTTGGAGCACACTATGCTAAAAGCTTTCACTTAAGTTAAATGTGGATTAATGGACTGTCGAATAAGGAGTACCGCATAGTGCTAATACTGCATCTCGCTGTGTGATGGTAAATTACAGATACATACAGCAATATTTTGATCTCTCCCCTCTGACCTATCTGTTAATGCAGTACATACCAGTATGAATGACAGTGGGCTCAGAACCTCATCCTGATACACACCTACTCCCACTGCGAACCTCTCTGAGAGTCCAAACACTGTTCATATTGGAGTGAGTGGGTCTTTGTACCTAGTCTGCACTAATTCTATTAATGTTTCTTGGACTCAGATCAGATTGCTGAGTGGAGAAAATCGTTAAAGTGACCCATATGGAAAGGTGTGAAACATGGGTGCTGGGGTGACTGGGAGGGTGAGGGGCTGTTATTAAGGAAGTGCAGGACAGCTGATCAAAAGTAATAAGAAGTAGCACTACCACCAGAGTATGATATATCAGCCACATCAATGCCTATAACATTACAGAAAATTATCAATATAATCACACACGGTTTCATTATTATTTCATTGATTACAATACTGTTGAACCGAGTAAGACATTACTTCTGACTCTGTATCTATTTGGTTTGGAAAGTATTATTACAAACTCATATTTACTATTTCTTTGTTTTTATTGACAGTATATAAATGTAATTAATAGTCATTAATATACCTCGGTCGATTTTATCCATTCTGGTTATGCAGAATAGTCTTATTTTAATATATAGGTTCATAGGTTCATAGGTTGATACTAGGCTATCTGCCCTAGGGCATTTATCAGCCTAGCCAGATTGTGTTTGGCTTTCACCACCCTTTTAGATTAGTTTGATGTGCCTCTGTATAGTAGGTCAGAGAAGATAGCCCTTTTAAGGTTAGTTTACTGTGCCTCTGTCTAGTAGGGACACAGAAGAGATCCCAGGGGTAAACCTATGATCTCCCATCCACTCGTCAAGATTTCTCTTGAAGAGGGTTGTTGAGGGGCTCTACCTAACATGGATTGCGATTTTGTTCCAGAGTGAGGGGAGCCTCTGGGATATGAATATGTCCCTCCAGCATGTCCTATTTATTTCTGTGCTGAGGTTTAAGTCCCTGGGGCATGTAGCTCTAAGGGATTTGGATTTCCTGAGGTGGAGCATGTCCATTAATTCTGGGTTGGACATGGCTTTATATGTCAGGCACAGATCGCCTCTGAGTAGGCGGTAAGCAACTGAGTAGAGCTGGAGTTTCTTTAGCCTAACTGCGTAGGGCATCTGTTTGAGTCCCTTGATCCTCTTGGTGAGGTACTTTTGGGGTCTTTCCAGTTGCTGCAGGTGTCGGGTAAGGTACATCCCAAATGGGGCATTGTATTCAATTATGGGCCTGATGAGTGATGAGTAGAGGGGCACAATGACCTCTCTTGATCTAGATTGTGAACCCTTTCATGATAAGGTGGGCTATATAGAAGGTCTTTCTAACCACTTTGGCAACGTGATTGTCAAAGGAGAGATTGCTATCTACTTGGGTCCCCAAATCCCTAATTACTTCTTCTGTACTTAATGGATTACCACCTATGTAGTAATTTGTGGGCACTTTGTTTTTCCCAAAGGGGATGACTACGCACTTTTTGGCATTTAGCTTTAGGCCATGGCTCTGGTACCAGTTATCTGTCTCTATGAGACCCTTTTGGAGGATGCTTGTGTCAGTCGGCCAGTCGATTATGGCACCCAGTTTGCAGTCATCTGCGAACTTTGTCAGCCATAGTCCTCCCGTGTTAGCCTGTACCTCAGAGAAATATATACTGAACAAGAGAGGCCCCAGGACTGAGCCTTGTAACTGGTTTAGAGTCTGACGTGGCACCTGCAATTCTGACCATGTGGGTTCTATCCCTGAGCCAGTTTGCAACCCATCTTGTGACATAGGGGTTGATATTTAAGCTGGTGAGCTTATTTATGATGCCCGAGTGGGATATTGTGTCGAAGGCTTTTGCGAGGTCCAGGTAGGCTGTGTGGACTACCTTCCCTTCATATGGTTAAAAACTCAATGATTTATTGTATTATACATAGCAGTATTGCATGTTATTATTCATACTTAATACTACTGAATATTTTAATGATCTTATCAATATTCCTTTTCGATGTGTTTATTTCTGTATATAAGGAAGTTAAGTTCATTTAAAGCCATACCTTTAAATGTATTTATCTTGCAAATAGGCAGTTCCTGATTGAAACTTGCTGCTAGTTAGATAGATAATTTGAGTGATTGATGTCACTCGAATTAGGAGTTTATAACTCCAGAAAAGTTTTGGGTGTTTTTTTTTTTTTTGTTAAAAATGTTTGTTACAAATTTTTAACATTGTTTATGATGTTCACTACAACTTACATAGATGAAAATTATTTGAATATACCTTTGATTATACCTCCTCTTCATATTTTAAGTTTAACAAACAGTTGTATTCCTTACATTTATCCTTTATACACTAATAGACAAAAAAAAAATAATATAAAATATAGACACCATGTATTATTAGACATAGTAACCACCTTATGACTTCTTTACATTGTCTTTCACTTAACGTCAGTGGTCTGAATAATCCTAATAAGGGAAGATATTTAAATATATACCTGAAATTACAAAACTCCCAAATAATATTTTTACAAGAAACCCATTTGATATCAGAATATATCTCTAAATTAGACTCTAAATCCTTTTCTATTCTAGTTAGTTCAGAGGACTCTCAAAAAAAAAGAGGAGTTGCAATATTATGGAATAATAAACTACCTAAACTAAAAATATTAGATACATACCAAGATAATGAAGGTATGATAGCTTCAGTTATTATAAATTTTAATAATAAAATATTCACCTTATTTAATATTTATTGGATTCCTGGCTTTGGATTTAAGTCAGCACAGCAACACACAAAACACATTTTACACTTTTCTAAGGGTAATATCATACTAGCTGGTGATTTTAATTGTATTTTTTAATAGCAAAGACTCTACATTTATTGGTAAAAGAAGAATTTCATCAATGGCTAGACTAGTGAAAGAATTTTCTGATTGTCTTCTGCTGAAAGATGTAAATAATTATGCAAACCCCAAATCACTTTTCTATACATTCTATTCACATAGACATAATTCATATTCAAGGATAGACAGAGATTTTATTTCTAATAACTTACTGGACTCTTTAACAAGTACAAAGGTGATCACATGCCCCCTATCTGACCATAACTCCATAACCTTTGACATACATATTCACATATTCTATGTGGGATAGAGAATTAAAAAAATACAATCTAACCTTGACAAACTGAATATTGACCTTTTAAAAAACAGAGAAGACAAAGATAAAAAAAAGAAATAGATTCCTTAAACAAAAAGTATCGTAAAATATTAAATCGTAAAACTATGATTAGCTTAGAAAAAAATCAAACTTATTACTTTTTCATCTAACCTTAGATCCATGAGTATTCTAGCCAATAAAACTAAAAGATTAAATAAATTTAACCATATTAATGAACTTTTTTCACCACAGAAGAAGAAAATGGTCTCAGGTTTACAGAATATATTAAACAGATTTAGAGAATTTTTTTCTTAACCTAAACAAGTCTACTGAATTAACAAATTCTAAAAAAGACATACAAACATTCATTAATAAAAATTTAAATAAGAAATTAACAGAAGAGCAAGATAATTTACTCAATAGGCAAATTACTTTTAAAGACATTCAACTGCAAATTAACCAACTTAAACAAAAAAAGGCTCTGGGCAATGATGGCATTATCCAGAAATTTATAACATTTTACCTAATAAAGCCCTCACAATATTACATGCCATCTTTAACATGGCGCAAACTAAAAACTCCACCCCACCATCGTGGAAATATACTTTTATATCCCCTATTCTAAAACAGGATAAAGACCCTACCAAATGTAGGTCATATAGACCTATTTCCCTATTAAATACAGACTATAAAATGTTTATGTCTATATATGCTAATAGACTCAAAAATGTTCTTCCTAATCTAGTAGAGGCAGACCAAACAGGTGTCATAATTAATAGAACAACTTATGACAACATTAAGAGAATACTAACCTTAATTGAATCAGTAAAGATCTTAAAAAACAATTTAACTATAATTAGCTTAAATAACATAAATTGTGCATTTGATAAAATTAATTGGGATTATTTATTCATTCTTTTGGGGGAACTTAATTTTTCAAAACATTTTATAAACCTTATCACTCAGTTATACAATGGTAGTCAAGCATGCATCAAAATAGGCCCTAACATCTCTCAATTTATACCAATAGTTAAAGGTACCAAACAAGGTTGCCCACTGTCTCCCCTTTTATTCACTTTAATCATGGAACTTTGGGCCAACACGATAAGGGATAACACGAATATTATAGTATATTAATTGGGTTTTAATGAAACATCAAAAATATAAATGTTTGTGGATGACATAGTGGTCACATTGGGTGGTAAAAACCCATCTTTGTTAGAATTATTTAACAACATGGAGATTTTCCAAAAAAACTCAGGCCTTAAATTCAATCATAATCAAACACAAATCCTTTTAGTAGGTCAAAAAATTAATATACATGACAAGTTCAAGAAATATATACCACAATATCAACAAATAACACATTTAGCTATAATTATTACTAACAACATAAAAGACATTATAAATCTGAACTTTAATAAAAGTATAGCAACCCTAGATGATTTAATAAACAGATGGTCAAAAATAAAATGCTCAATGGATGAGAAATTATCAATTATAAAGATGGTATTACTCGCTAAAATTTTGCATATCATTCAGTCCATTTATATACCCCCACCATATTTAGTAACCAAAAAGTTTAATACAATGATTAAAAAATTCCCTTGGCATCCAATTAAATCTAGAATTGCCCTTTCAACCCATATGTATAGCTGGGATAATGAAAGGTATAGCCCTCCCCAACTTAGAACTTTATTCAATTTCTTCAGTAATCAAATCAATTACTTATTTAGTGGACAGTAAGTATTCAGCAAAATGGAAACATTATGTACTATCTTTATCCCAATCTCCAAGAAATACCAATGATACTTGTATGTTATACATAATGAATAATACATTTATTTGGAGATTGAAAGAATATTTTTTTCTTATCACCACACCCAAACATTTAAATCCAACTACATATCTCTAATTTAAGATTGTTTAAGAATTTCGCCTTAGGCATAAAGTATATGAAAGTTGGATATTTCTTATTTTCCCCATTGCCTATACTCATGGGATCATGTTTACTACAGATTATCAAAAAATTTCACTATTCAAACAAAAGCATCTGATAGCATGGCGCCAATTGATGAGCAAACATGAATTAAAAGCAATGAATATTCTTATAGAAGAGAATAATCTTGACTCATTACTATGGCTAGACCTACAAGAAGCTATATAGCTATATAGAAGATATAAACTAGATCTAATCCCCCCTACAACTAAAATCTTTATCCCCAAATTGATACAATTTTTATATCGTTTTACTCAGCAGAACAATTCACCAAAAATTAGTATTTCACATATATATAAAACAATAAAATTAGACTTAGATACGTATACATATAATTACTGGAAGATTTTCACCATCAATAACAACACCTATCCTTCAGACATAGACAAATTAAATATTCTTCAATCTGCTGGTAAAATTACATATTCACATAAATGGAGAGTATTCACTTGGAGATTTTTAAACAGATCATTTCTCACACCACATAATATCAATAAGATAACTAAAGAAAATGTTTTATGCTGGAGATATATGAAAGAAATCAATGCAAACTGGACACATATTTTATGAATGCTCACTATTAAAAACATTTTGGGAAGACATTAACAAATTCTTACAAGCAATGCTTACAGATAACTTTATTACTAAATCACTAGCTTTATTTAACACCCCATTTCCAAACTGTGTAAACCAAGCAAATATTCAATCTTATGGTCTGTTTTGTCCATTGCCAGGAAAGAAATCACAAAAAAATTGGAAATCTTCACATATTCCATCTTTTAAAATGTTTAAAGATCTTCTCAAGGATGTTTCTAAACTTGAAATGTTGACAATCAAAGCTAGATCTTCAAGGAATACAACAGCTTATAATTATTGGAAGAGTATAAATGAATTACTAGTAAATCAGTAACTTGAATGCATAATCAAATGTTTCCTTTTTTTTCTTTTTCTTTCAGCCTTACAGTAATATTTGATTCTTATACAGTGAACATCTTTGTAAATAATTTGTTATTCTTGTTCATTATATCATTCCTTTTTTTATTGTATCATAAAATTCTTCATAACTATTTTAAAAACAATGTATATTTCAGTTTTGATTTCAATAAAAATTTTATTAAAAAAATGGAATTTCAGTCATGTATTTTTTAACAAATTGATCATCTATACTCATTCAAACTACAGCTGCAAACTACCTACTTGATTCCTGGCTGTGCACTTGCACATACCCAGGTTAATTATATTTCAACTGAAATGTTTTTGGTAACTCTATATACCTTCCCCATTACTACATTATTGGCTTACCACTTTCTCTCTTTCATTACCCTTTTAAGTTTACCACTGTTTTTTTCCTCTTTTTTCCCTCTTTAGATTTAATAACATCTTCAGCTATATTCATTCTATACTACCCTTCTGTCTTCATTGAAATAAAATCAAAATAATTGTATGAAAACTACATACAAAAGTCTAATTTGTTTCTATCTATAAAGATGTATATATCTATGTACTCAAATGCATGTACTTGAAGGCAGATTTCATAGTTGAATCAATGTCTATGCTTACATGTAAATTTCAAAAGTAAAACAACTGCTCTGAATGAAGATGTTCTTTATTTTGGAAAAACTCATATATATAACTACATCTCTGAACTGCTCTGAAGCTACACTTTATTTATTTAATGACCCTGGCTCTTTAAGCAGAAATAAACCAACATAGCTTAAAACAATATAGTATGCATTCTTGAAAAGCACAACTAAATCAATACATTATAAAATAAACTAGTATAAGTTTTGCATCCATACATGAAAGTACAAATTTTGTAACGTATGAGAGAGTAAAGCAGTTCAGTATTTACAATATTTACATTATGTACATATAAGAGCAGTTTTACAGTTGTATATAAGTGGTGAGCTTATGGATGAGGCAGTCAGATTAGGATAATCATTATCTATGTCACTAAAATACATTTTTTTTATAATCTGATTAAAATTATAGTCTGTTGGTTACTTACTACATCTGGAAATTTATTTCACCTAGCTAGGCCTAATATGGAAAAGGCTCTTTAGTTGACTGTAGTCTTGAATTGGGGTCTGACTGGTAGAAGGTTTTCATTTTCATCACTTCTTAGTGGATAGGATTGCTCCCTTAGTGACATTACTATTTTTAAGGCAGAACAGTACCTCAGTTGTACATTTTTATAGAGCTGGGTACTTGTTTAGAAGTTCATAGACTAGCAACTGCTAGGGCCCTTACAAGCTTATCTGCCTACTCCAAACCATTTGGGACCCAAGTATCATGGGCATCTATATGAGGTTGCACTAGCATCATGTTAGTGGAGAGGTAACTAAGGGATTTATAGAGGGGTGTTAGTAAGGATACTCCTTTTTTATTGATCATCTCTGTCAAGAGGACAAGTAGATGCCAAACAGGAACATGCCCAGCCTGGAATCCTGGGGTACTGCACTGGTAACAGATCTCTTGGTGGAGGTGGTCTCACTAATCCTAACTTCTTGGGTCCCGTCTGTGAGCTAGCTGGCAATCCAGTGGATTATGTAGGGATTTATGCCTAGCTCAAAGAGCTTGTTAACAATGCCTTAGTGTGGTCTTGGCCGGGTCAAGATATGCAGTATGCACTTTTTTACCCTCATTCATTACCTTGGTGACCCTCTCAAAGAAGCCTACCAGGTTAAGTAGGCACGTCATTCTCTTAACTAAGCCAGACTGGGATTGTTCCAGTGTCTGTAGGCTGCCAATGTCCCTTTTATCATTTTCATAATAACTAGTTCCTTGGCTTTGCATATTAGGCTTGTTAGACTGATGAGTCTGTAGTTCCCCGGGTTAGTCGAAGGTTCACCCTTAAAAGGGAGGGATGACTGGATGACTGCTGTGTCCTCCATTCACTTGGAACACAGCCGGTTTTGAGTCAGTAGTTGAAGAGTTCCTCAAGTTGTTCTGACAGATCATGTTTTAGACTGTTCTGAAGGCAACTGACTATGTCGTCAGGACTTATAGAGGTAGTGTTCTTGGCTTTAGCGAGTACTTCCAGCACCTGGTCCCTTCTAATAGTTTGGAGAAGTATGTTGGAGGGGATTTCACCAGGTGGAAGTGAGGGGGATGGGGGATGTAGTCTGAGCTGAATTTATCAGCCAATAGATTTACTATGTCACCCTGATCAATAAAGGTGGTACTGTTCACCACTAGTTCAGCACATTGCTGTGTGTTACCTTTAGTGTTTTGGACATAGCTGAAGAAGGCCTTGTGGTTTTCATTAGCCTGCAAGGTTATCCTGACCTTATAGTTGGCCATGCTGGACTTAATTAGGCCTCTCAGTTTCTTGTTTACTTGTATAAGACAGCTTTTAAGGGAGTTGCTCTTCCTGATTTTGGCCATGAGTTTTCTTTTTTATTATATACACTGTTTAGATGAGGATTCCACCAATAGAGTTTGTGTTTAGTGTTGGTTTTGGGTTTACTTCTGGTAGGTATGGCAGCCTCTATGAAGCCATCCACATGTTTGCTTAGGAAGAATTTTGCATAGGTAGTTGTGTTCTTGAGGTTACGGGGAGCCTTGAGTTTTGACAAACTGTCACTTAATAGGATACAATTTGCCTTAGATTAGTTCTTAACTGTTACTGGTTTAGCTGAGTTTGCCAGGCTGATTTTTACTTCCAAGGAGACAGCTTTGTTATCTGACCTCACTAGTGAGGACATGAAATGGGGGGGTGCAGCCCTGTCCCATATTGGTGAGTACCAGATCCAGTATGTTTGATCTGCTGGTTTGGGTGTGCTCTGTGTATTCAAGGGCATTTGCTTCAATAAAGTCCAGGAAGTGTTGTGCCTGTGAGTTTGAGTGTAGCTCTGAGAGAAATAGGAAGCCAGCTGACAGCCTTTAGTACTTCACAAAAGTGTTTTTTTCGGATCAAATACAGTCACAAATCTACATGTTTTAGTTGTCAGGATCTGAAGCTTATGTATTTTGGTCTGAGTGAAAACATTACAGGGCTAGGCCATACTTTGATTTTTGGCTTAAGAACATTTCTTGCTATAGCATTCCTAGAAGTTGGTGAAAGGAGGTCCTAAATAAATGGCATAGTTTAACTTGGCATAATACCTTGGTGGTATTTCTGTGTGTTTAGTAAGACTGAGGCATTGATTTAAAACTAGACCAAGGTACTTCTGTTCTGGAACATTTGGAATGCTGTTGTCATTAGAGTCTTTAATGACAGTTGCAAGAATTTGAGAGGAGAAAAGCATTAGGTTAGTTTTTGTTGGATCAGTGAGCAGTTTGTTTGACACTGTCCAGACTTAAAGTTGTAAAAACTTGGACTGACGGTTGTTTTGAAGGGTTTTATAAAACACATTTGATTCAAGTAGTAGAATGATTGGGCAGCAGTTATTACACTGTTTGCATATTTTTAGGCACTTATGATTCATACTGATAATAAGGAGATCAAGGGTGGAGTTGTTGCTGGTACCTATATTTGGTCTGGTACGGTGTTCTCCAGGCCCAATCCTTGTAGTACTGAATCTATTTACATGGGGTCCTTTGGTATGCATATTGAAGTCCCTTAGTATAACACAATTCTTGGGAATACCCTTGTGGTACATTTGCTGAAAAGTTAGATGCTTTTGTGTCGTAGGAAGAGGGGTGGGATATATACTTCACTAATGTGTGAAAGTCTATAGCTTCTTATGGTAATATGGGTTATTACTCAGTTAAGATTTTTATCACTGGAATTAGCTACAGTAATTCAAGTACTCTAATGAACTGCGGTGGTGGTGCTGCGGTACCGTTGTCGCCTCACAGTAAGACGTTGTCCTGTTTGATTCTCAGCTAGAGCATCTTCTGTGTGAAGACATGTGTGAATGGGCATACCTTCATTGAAGGTTGTGCATCAGGGCCAGCAACTCGGCACGTAAAAATCTACTGCCAATAATTAGCGGACCGGAGTTCCGCTGTGGCAACCTCTAACCGGGAAAAGCTGAAATACACAACAATTCAAGTACTCTAATGGTTGGAGCCTATTTCATCATATGCACTGTGCCAACTCCAAATATCTGCTGTCAAGGTTTCAATTCCTGCTAAGATATGTGCACCCTCCATTAGTATCCAGGTTTCTAATGATGCAAATTTTTACTTTTGCTACCTGCATTAATAGTTTAAATTTTTAGTTTCAAAGGCCCAAGATTTTTGTGTATATCTCATAAGAGTAATATTTTTGAGAGTAAATACTTTGGGATGAGAGACAGTTACCCTTGATGTCATCATTCTTTTTTTGCTTGATTTTTGGTTGGATTAACTACATTTGGGTGGTGTACAGCCTTTTGTTTATGTAAGTTAGTAATTTTAAATAGCCTTTGTATAGTGTGGGGATTGTGATGATAAGCTGTGCTTTTGGTATTAATTTTGGTATATAGAGTGTGGTAGTATGTCTAGAGAAAGAGTGTATAGCCTTATAATGACCAATAATATGAGCAATGTGATGCAGAGAGTAAAGGTTATAGTAAGATGAGACATATTAGGTTAAGGATAAAGGATGGATGGTTAAAAGTTAGTGATGTGAAGCTGAATTGTGATGTGAATGACAAGTCTCTTCCCTTGTTTGTGAGTGGGGTAGAGCTCATATGTTGATGTAGCTAGCATAATGGTAACTGCTGTCTGCCACCTAGGTTTGTTAGTGTTTCCTGAGTAAGGGTAGCTGCTGTCTGCCACCTAGGTTTGTTGATGCTGCCTGAGTAAGAGTAACTGCTGTCTGTCACCAAGGTTTGTTAATGTTGCCATGGTAAAGAGAACTGCTGTCTGCCACCTAGGTTTGTTAATGCTGCCTAAGTAAGGGTAACTGCTGTCTGCCACCTAGGTTTAGTAGGGAATAGTATAGTAATAAGGGTAAGTTTGATATGTGCCAAAAAGAAGGGTCTAGTTCCCAACCGAAATTATGAGATGCGAAAGTGACGACTTTACTTTGTCCTATAATTGCTTGCATATTTGGTATTTCACGCTGTATATATTGTGTTATAATTGTGTGTATTTTATTTTACATACGTGTATCTTTCTGCACAAGGGTCCCACCAAAAAGGGGTTTTATTGCCCAGTTGGACTATATTACTATTTAAATGTCATATACAAAAAAAATAAATAAATAATAACCTCTCAGTTCAGACCTTTGGGGATAAACATCATTGGCCAGCCAGATCAAACTTCATCAGCCCTACAGATTTCTTGGCATGGGGTTATTCTTCCAACTGTGACATTATGCAAGCAAGAATGCTTGACGGTGTGAGACTTTAGAGAAACAACATAATATCTAGGCATGTTATGAGGCTCAATGCTGCAAACTGGAAGGTTCATTGTCCCTGTAACACCCACCTTGGAAGGCATCATTGTGTTTAGAAAATGTGTTTGTTTTATTATTAATACATACACACATACACACACACACACACACACACACACATATATATATATATATATATATATATATATATTTTTTTTTTTTTTTGGTATGTTTGATGTAAAATGACTCCACCTCCTGTTGTATGATATGCAATTGCTGTTGGATTATTTTACATGTAAAATATACATATATACATTATGTAAGTATTTAATGCCCAGATACACACACACACACACACACACACACACACACACACACACACACACACACACACACACACCATGCAGTGAGTTTAACATAGATATATATATATATATATATACATATATATATATATATATATATATATATATATATATATATATATATATATATATATATATATATATATATATCTAGCAAGTAAAACCAACACCACCAACACAGCCAAATTAATTACTTGTCTCATTTTTAACAAAGCAATTCAAGGCAGAATCCATGGAGAAGTAAAAACATAGTAGAATCCATATATCTTTAATAAAATACAAATGACAAACTATGATGTGTTTTGGGTTCTTACAACCATTCATCTGATCTGATGAATGGTTGTAAGAGCCTGAAAGTGCTTGTAGTTTTTTCTTCCTTTTTCCTCTCAGTTTGTCTTATTCTTCATTTTTTCTGAATGTATTCTTCACTCATTCAACACATTTTAAGTAAGCAAGACTGCTGTGTAATAACTGTGTAGTAAACTTCATTAAGCCAGTGGTTTGGGGGGTACAATGCTTTCAAAAGCCATGGCAGTTCTAGTTGCTTTGAGGTGCATTTTACATTTTTATTAAACAGCATTTTCATCCAGTGATATTCTGTAGAAAAATCATGATTAAAGGAAGAAATTCTGTCTTGCTCTTCAACTTTGGTTTTCCATGAATCTTTTCAATACATCTTAAATGACCAGGACTACACTATAATAACAAATTAAGCCGGTGGTCTTAGGGTGACTAGGCACCCAGAAATCATTGAGGTATAGATCCTCTGAGGTGTATTTAAGAGCCTAAACAAAAATCATCCATAAGGAAAGAAATCAAATTAGACTATTTTATTTTAAGGAAGAAATGAGTTGTATCCAAGGCTTAATGCTCAAAGTTAACCAAATATCAGTGCACAATAAACATAGAAGACAGATGCATGTGGTGATATATAAATCATAAATGGAAATAGTACCTGCCTACTCTGCCACTTTAACAAAGGTAGTCACTCTCTGTGTAACCCTGTCTGGTGTTAAACTGGGACTAAAAGAGAGGGACAAATAGCCAAAATCACATATTTCAAGTTGCTGTTTCTATATGTATATACAGCCATCCTCCTCTCCTCTACCCACACATGACAGCTACCTTCTGTGTATCCCTCTGATGTCAGACATGGACAAAAGAGAGCAAAAAAACATATTTGCTATCAGATGTACACAAACAGAATACCTCTTTACCCTCCACCAAAAAGATAGTCATCTGTATATGTATCTGATGTTTGATTGTGTGGAAAATGAAAATATGTTATTATAGTAATGTTTCCAACTTGTTAATTTTAGACAGCACATGGATACTTTGCAAGCTGAATGACTCTCAGACAGCACATGGATACTTTGCAAGCTGAATGACTCTCTGTGCACCTCTCTGAAGTTTGTGAGGAAAAAAAGGAAAGAAATAATAACCACACTGCCCCCAGCCTAACACAAGAATAGTAACCTCTGAGATTCTGGAGGAAAGTTAAAGAAATAATGGTATCTTCCCCAGCTCTTCACGCACGCTACAGTGACCTTCTGTGTACACTTCTGAGCAGGTCTGGTTTTAAATATGGTGGAGCTCAGGGCAGGGACTGCTACTTAGTCTGTGTGTGAAAATTGACTTCTACAGCCTTGTTGTGGGTAGGCAGCATCCCACAGAATCCGTGAAGGTCTGGATGCTCTGCAATGCATTTTATGGCTTGTTTTGAAAGAGGACTAAACTGAACAAATCACAAAAGGGCTAGTTACTTTCATCCAGGCAGTCCTCAGCCCTAGTAGGCAGTTATAGCCTCTTCTGTGCACATTTGAGCCATCTCAGCATAGTAGAAAAGGATGGCCATGTAATATAGTTCACACAAACAGTTCACATATATTAAAAGTATTTCAAGTCACTTGATACATTTCACATTAGTCATGAAAAGACAGAACAATGAAAAAGCAATAGCAAGCTGCTAATCATTTTCACCTACAGACAGCCCCAACAAATATAGCTACTAAGGTTGTGCATATCTTATATGTCCAGTTAAGTAGTCGATTTTACCAGACAACTCCACTCCCCACTCACCAGTTATTGTTACTTCTGTGAGCACTTCAAACAACTATAATCAAAATGATGGCCATATATTGTATCTTTCTCTTTGAAGTTCCAGGCAAACAGTAGCCACACATTAAAACTATTCCAAGTTGCTTTACACAAATCATGTTAATCCTGCAACTGCACACTAGTCCGAGAAGGAGGGTCAGTTATTTTCTACACACAGCTCAAACCCCTGACCCATAGTTAAAAATGACATACGTGTATTACACTTCAGTTTTATTCCATAGCATTCCAAGATGCTTCACACAAATCACAGAAATCCTTCAAAGTCAGAATAATGAGCAAAGAACAGGCATTAGTCATGTTCTCCCACAAAGAAGTAAGCTTATGTTATTTGAGCTAATTTAGTTAAGAGAACAGGTTTTGCAGCAACAAAGATTTTCTTATGAATAAGAATCACGGAACTGCAATGTCTGCCATTTTTGACTGAATGTAATTCCCAGTGCTTCAAAATAAATAAATAAATAAAATAAAATAAATAAAAATCAATTTAAAAATTATGAAGGTTAAGGTAGGCATGTTAGATGAAATCAAGCACGTTTTGCAAAATTAGGAATAGCTTAGATCTGCTAGTCAGTCATCCAATTATCTAGTTGTCTGACATAAAAAATTTGAAAAAACTTAGCTCATGCTATGCCTGAATAACACTGTCATATCCCCACTCTGGGTCAGTAATCAAGGAGCTTGAATACTCACCACTGACACTGGAGAGGGATGTTCACTTGGAATACAAATGGATACACATTATTTCCAGATGAAGACTTCTCTGCATCAAGCACAATTTCCCTTAAGAGCACACAGGGAACACAGTCAGCCCAGGGTCTGGATTTTTCTATATCTGTCTCTCTTCAGGTCCCAATAAGATCCCCCAGTGGAATAGCTTCAGAGTTAAGTTCTCAGCTGAGTGCCCAAGCCAAGTCCTCCACCACTGTCTAACACACACACACTTTGAGATTTGATTTGCACACATATATACACAAACACAAACACACACACAGACACACACACACACACACACACACACACACACACACACACACACACACACACACACACACACACACACCTGGGAAAGGCTGGCACAGGTCTACTAGCTATGCCCCCGTCTGCCCAGATTATAAGGTAGTTATCACTGCCACCAGACACTACAAAGCCAGCTACCTAAGGTTCTTGCAGGGGTACAGAATTATACTGAGTGAAATTAATATTAATACAAATGGTAATGTTGACCAAACAATAAGGCTTTCATGAGTGGCCAGAGCTATCCCCAAAATAAATATATGCAAATACTCTCAAAACTTAAATATTGTTCTAAAAGGACCAGCCACAGTAAGAAGTTTAAATAGATTTAATAATAAATAATAAAAGAACATGAAAATACTAAATATCTATTTGCAGTAAACACAAGAGTTTCAAACATAGGAAATCTTAAAAGTAACACAGCTAGAAAGATTAACACACTTACAGAAAAAACAATATTCAACTATTCTCACTATATTTTCCTGACTAATCTAAAGATTACTAGCCTCTGATCACTCACTAGCGCAAGGCAAGATGAAGTGGGTGAGTGGACTTCCTCCTTTGTCAGGTTCCAAGAACAGACTGTTCCTGAGACTTCAGTCTCCTCTAATATTAAAACATTATTTCTGTACAGAATGACATCACATATATCTGGTCATCTGACTTCTGGTTCCCATGCAACCCCCATTGCTAGAAGCTGTTAGGATCTTAGCACCTATGTGTTACCATACACACAAGGAGAGATTTGCTCAGATCTGCTGCAGCTCCTGGAAGTCAAAAAACAGTTTCAAACCAATACCCTACCACAGTAACAATTAGCTCCCTGCTAGAGACAACAAAGAAGGGTTCCTAATATTTCCCAGACATTTTGTCTCTGGCTGCAACCAGAACTGTAAGATACAATCTTTATGGCTTAATTAAATTTCAAGTATTTTTCAAAGTTTTCTGCAGCTGGATTGTGATTAACCTCTTCCCCTTCCAGTATCCTCTGTTAAAATATATACATGTAATTCAGTTACAATAATACATGTACGTTTTTTTTCTTTCCAGCAGGCCACACTGCTGATACATTTTAACACAAGCAACTTTGCAAATACATTTGTAAACACAAGCATCTGTACAAAGCAGTTTGATACGCAAATGACATATCATTCTTTATTAAACTCCAACTAGCTGTGCTGGCATATGTTACACATCCACTACTCCATTTCTCCTGGCATCACTGGCAATACTTCCTATTGTCACAACCACTTTCTGTTCCCACTGTAGATAATGGCTCTACATGTTGCTGGCAACAGAAAAAAAGCAAGGACAGTGCTGTTTTTCTTAAAGTAAATAAGCATACTCTATTTTGGGAGATGGAATGTTCTATTTCTGGTCTCTCTCAAGGATTGGTAACTTTTTGCCAATAGCCACTCAACTCTCTCCCTTTTTTCATAGTGGGTTCTGTTTGTAACTCAATTATGATCTGTCATTTAATAAAGCTGAAAATTATTACTATGAAATAAAAATTATATATGTTGACTTATGGTGGCAATGCAAGTTAGAGAAAACTATTAATAATACTGAGTTTAAATTTAGAGATACTATTACCACACATACTTCTCAACTTACAGATATCAAACATTTGGACAAAGGCTTTTGAAAAATAGGTACATCTGTCGAAAAATCTGGATAGCTGATTAATGTAAAATTTGCATACATAATAGCATAACCCTCACACTTTCTGTTTGATACCACCACTCAAAACACAAGTTTAAAAAAAAGAATAGAACAAGCAAAACTATATTATATATCAGCTTGGCTACATACTACATATCAACTTTTATATCGACCTTTTTTTTTTTCATTTCTGAAATAGAAAATAATATCTGAATCACTGATGAGCATCTTCTAAATTATAAAATACTAACCAATGTGCTACTCGAGGATGGCCTTCCTCAACACATATCCACATATGTCTTTAGAAAGCAGTAGCGGACAATGATTTTTATTTTAAGCACAGGAAAGTTTACATATTGAAGAAATGGTTGGTTCCTGTGTACAGAACTCTGTTTCAGTGCTGCCACATACCATATTCTGAATTTGTTTGAGCTGCTTGTTAAGATTTATTTTGATGTACTATAAATATATCAACAATTGAGTTTGTTTTTCGCTATAAAATTCTTCACTCATTTGGTTTCTAGCTTTCCAACAGACTGCTCATTTACAGGCTACAAAGTTCCTCACTAGAGCTTCCAGTGCGACCAGCACAGTGCAGAAATACTACTGGGTTTACTTCTGTGCAGCATACCGTTGGACTGTTTCAGAAATGCTACACAACTTAAACAATGCCATTAGTGGTAAAGTGTTTCAGAAATACCATGTTGTTAATTTCAGTAGTAATTTATACATTACATAGGTTCATAGGCTCATACTAGGCTATCTGCCCTAGGGCATTTATAAGCCTAGCCAGAGTGTGTTTGGCTTCGCCACCCATTTTAAATTAATTTTGCTATGCCCTTTATATTTAAAGTAGTTAAAACATGCAGTATAGTTAACCTTTTTCTTTGCAAAAACTTCATAACTACTTAATATATTACTCAAAGAAAGTGCAATGCATTTTTTCAGTATACCTCAGTGTGCACAGTCTGCAAGTATTTGACTTACTTCCCCTGAAAAACTAGAGCAATCATTTTTTTTCATTACACTAGGAAACATAGACCTTATATTGCCAGAGTGTTTTCTAAATGTTGTAAATTACTATTATTATACGTATTATAATGTAAGCTCCATTACCTGCCAAGCACCAGATCCTTACTATTATTATAAGTATTGCAATTTCTTCTCCATTACCTACCAAATCTCCTCTTGGACTATCATCCAGTTTACTCCTTTTGCCAGATGACTGAAAGGAACCATCACTGAGGCAGCCATTAGAGATTGTTTGAAGCTTTTTTTATTGTTAGCTTTGGCCCTAGCTATCAACAGAGCCAGCAAGGCTTTAGGGAGTGGCATTCAAGAGGCTGTCCACATAGGCCATTTCCTCACTTCACCAAGGAGTATTTCCTCCAAGCATTTTGACCCCTCCCCAATGATGAGTGGTAGTCCAGCTGGAAGATCAGACCATGCTGTGTACCTCTGAGTGCACACAAATGATGCTCTTTCCAGGTGGTGGTGGTGGTGAGTGGGCCATGTCCCTTTACTCCGCCCTCTTCTTGCCTTGCTTCTCCAATACTAGGGCAGCTATATGGACCCTGGTCACCTTGATCATAGTCAGGGCACCATCACTGTTCAACACAGAGTCAGGCAACACTCTTTATATTAGTTAATCATTTACTTTTTAAGCAGTCTACTTTTCCATGCTTTGTATTTACTTGGAGGATTTCTACAACATTTCCACAGTTCACATGGAATATGACAGCACAACATTTTATACTTCGTTGATTTCAGTTGGACATTAAAAATACAGTGTTGTTACTTTTTTATTTTGGAAAGTCAATGCATTTTGTCTTGCTTGATACTTGCCTCAATAATTTATTTCTTGAATATGTTTTTCATACTGCAATAATATTTTCCAACAAATGTCCTTCAAAGGTATAATCCATTCACTGTGATACCTTGGTATGCACCCTTCTGTCAGTTTACTATGCAGATTTTACAGTCTACAAACTTACAACACATCCATATAAATTTTTCCTAAATAATTTATAGTACTTAACAATTTGCCTCTATTTGACATTTCATACACTTCTTTCAAAACTGTATTAGCAAATAATTGCACTTACTTCCCTCTCTAAGAGCGTTTTGCACTTACTTCCATGTCTGAGAGCTTTGTTTCTGTGTGTTTTTTGTCTTTGGGTGTGGCAGATAAGAAGCCTGTGATCATGCTTAACATTCAGTTTGAATCCATTCAACAATACAGTTTAAATTACACCTTTGTTAAATTCATAGCAACTCAGAAACATCCTATTTTTCCCCGATTGCAATTATTCATGGAATAAATTAGCAGTTTGCGAAAATATTAGCAATTCTGCAAGAAGTATACACTTAAATCATTCTATCTACAGGTGGAGAAATCAACTCACAATTGGTTTACACGTGCAGGCAACAATGCAAGGATCAAAATATTATGCAATCTAGTATATTTTGACCAAACTTTGCCCTCATTTCCCACCAATGTAGTGTTCATAAAACTCTCTTCGTACTCACTGTGTTGTTTCAGCATAATCTATTTACAGTGAATGTGTGCAGGGTAGTATTAATATACTGCCACCATGTTGTTTCAATCCCACAAGTTTCACAAGTTTAAAAAAAATAGAACAAACAAAAGTGTATTATATACCAGCTTGGATACATACTACATATCAACATTTATATCGACCTTTTTTAGCATTTTTGAAATAGAAAATTTTATTAGAAGTACTGATGAACATCTTCTAAATGATAAAATAATAACCAATGTGCCACTGGAGGATGGCCTTCCTCAACACATATCCACATATGTCTTCAGAAAGCAGTAACGGACAATGATTTTCATTTTAAGCACAGGAAAGTTTACATATTGAAGAAATGGTTGGTTCCTGTGTGCAGAACTCTGTTTCAGTGCTGCCACATATCATATTCTGAATTTGTTTGAGCTGCTTGTTAAGATTTATTTTGATGTATTATATATATATATCAACAATTGAGTTTGTTTTTCACTATAAAATTCTTCACTCATTTGGGTTCTGGCTTTCCAACAGACTGTTCATTTACAGGCTACAAAGTTCCTCACTAGAGCTTCCAGTGCGACCAGCACAGTGCAGAAATACTACTGGGTTTACTTCTGTGCAGCATACCGTTGGACTGTTTCAGAAATGCTACACAACTTAAACAATGCCATTAGTGGTAAAGTGTTTCAGAAATACCATGTTGTTAATTTCAGTAGCACTTTATACATTGCATACATTTTATATTTAAAGTAGTTAAAACATGCAGTATAGTTATCCTTTTTCTTTGCAAAAACTTCATAACTACTTAATATATTACTCAAAAAGTACAATACATTTCTTCAGTATACACCAGTGTACACAGTCTGCAAGTATTTGATTTATTTTCTCAGAAATGCCAGAGCAATAATTTTTCTTATTACACTAGGAAACATAGACATTGAATCACCAGAATGTTTTCGAAATGTTGTATGTCACTATTATTATAAGTATTGCAGTTTTTGCTCCATTACCTACCAAACACCAGATCCTTAGTATTATTATAAGTATTGCAATTTTTTCTCCATTACCTACCAAATCTCTTCTTGGACTATCATCCAATTTGCTCCTTTTGCCAGATGACTGAGAGGAGCCATCACTGAGGCAGCCATTAGAGATTGTTTGAAGATTTTTTTTTTTTATTGTTATCTGTGGACCTAGCTATCAGCACAGCCAGCAAGGCTTTAGGGAGTGGCATTCAAGAGGCTGTCCACATAGGCCATTTCCTCACTTCACCAAGGAATATTTCCTCCAATCATTTTGACCCCTTCCCAATGACATGAGTGGTAGTCCAGCTGGAAGATCAGACCATGCCGTGTACCTCCAAGTGCACACAAATGATGCTCTTTCCAGGTGGTGGTGGTGGTGAGTGGGTCATGTCCCTTTTCTCCACCCTCTTCTTGCCTTGCTTGTCCAATACTAGGGCAGCTATATGCACTCTGGTCACCTTGATCACAGTCACGGCACCATCACTATTCAACACAGAGTCAGGCAACACTCTTTATATTAGTTACTCTTTTACATTTTAAGCAGACTACTTTTTCATGCTTTGTATTTATTTGGAGGATTTCTACAATATTTCCACCGTTCATACGGAATATGACAGCACAACATTTTATATTCCATTGATTTCAGTTGGACATAAAACATGCAGTGATAAGTTACTTTTTCATTTTGGAAAGTCAATACAATTTTGTCTTGTTTGATACTTGCCTCAATAATTTATTTCTTGAGTAAGTTTTTAATACTGCAGGAACATTTTCCAACAAATTCCCCTCAATGGTTTAATATATTCACTGTGATACCTTGGTATGCACCCTTCTGTCAGTTTACTATGCCATTTTCCAGTATACAAACTTTCAACACATTCATGTTATTTTTCCTAAATAATTGATATTACTTGATATTTTGCCACTATTTGGCATGTCATACACTTCTTTTAAAACTGTCTTTGCAAATAATTGCACTTACTTTCGTCTCAGAGAGCTTTGTTTCTGTGTGCTCTTTGTCTTTGGGTGTGGCAAATAATATTCCTGTGATCATTTTTAACATTCAGTTTGAATCCATTCAACAATGCAGTCTAAATTACACCTTTGTCAAATTGATAATAACTCAGAAACATCCCATTTTTCCCAGAATGAAATTATTCATGGAATAAAATAGTTTACTAAAAAATAACAATTCTACAAGAAGTATACACTTAAATCATTCTGCCTACAGCTAGAGAAATCAACTCACAATAGGTTTGCAAGTGCAGGCAATAATGCAAGGATCAAAATATTATGCAATCTGGTATATTTAGATCAACGTTTACCGTCATTTCCCACCACTGTAGTGTTTATAAAACTCTCTTCATACCCACTGTGTTTTTCAGAATAATCGATTTACAGTGAATGTGTGCAGTGTAGTATAAATACACTGCCACCATGTTGTTTCAATCCCATTATATTGAGCCTCACAATTCTGTTAAGGTAAATGACTCTCATTCCACTTGCTCCTTACAATGGGTTTCTCATTATGTACCTAATTGCTTGTGTGTAATTAAGTATTAAAAATGTTTTGGGCCAGTAAGCCAAATAGCCATAAAATGCAAGTACAATACTCTTGAAAGAACCTCTGACCCCATAACTGTGAAAGCAATCATCAATAGTATGCTCAATAGTGTCCTGCTGATTCCACTCTTACATGTGCTGCTCCTTCCTTCCAACAGCTTCAGTTTATAACACAACAGTCTTTCTCTGCAATTCACAGCTTAACCTTAATTCTTACAAAACCAGACTTGTGCTCTTCCAACCCACAAGGGCCATTGACCTCCCTCTATAGCTTTCTATATAATATCTACAGATAACACCATTATCTCTGCCGTACCTCAAACAAAATTCTGAGATGTAGTTACTGATAATAACAAGAAATTCAACATTCATATATCTTAAACTATCAAGAAGGTACATAAAAAACTAGATACTTTGTACATAAACAAACAATGTCTAAGTAATGACACCAAAACTGCCATTGCAAGAACCTACCAACTGTTTACTCTCCTCTACACTTCACCCATACTCACCAACATAAAGAAAACAGAGCTAGGAAAACTTGAAGCTTGCTACAATAAAATAGCAAAACTGACCACAGACTCTACATGTAGATCTCTCCACTGTTTAGCCCTGAAACAACTCACCTGGGTAGAACTACCTCATCTCTTTTCCTACACCCAGCTTACAATGGCTCGCTCATATGCTACTATAACTACCTGAAAAAAAAGTCCTTCAAAGCATACTACAACCCTACTGTGATAACCATGTCTTACATTCAGCTAATAAATCTCTATTAAAAATAACCAAAGCTAATAATACTGCAGGTGACTCATTTTACTCAAATTATATAGAAAAAAATCTGGAACGTACTTACTCCAACTATTAGATCTACAACTAACTCTGCTCACTTGAAAAAAATACTCAGTCATATAACTAATATATGGTTCTGCCCATGTTCCAGCCCTAGTTAGCTGAATATACTTCTTTATATCATCCTTACTACTCTTTACAACTACAGCTGCATGCATACTCCATCTAAATTTCTCCTTTCTGCCATCCTGATGCTTTATAAACTGTGACACCAGCAATCATTATCCCAATTATTGACAAACCTTACATGCTATTCTCATGACATATACATCCTCTGTAATGCCTCTGTCAAAATTTCTCTATATAAGGAAAACTGCAATGTATCCATGTATTCTTGCTTTGCTAAGCTTTGTATTATTAGTAGCTATGTAACTTATGATTCATTCCTTGTACCATAGGTATGTAACATTTTTTGTGACTATGGAGCTTTTCTCCCCAGGCCTGCCAAATAATTAAATAAATGAAATAAATAAAATCCGTTATTAGCATGCCAGCAATTAACAAATGTATAGGAAATTTTGTTTACTGTTAGTCTTTTGTCTATTGTGTGCGAAAGAATTGAAGTTTCTGTGGGGGAAATGATAAGCTAATATGTGTGTGTGTGTGTGTGTGTGTGTGTGTGTGTGTGTGTGTGTGTGTGTGTGTGTGTGTGTGTGTGTGTGTGTGTGTGTGTGTGTGTGTGTGTGTGTGTGTGAAACTAAAACCAGTATAAAGTTAATCTTTATGGGAGAAATTGAAGCCATTATATCTATGTAAGCTGATGTTTTCAATCTGCCTTGTGTAAAATTTTAGTTCTTAAACATAGATGAGGCTCTCGTCTTTCTTTACATATAGTAGGCTAGGTTTATTTAGCAGTATATTAGATTTTTCTTCTGTCTGTGTAACTAATTACTGTTTTCCATTCTGTCCGCAAATTATTTACCTCTGTATATTTAATACATATATCTGCCCTGCCTTCCTTATTGTTTAAGGAAAATTAACTAAGAAATTGTACCAAAACTGCCAAACACAATTTCACGGAACCAAGACTCTCAGCCAGTAGCTTGAATCACGACTCATTAAAAAGACGTAAAAATGCTAAAACTTTAATTTAAGTGCGTTAAAATAGCGATACACTTTTTGTCAAGACCAATGTCTTAACTTCCTCAGAAACTTTGACAAAACCAAAGGACTGTTATTTAAAGCATAATGTTAACAAGCACATGCTAAATCAATAAATCCTTAAAGTTGTATACTAAAATATGACATAAATAATTTTACGCCACTATTATTATATGTATGTTTTCATATGCCCCACTTTAGTGCTTTACCCACCAAAGCTATCATATTTAAAAACCTTGAACCACTTCTAAAAAAACTAGTGTAACACTTGTAAATCACTTATAAAATAATATAATACAAGACTTAAACGTCACTTTACAGCTAGCAATGCATAAAAATAAATAACGAAGAATACATAAACATGAAATACATAAATATGGATAAGATCAAATAATAATGAAATAAAATAAAATCAAACAAGATAGTTAAAATGAACTAGATAGGATGAAACATTAACCTATAATATATAATATATAACTGTACCATAAATGCACCTCTCAAAATTCTGTAGAACCCAGATTATCCAAGCTTTCACTAGAGGAATATTCATTTAAAAAACTTGGTCTATTAAACCACCTAATTTTCATAACCCTTAAATTAATTAGGGGATATCATAACTAAACTAATATTATAAATAAGATAATTTATTTTATAACACTAATGTAGTATTATCTAACTAGATTTTTCAACCTTAGGATACACATAATAGAGTTCATTTCATTAATGCCTGGGTGTTGGCAGGCATTCAATCTGAGTTGCAACTCAATAGTGGCATAAAATTATTTGTTTATGTCATATTTTAGTATACAACTTTAAGGATTTATTGATTTAGCATGTGCTTGTTAACATTATGCTTTAAATAACAGTCCTTTGGTTTTGTCAAAGTTTCTGAGGAAGTTAAGACATTGGTCTTGACGAAAAGTGTATCGCTATTTTAATGCACTTAAATTAAAGTTTTAGCATTTTTATGTCTTTTTAACGAGTTGTGATTCAAGCTACTGGCTGAGAGTCTTGGTTCCATGAAATTGTGTTTAAGGAAAATTATTTTTATTTATCCACCTTTATAACATTGTGGCTGTTATTTATGTATCTGTTTATTTATTTATTATCTGAAGAGAGGATATTAGTTAAAACCGTATTCCCCAACTTAATGCTTCTAACCTCTCTCTGAGGGCTTGATGAAAGAAAAAGCATAGAAAGTGGACAACCTTGTCACATACCATTCTCAATCTTGTGAGATATATGTTGGATCATTTAGACTACACTATTATACTATTGTCCTGAAAAAAGTACCATAGATGCTGAACAATTAGAACCAGGAGATCATACTCTACCCAAATTTGTTCTCAGTATCCCAACCAAGTGCTAAGTATAAGTCCCCACTTTCATACACATAGTCAGAAGCAATGCCCTATTTATGTTGTCTTACCTGTTCCTTCCCTTAGCAAAACTGGTCAGTTCCAGCTGAATTACTCTGCTGATGATCCTTTCAAGCCTATAAGCTCATATACTCATGAATATCCTGCATTCTATATCAAGTATAAAAATCAGCTTATATGAGACCATATTCCTGCTGGCTTTGTTAGGTTTTGATTCCATTTCTTTTACTGCATGTCTTCATGAGGAAAAGACCTCCTAGTTCTTCTAGACATCTTTAAAAACTGATTGCTGAAATACCACCATTATATCTCCCATATATTTGTAAACGTGCACATATGATAACACTGCTCAATTAATTTTGGAAAGAGAGGCAGATCTTATCCAGACACCTCCTTACTTTCTGATGTACATCATCTTATAGGACCAAACTGAGGGACTGCAAAACAGATCTAAAGGCTGCTAATTGAGGACCTTGTCAGGTATTAGATGTTCTACCTTCATTACTATATTTATTTATTGTATTTTATTTTATTTTACATTTGTTGACCGGGCTAATCTGGCTGGATACATGTCCATTTTCAGCAGAGGCCTGAGGAGAAAAGCTCCACTATATACTGGTACATTACATAAAATACATCACTGTAAGATACAAATTATAAGGATCTAAAGAACTATTTGAATGTAGGATAGTCACAATACAGAAGCATTTTTACAGAAATGTAAAATTCTTAAAATACTTTGTGGATTCCTATTCCCATATTATTAGCAAAAGCAGGAGTAGTAATATTGAATAGTGAGAAGCTGGTGACACACACAAAGGTCTATACAATATAAATAGTATTAATAGTTATGATAAAACATTTGTGCCAGGGCACAAGTTTTAAGAAATAGATTTGCACAGCAGGGAGCAACGTGTAGGTTTAAGTGAGAGGAGAGATGACAGGTTGCAGTAGTGTATCAAGTAAAGAGAGGAGACGTTATAGGAAAAGTAATATCTAAGTGGATACCAGGTGAGCTACAGAGGAGGAGTGAATACTAGTAGTAGAGACAAGTAGAAAAGTAATGGAGAGAGCTGTAAAGAGAGTTGGGTGCTGAGGTCAGTCAGGATTAGAGCAAGGGCATAGCCACTTAGATTTGAAATGGTTCCTTAGTTGTTTCTTGAAAAGTTTTGATGAGCCTAGGGAGGTCAGTTCTATGGGAAATTTGTTCCAGTATGAGCCAACAACATTTGTAAACAAGGAGTCACCAGCTCTATTGTGTGATTTGAGAGTGGTGACTAGCAGTTTGTTTGCTGAGTGGAGGGAAGTAAGATTCCTGTAAGGGGTGACAAGGTTATTAAGTATTGGTGTATTGTTAGGGTAATGGAGAATTTTATGGGTGGTAACTAATTGATGGAGGAGAATAAGATTTTGACGTTCAAGCCAGTCGAGTTTTTTGAGATTAATACAATGATGGGTACGAAATGGGGAACCTGTGGCAAATCTGGCAATGCTATGGTAGGCTGTGGCAAGTTTCTGAAGGTTAGATTTTGAAAGGTTGATAAAGGATGGGGAGGCATACAATAATGTAGAGATGAGATGAGTTTGGGCTAGAGACACCCTGCTAGTTGGTGTAAGAAAGGGCTTGAGTCTATAGAGGGCACCTATCTTTTTATTAACAGCTTTGATGGTTAGGTCAATGTGGCAATCAAAGTTTAGTTGATTATTTATTGTAAAGCCTAGTAGTTTAGTGGAATAATCAGGTGTAATGATAGTGCCATTGTCAGACACAATAGAGAAGGAGAAGGGGGCAGACTTAAGGGTAGGTGAGAAAAGAAATAATTTGGGTTTTTTTTGGGATTGAGGAGGAGACAGATATGTTGGAACCATTTTTCTGCTGCTGTAAAGACTTTTTGGGTGGAAGAATGGAGTTCAGCTGGAGATACAGCAGAACAGATGAGAGTTGAATCATCTGCATACTGAATACATGTGGATGTTGGGAGTGAAATAGATAGGTTATTTATAAATATGGAGAAAAGAAGGGGACCTAGGATGGATCCTTGAGGGACACTGATAGTGACAGGGAGCTGAGAGGATAGATGGCAGGCCCAAAGCACTGCTTGTTTTCTATCTCTTAAGTAAGAGTCAAACCAGTGCAATGCCATAGAGTCAAGTGAGAGAGATTTCAAAGTGTCTAGCAGAAGTTGATGGTTCACCATATCAAAGGCTTTAGAGAGGTCAAGGAATAAAGCAGAGGAGAAAAGGTTGTTATTGCGATTTTTGTTGATATTGTCTGAGAAGGAGAGAAGAGCAGTGGAAGTGCTATGGAAAGGTCTAAAGCCATGTTGGGAGTCTGCAATTAGGCTATTATGTAAGAGATGATTTAAAAGTAGTTGGTGTATACAATGTTCCATAATTTTAGATAGTGGTGATAGAAGGGCTATGGGACAGAAATTAGTAAGTTCATTAGTGTTTCCTCCTTTATGCAGAGGAATGATGTGGGAGACCTTCCAGAGGGAAGGAATAGTAGATTTGGTTATTGTTCTGTTAATTAAGATGGAGACTGGGTATGCTAGTTCTGCTGCTGCTAGTTGCAGATATTCGGCTGGTAGTTGGTCGGCTGATGGAGTGCATGGTTTAAGTTTTGAGAGTAATTTATGTATATAGGTTGTGGAGATTGTACTAAATTTTAGAGTGGGGGTGTTTATTTGAGGAGAGGTCTTTTGAAGGGAAGTGGGGGGAGCCATGGTGTTTGCTAGAGAGGTGACTGTTTCAGAGAGGAAGTTGTTGAATGTATTGGCAATTACGTTGGGAGGGGTCTGAGCTAGGTTAGTTGGAGTAGGTGTTTTGGTATTCCCTGGATGGAGCAGTTTATTGATTCCTGACCAGAATTTTTTGGGGTTAAGATTTTGATTTTGTTGATATTGAAGGTAATAATTTTTTTTATCGAGATAGGTGAGTTTTTTGTAGTATTTCTAAGGTGTTTGAAGTTTTGATGGTCAGTTGGGTTTTTTGTAGCTCTCCATTTTGACCATAGTTTGTTTCTTAATAGCATAGTTTGCTTGGTTTCTTTAGAAAGCCAAGGGGCAGCTATATATCAGAATAGACAGGCTAAACTTATGGCAAAAGAAAATTCAAGCTTCTATATACTTATATTTAGTATTTTAATATATTAATGTATATCTGTGTCAAGTCTGCATGTCCTCCCTGCGGTTGGGTGGGCGTTTGAAAGACATGCATAAATGGGTGTGCCTTCGTTGAAGGTTGAATGTCGAGCTGGCATCTCAGCATTCATCAAAATCTACTGCCAATCATTAGCAGACCGGAGTTCCGCTGTGGCGACCCCTAACCGGGAAAAGCCAAAAGACAACAACATATTCCATAATAATATATGGTGTAGCCTTTTGTCAGTTGGTGTGAGATACTGAAGTGTATCATTTATGCATACCTGCCATGGAGAGTGTAATAGAGTTAGCTGTTTACTGAAACTAATCTGGAATCCTGACATTTATGATACAACACTCAAAGAAAGCAGCATGTATTTCATACTGATTTTTGAAACAGTGACAGATCTGGAATTTTCTCAGTGAACAAAAAAACAAACATCTTCACGGGTTCATAAACCATGCCATACCAAATCAGAATAAGTGACCTAAAATGCTTATAGTTAAATTCATTTACCAAAAAAACATTGTTTTACTTTACAAAAGCCCTTGTTTCATTTAATTTAAATAATTTAAAATTTATTTTGCTATGAAATAGTTTAACACACCAGAGCCATTTGACTTCTAACAACAATTTTGCCAACCTGCCAGGAGGTATAAATTTGAGCTATTTATGCAATAGCAAAATTAGATAAGGAGTCAAAAGGAATCCTATTAAACACAATTTTTATGCATGTCATGGAAGAGACATAAAGGCCATATACAGTATCTTTGCACACATAAAGGGCAAGACTGTTACATATGAATCACTAGTAAGTAAATTCAATGAGCATTTTGTGCCAAAAAAAAATATATTGCATGACAGACCATCCTCACGTAGATGTACAGTTGTAGATTTCTTGCCATGTTTGAGTGTTAGGGGTAAAAGTCTGAGTTTTGGGCTTATATGCTGGATGGTCCATGCATAAATAATCTGCTCAGCAGAGTTGTGGCATGTGAGATGGGCTTAACTGCTGCAATGAATGATGTCAGTGTAGATGTATTTGGTGATGTTGGCCTGCTTGACTTTGAATCAGTATAGCAGTGACTTTCAGCTTTTCCCTGTTAGGGGTTGCCACAGTGGATCACCCGTTTCCAGATTGATTGGCAGTGAAGTTTTTAAGTGTTGAGTTGCCAGCCCAGTGCCCAACCTTCACAGAAGACACACACACACACCCCCACCCCGTGACCACCTACCTGCCTGTCTTTAAAACTCACTCGACTGCAGAGAGGACATGCAGACTCCACACAGAAGGTGCTCCAGCTGAGGACCAAACCAGAAACCCTCTTGCTATGAGGTGATGATGCTAACTGCTGCATCATGCAGCCAGCCCACTTGACTGTGAATCAGTGTAGGAACTATAGAACATTATATTGACTGTCAATCAGTATAATGTTCTAAGATTCCTATGGTGTCCAAAATACAGGCACAAATTAATGGAAAGTCCTGGTATTATTGAAAGTGTAAGTCAGCTAACATAGAAACCTACTAAACAGACGATCATGGGGACCATAATTTGCCCAACCAGGTAAACCTTTAAGTAGACCAGTTTCAAGCACTTAATAGTGCTTACTTCTCAAATCAAGCAGAGTTGTACACTATAACCCTGTTATAAATTTGTGATTACCCATCCAGTCAGCAAGACTAGCCTCAAAGGTTGACAAAATAGTACTTTGTTTGACCTATAGCTAGAATATTCAAATCAATCATCACTAAGATCCTTAATAACTGTCACAAAAATAATAACATAATTATTCTAAGTGACTTCAGTCAATTATTTTGTCTCTCTTTCATGTTACACAGATACTTTCAGAGCAGATTTAGGTCTCCTTCAGCTCATAACAGATCTAACAAGACCTAATTTCAGGTCCTTCAAACACTCCACACTTGACCTGATTAGTACAAACATACCAAACATCATCTGCAGCATAAGCATTCTGCCACCATCACTAAGCAACCATTACCCCATCACCTTTACAATTGTCAACCATCATATAAAACTGCCACCAATAATAAAATACTTAAGAAAGCAGAAGAGTACCATTATAGAGAAACTCAAAACCTTTCTCATAACAGCAGCTGTAAGCCTAAACAAATTTCTACTCCAGTTGCAAGACAAATTCTAACTACTTATTCATAGGCGTTAGAAACCCACCACAACTGAATGGCTATCTGCTGAGCTCAAACATCTTTTAACTGTAAGAGTAGAAGCATAGCAAAAATGGAAACAGATCCACATAACTAACAACCACACTTCCTGTATAGCCTTATGTAACCTAGCCAAAGAGTTCATCAGAAGGCACAAAAGAAATATATAAACAAAGAAACAAATTACCCTCTTACATTCCCCAAACACTTTTGGAAAAGGGTTAACCTACTTATGAGAAGAAAACTTTCTTATGATACCCTGCCTACAAACACTATTTAATGTGGTACAACAAACCTTTCTCCAAAAGATTTCCTTAAAGAATTAAGCAATCTCCCATCAATAAACTCCACACCTTCCACAGATCATGCATAACCTGCCCTGCCACCATTCATACACATCTTCTACTATAAATGTGTATGTCGCAAAGAAGCCTCTGTTCTGCTTGGAAATATTTCCACTGGCACCCCTTCTGGATCTGACAACATAAACGCCTGGCTTATATATCCCTGCAGGGAGCATCTATATCTTCCTCTCACCCACACATATCATCTATGCCTCACACAAAACATGCCACAGATTCGGGAAAATGCTCTAATTACCCCCCCCCCCCAGAGCAAACCACCCAAACGATACCTCTCATTTCCATCCAATTTCCATTCTCATAATTCTAGACAAACTTGTTGGAAAGAAAATCTACACTCAATTCTATCTATATATCTAACAGTATCACAAGCTCTCCTCCAAACAAGACAGATTCTGGCCTAGACAATGTACTATGACAGCACTTTGGTCACTTACTGATGACATCCTGCTAAACTCTGATAGTGGCCTTCTTACAGGTACCCTGTTTATAGACCTGGCAAAGGCATTTAGCATTTCCAAAACAAACTAACTGAAACTGCTATCTATTGAAATTGGTATCAGTCCAGACACCACTCACTGGTTTAAAAATTTCCTCACTGACAGTTCAGAATAAAAACATGATCCTCCCAGTCAGAGTCTGCACATATTGCCAAAGGTGTGCTTACTCCTCTTCTCCATATTCATTAACAAGCTTCCCTGGGACCTCTCCAATCTCCCACTTATCCTCTATGCTGATGACATGGTCATTTACAGATCAGGTCACTCTCACACAAACATTTAGTGCTAGCTCCAGTCAGACTTGCATGAAATCCACAATGGCTCATAAACCATAACTTACTTCATGAGCCCACCAAGACCAAAACTATGCTTTTTGTAACACCATAGAAAATTCACCAAGCACCTAACTCTTCAACTATCTTTGAAATATACAACTATTCCATAGAGACAACCTCCACCTTCAAATACCTAGGACTATGGCTTGATCAGTCACTAAACATCCATTTCCACATAGACAAAGTGAGAGCCAAAATAAACTCCCTCCTCTTCTGGGCCAATAAGATCTCCCCTTTTCATCCCAGTCAGCCACAGAAGCCATTGGCAAAGGAGTTTGCCTTTCTCAACTTGAATATGGTCTCCCAATTTTGTGAAATGTCCTGTATTTTATCTGGGCTGACCCTGAAATTGGTCAATATTGATCAGTGCACTACTCTGGTAAACAATATAAGTAAATAAATAAACTTATTCCACATGTTAGGAATATGTTGAGTTAGGAACCTTTCTCCAGTGAGTCTTATTTGTTTGTTGGTGTGGATTTAGGTCCCTAGTATGGGTGTTTGTAGAGCCACTGCTTTTGCAAAGAGATAGAAGATCAAATAGGATGGGTTTTTCATGGATCAAAAGGCAAGACACAGGTCATTTTGCAGCAACCTGTGGGTTACTGAGTAAAAGGAGAGGAAATCTAACATTTTGGGGTAGTTGAAAGTCTTTAATTTTCTTGCATAGAAATTTTTGGGGTCTTTCCAATTAAGTTATATGGCTGGATTTGTATATACCAAATGAGACATTGTATTCATTGATGGGTCTGATAAAGGAAGAATACAGTGGTAGGATAACGTCTTTGGATCGTAAAGATATTCTCTTGAAACTCAACTGGGACAGATAGAAGTATTTCCTGAATATGATGGAATCATGATTACTGAATGAAAGAGAGAGTTATCTACATAAGTATGTAGGTCTCTTATGACCATTATCTGTCTATAGAGGAGTACCATTTGTAGCATATGAGGTGGGAACAACTTTCCTGCCAAATGCTACAATGATGTACTTTTTTAATTTAGTTTGAAACTAAAGAGCTTAAGATTTTAGCCATTGCTGAATGCGTTTTGTATCAGTGGATGAGCAGATAACAATGCTCAGTTTGCAGTTATCAGAAAACATGGTCAACTGTACTTCTAGGATGGACAATGTAGGGATTTAAAACAAGCATGTCTTATTTTTCAGTAGTTCCAGTATAGGGGATCGTATCAAAATTCTTAGCCAGGTCAAGATAAGTAGTGTACACAGAATGACCAATGTCTACATCCCCTGTAACCTTTTCTAAAGCTTACCAGGTTCAGCAGACAGAACCTGCCCTTCATAAAACCAAACTGTTTGGGTTGTAGATCATTTAGGTTCTTTATGTCTGCATAAATGAATTCTGCTATGATGCATTCCATCGGTTTGCATATAAGACTGTTGATAATTATCTGGGTCTGTAGAAATTCCACTCTTGTGTAGGGGGTTCACAGTCATTGTTTTCTAGGCATCAGGAATGAGCCCTGTAGATAGGCTGAGTTTGAACAGTTTAAGTAGATGTTCAGACAGTTCATACATTGCAATGATAAGAATGCAGACAGGTATATTGTCCAACCTCATGGGAGAATTATTTTCAGCCTTTGAGAGGGATTTAAAGACTTGTTCCAAAGTAATTCAAAGGAAAACTAAGTTCTCGGAGACAGTGGGTGTAACAGCGTGGGTAGGAGAGGTGAAGCTGGCACTAAATTTGTCTGCTAATATATTAGCTGTATGTTTGGGATCAGAATGGATGATTTTATTATGGATGAGCTCAGTGCATTGTTGGATGTTATTCCTTAATTTTCTGACATATTTGAAGAATGGTTTGCAGTTTCCTTTGAGATCCGGAGCAACTTTAAGTCCATACTCTGCTTTACATCTTCTAATAGTATTTTTAAGTTCCTTGCTATCATTTTTCAGTTTAGTCTTGAGGTAGAGAGATGAAGATTTTTTTGCAACTTTTCATTATTTTCCATTGTTTGTTGTACAGTTTATTAACATGGTAGCTCCACCAGATAGGCTTATTCCTGTATGTAATATTATGTTTAGGGTGATGGGTGCTGACTTTTCTGTGCAACTGTTCAGGTACTGATTGAAATTAGAGGTGAATATAGCAGCCCTTTCAGTTCTACTCAATTGCAAGGAACCACTACACATGTACATACATACAAATATTTCAAGCACAGGCATTAATGCCCTTCTAGCTTGCCCATATACCAAAACACTTGTTCCCATAATAAGTGTCCAGTCTGTTCTTAAAAATATCTAAAGTAGTACTTGCTTTAATGTGATTTGATAGTCTGTTCCATGCATCAGCTAATCTGTCAGAGAACCAATTAGTACACATCTCATTCCTATAGAATCTTCTACATAGTTTATCTGATGATTCTCTAGTACTTTTTGATAACCTAAAACATTCCCAGAGGTAGTGTCTCTAAATGCCCTTTATACCTGAATAAGATCTCCTCTTAGATATCTATAAGATACACTGTACAAGTTCAGATATTTTAGTCTTTCATAATAATATGGATGCCCTTGGTATATTTCTGCTGTACTCTTTCCAGTTTCTTCATGCTTGTTTTCTTATAGGGTTTCCATATTGTTATTCTATACTCAAGTTTGGGTCTAATGTAACTAACAAACAAAGACTTCATCAGTTTTATTTTCCTAGACTTTATAAATCTTTTTATGCAACCTATAGTTCTATAACTATCATTAACCAATTGGTTGACATGATTAGAAAAATTCATAGCTGGATCTACCCATATACCCAAGTCCTTAAATGAGTCTATTGTTTCAATCACTGTGTGCTGTATTAAATATTTACATTTCAATTTATGTTTCCCAAATCTGATATACTTAGTTTTTGATGTATTTATCAGCATATTATTTCTCCTGTGCCCAAATAGTCATTTTAATCAAGTTATTTTGCAGACATGCCTTATTCTGTAATACATGTAATCAGTTTATCCGATTTCAGGTCGTCTGCATATAGACTGCAGAACACCTCAGATGAAAATGTTAGGTCTGAAAGATACACTCTAAACATGTAAAGGCCTAGGACAGAGCCCTGTGGGACACCTGACTCTAACCAAGGATTTCACCTGTCCAGTTAATGTATACTTGACATGTCCTGTTTGTAAGCCATGCAGCTATCCATCTTATCAAGACTATATCAATACCTAGTTGTTCTAATTTATTGATCAGTGTTTTCTGTATGACACTGTCAAATGCTGAAGTTAAATCTATATAACTTACATCACAGCCCATCTTTTCATTCATAGCTATCATTATATTGTTATAGAACATCATGTTACAGGTGGTAATAGATCTATTTTCAACATATGCATGCTGATACATGGTTTTAGTTCTCAACCTATCCAATGCTGACAATAATTTATCCAATATTACATTCTTCATTATTTTTCCACAATATGAAAGTACACTTAAGGGTCTATATGACTCTGAGTTTGTCCCACTCCCCTTTCCCTTAAAGACAACAACTGGAAATTTTGCATAGATTTTCAACAAGCTGAAGCAGGTTCACCTTGAAATCATCCCTAAAGGTGATGTCATTTGGTAGTAAAGTAGTACCACTAGGCCTGACAGAGAAAATGACTGATTTGTGGTCAAACTTAAGAAGGGATAATGAGATTTGAGGTAGGATGGAAGCAGGGGCTATGTGGTAAGGACAAGGACAAGGATATTAGAGTGTCTACAGGTTCATAGGTTCATAGGTGGGTACTAGGCTATCTCCCGAAGGCATTTATAAGCCTAGCCAAAATGTGTTGGCTTTTGCCATCCCCTTAGATTAGTTCCCTGTGCCTCTGTCCAGCAGAGCCACTGAAGTGATCCCCGAGGTAAACTTTCTGTTTCCCATCCACTTGTCAAGGTTTCTTTTGAAGATTGTTAGCGAGGAACTCTGCCTAATGTAGATTGGGATCTTGTTCCAAAGCATTGGAAGTCTCTGGAACAGGAATCTATCCCTTCAGCACGTCCTATTTATTGTTGTGGTAAGGTTTAGATCCCTAGAGCATGTGGCTCGAGGGGATAAGGTTTTCTTTAGGTGGAGCATGTCCATGAATTCTGGGTTGGACATGACCTTGTATGTCAGGCAGAGATCACCTCTGAGTAGGCAGTATGCAACCAAATACAACTGGAGTTTCTTCAGTCGAGCTGCATAGGGCATCTATTTGAGGCCATTGATCCTCTTGATGAGGTACTTCTGTGGTCTTCCCAGCTGTTGCAGGTGTCTTGTAAGGTACATCCCAAATGGGGCATTGTACTCTAAGATGGGTCTGATGAGTGATGAGTAGAGGGGCACAATGACCTCTTTTGATCTGGATGCAAACCCTTGTGTGATTAGGTGGGCTATGTAGAAGGATTTTCTAACCACTTTGGCAATGTGCTTATCAGAGGTTAGATTACTATCTACTTGGGTCCCCAGATCCCTTATTACGTCTTCCGTATTTAGGAGACTGCCACCTATGTGGTAGTTTGTGGGTACTTTGTTTTTTTCAAAGGGAATGACTATGCACTTTTTGGCATTTAGCTTGAGGCAATGATTTTGACACCAGGTATCCGTCTCAGTGAGACCCTTTTGGAAAATGTCTGTGTCAGCTGGAGAGTCAATTATAGCTCCTAGTTTACAGTTGTCTGTGCACATGGTCAGCCATAGTCCTCCTGTGCTTGCCTGTACCTCTGAGAAGTATATGCCGAACAGGAGGGGTCCTAGGACTGAGCCCTGGGGAACACCACATGTAACCGGTTTAGAGACAGACCTAGCTCCTGCAACTGTCACCATGTTGGTTCTGTCTGTGAGCCAGTTGGCAACTCATCTTGTGACATAGGGGTTTATGTTCAGGCTGGTGAGCTTGTCTATAATACCAGACTGGGGAATGGTGTTGAAGGCCTAAGTGAGGTCTAGGTAGGCTGTGTGTACCACCTTTCCCTCATCTATAGCCTTGGTAACTGTCTCAAAGAAGTCCACCAGGTTTAGGAGGCATGATCTGCCCTTAACAAAGCCAAACTGGGTAGGGTCCAGTGTTTGGAGGTTCCCAATGTGTCTGTTAATAAGTTCCATGATGATGCGCTCCATAGCCTTGCAGACCAAGCTAGTCAGGCTTATAGGGCGATAGTTCCCAGGGTCTGTTGTGGCTCTACCTTTGTGGAGTGGGATAACCATTGCTGTGTGCCACTCTATGGGTATGTAGCCTGTGGAGAGGCTAAGGTTGAACAGTGTATTTAGGTGAGGGGTTAGTTCATCTTTGAGCTCATGTAGGATGCAGCCTGGGACACTGTCCGGTCCCATTGATGCTGAGTTTTTAGCTTTGGAGAGGGCTGTCTTAACCTGAGTGTTTGTGATTCCAAGGACTTTACATTCTTCTGGTATGGTTATGGGTCCTTTTGGAGGTGAGATGGGGGTGAAGTTTGCACTGAACTTGTCTGCCAGGATGTTGGCGATATCGGTCGGTTCAGTGTATTTTGTGCCATTCTGCACTAACTCTGAGCAGATCTGAGCATTGCCACTTAGATTCTTGACATAGCTAGAGAATGCCTTGTGGTTATCTTTAGAGTCCTTGGCAATTTTTCTATCAAAGCTCACCTTGGATGATTTTATGAGGGATCGTAGTTTCTTGCTGATACTGATCAGGGATGTCTTCCCTTCTTGGGATTTTACTCTTTTCTGTACTAGTTTCCTCCTTCTATTGTATAGCTTGTTTATGGCAGGAGTCCACCAGACTGGTTTCCTTTTCTTGGAGAAGTGAGTCTTGGTTTTGCTTGGGATGGCACGATCCATGCATTCTTGTAGCTGCCCATAGACTACATTAATAAAGGATTTTGCAGCTTGGACAGTGTTATCCTTCAGCATGGGGGCTTTGAAACTTTCCACCTCGGTCTTAAGTAACGTGGTTTGCTTTTGAAAAGTTTTTCATGGTGGCTTTCTTGTCCGGGGGAGGGGGCGGAATATGGATATCCAAAGTGATTTGTTTATGGTCAGATCTAATCAGTGAGGGGTTGACCTCTGGTGTGGAACACCGGTCGCCCATGCTGGTGATGACCAGGTCCAATATGTTGTCACATCTGGATGAACTGTTGCCCAGTTGAACCAGGGCATTTGAGTTTATAAATTCTAGGAAAAGTTGGGCAAGGTAGTTAGTGCTTGAGTAGTTCTCCCAGTCAATGTTTGGGTAATTGAAATCACCCAATATTAGGGTGTTTGGTAGGACCTTTATGTTTCCTAGTGTTTCCAGAAACGCGGAATGGGGGTCCTGGGACATGCTGGGTGATCTATAGCAAGCTACAATTTGAATTACAGTTTTGCCCATTGTTAGTTGCAAGTGGATGATCTCTGTCGCATCGTGTTGTGCCACTAACCTGGAGGTGTGGGTATCCTTGATGAATATGGATACGCCCCCGCCTTTTGTATTTCAGTTTGGGTTCTGTGGCTGAAATGTATGGTATGAGTTGTAACCTGGTAGTGCTGGTGTGCTCTCTGGAGCCTTAAACCAGGTTTCTGTTACTGCACATTTATCGATTTTCTCCATACTGAGGAGTGCCTCGAGTGCGTGCATTTTGAGGTTTAAACTTCTGGCATTGAGTAGCATTACCCTCAGTTTTTTGTTACTTGTGCTATTTACAGTGGTGGGTTTGTCTTTTGAGCCTTGCCTAAAACAGGCACTATGGGGGTGGCAAGAGCCTTGGCAAGTATTCGAAAGCCTAAGTGTGACAGGTGCAAGCCATCTCTAGCGAAGCAGCATGGCTTGTCGAGCATGTCATCTCAGGCAGACAGACACTGGATCCCCTTTGAATGACACCAGAAACTTAGCCAATTGTTGAAATCGAGAATTTTTTCTTTATACCGTGGTATCATTCTTGGTGAGGGCAGGATGCTGCTCTCGATTAGGGTCATACCAGCCTGGGCTACATGATCAGAGAGCTCTTCCATGTTTCTTTTCATGTAGTCCAGGGAGGTACGGCTCAGGTCATTTACACCAACATGGACAATGACAGAGCCATATTTGTACTTGTTCTGGAGTGATCTGAGTGCTTGTGTTATGTGGCGGATCCTGGCACCTGACAGGCAGCTAACAGTAACCTTCTCCTTATTTAGCCTAGTGAGTGGGATGTCAGTGTGCCTGACTATAGAGTTATTACTAGTATGTTGTGTATGTTATTTTGCCTTAAGGGCTGTGATTGCATGGCACACTGGTTTTGTGAAGTATGTGTTTCATGGTTTGTTTTGGGGGGTGGAGGTTGCTTGGATGTTTGATTTGGAGGTCTCTGTTGGTTTTGCAGATTTTTATATAGAGCCTCTGAGTATGTTTTCGTGTATTTATGTGTGTTTCTTGCCGGTGCTGGTTTAATGGGTCTTTATAAGACTGGTGGTGTGATGCAAGTATTTCCCTTCTCCTCTTGACTTTTTGATCCAGTCTTGGGTTGAGAGAGCTTAGCCTCTAGTTTGGCTGTATAACTGCATCTCTCTCATGTATTAGTGTTTGGTGGTAGTAGGAGGAGGTTGTCTGTGTACATGAGGCAGTTGTAACATTGCCTCAAAATGCCCAGATTCACCAGTTGGACTTGAGAGTACACCTGAAACTGCCCTTTGGACATGCCTGGATAAGTGCAGTGAACTGTTTTACTGGATGGCTGGTAAGGTCAAATAGAGAGCCTTGTCCTTCTGTACAGTACAGGAGGGTCTAGTGCTAGGGTTTATAAGTGCTTGCTATAGGTTTTGAGCAAGTGCCAGGCTGAGAAATGAAAGGCTTGAATGCTTAAGTTGAAAGTTTGTCTGGTTCCAAGGGAAAAATTGAAGAGGAGACTTTGTGGATCCGGGAATAGTTTTACCCCAGCTAACCAGTGCTGCCCATCTAGTGGGTAGTTTTACAATTTGTTCCAGTGCCTTGGTATTAATGAATTCTAGAAAGTGCTGAGCATAACTATTTTAAGAGACACAAGTGTGCCAATCAATGTTTGGGTAATTGAATTCTCCTATTAAGAAAGTATTTGGTTTGATATTTAATGTTTTAATGGTGTTGAGGTAATTAATAATACTATTTGTTAAACAGGTAGGCTCACTGCATATACACAGTCTCTTTTCAGGGGCAAACCAGGAGCAACAGCTGGTTAGTTGACTTACTCAAGGTTATGTAGGAAACAACTGACAGCTAAGAGAATCAAACCCTGTACTGCAGAAACTACAGTCCATAACTTTAACCTCTTTGCCAAATGCCAGATTTATGTGACCTTTGAGTGATATTAATGGGGATCTATAGCTAGAAATTAAGTAAGAATAGGATTTATAAGGATGTTTTTGATTACCCAGAACTAGGATCGTAGGTAATTCGATGCAGTTACCCAAGGGTTTGAAAGCAAATAAGTGATGTGCTCCTATGGTCCAACCAATCATAAAGAATGGTTAAGTGCAAATATTTAACTAAAAAAAGTTCAGTAATGTAAATGTTTGTGAAAGGTTTATATTTCCAACATTACCAGACATAGTACCCAAGGTAGTTAATTCTTCAAGTGATTTCTGCCAAATGCCATTAGACAGAGAAAGACAAAAACTTGAAAACTTTATCCCTATAGTAAGATTCTGTTTTAAAAAGCTATCACGTGGTATAATTTCAGCACCTGAAATGTTCTAATATATAAAATAGTTGATTTACTCAAAAGCCTGGCTGACGTTGCTGTAATAGATGACATCCTACTATTCAGTCAAGAAAAACAAATGTATGGTTCGGGGATAGAGGTAATGCTACAGAGAATCAAATATTCATGTCTTAAGCTCAATTAAGACAGATGCAGCTATACTAAAGCAGGGCACCAGAACTTTGGGTACTATATGAGTGCTGGTGGTATCAGACCAGATGCTATCAAGATCCAAATGATAGCCAAGTTGCAAGATCCATGTTTTTCAAAAATTGTACAACTGAGTCACAAAGGAAGGAGCTGAACACCAATATGTTTTAGCACTTTCATTCAGTTTAATACTCTACAAACTAGTATTAAATTGAACGAAAGCACTAAAACATCTTGGTGTCTGGTTCCTTCCTTTGTGACTCAGTTATACAGTTTTTGAAGTTTATTCCGTTTTCTGGTGAAGATCCATGTTTTGTAACTGAACTGAGGCAAGCCCTAAGTTCATAGGTTCTTACTAAGCTTAGAGCCAAAGAAGACCATTTAGAAGCTCAGCTGCACCATGCAATATTGCTGGGAGATCAACACAGGCATATTTAAGTATTTGGGCAAGTTTTTTACCAGACCTTTTTACAAACCTCTTCATTTAACAAACTTGCAAAGAAAAAATGCCACATAATCTTTAGGAAAATATTCAAGCCCAAGGATTCTGCAAAATAAAAGAAATGCTTGCAACAGCTCTAATGCTGACATACTGTGATGTTACTAAGTAAACTTTAATGAGTTCTGATGTAAATAGCTATGGCCTAGGTATGGCTCTATTCCAAATAGATGGACAAGTGTTACATTCTATACTATAGCTTATTGCTCCATAATGTTAATAGATGCTCAACAGAGATAATCACAAAATGAAAAAGATTGCCTTGCCAGTGTATGGGTTTGTGAAAAGTTCTTCAGATGCCTTTTGGGTGTCAAGAGTTTCTATCTCCAAACTACAGACCACTTGTTCCATTAAATAATTTATACAGTCTAGACTAAAGTGCTGACAATGTGTCAGTCTTAATGAGATTGAGAAGGTTCAATATCAAAGCAATACATCTGCCTAGCAAACAACCTGTTATTGCTGATATGCTGTCCAGAAATCCTATTCATGATAAACCATTATCAGCCACAGAAAGTGATGTTCCAGCTAGTGTGCAAAGCATATTGATGCCATGTCCTGAACCACCAAAAGACTTGAAAAGCAGCTACCCAAAATGATCCAGATTTGCAAGCTGTTATCCATCTGTGAAAAGGATGGCCAAATCATTGTACAAGCACTTTATAGTCAGAGGACAGTTAGAGCATGGCTTATTGTTATATGTAGGCAGAGTCGAAGTAACTCTAAATCAATGAGCAGAAGTGTTACGTCAAATGCATGAGGGTGACAATTTCTCATTAAATACAGAGAACGTGTCAAAATATCAGTAAGTTTTTCAAATATCAACCAGAACATTGTCATCTTAGTGCTAATGTATAATTTGTGTACTTTGCATAAATTGTTGGAGAGACATAAGCTTTTAATGGCAATGAAACACAAAAACCTTAGTGTTGCAGCAAGGAAATCACAAAGGCCAGGTTGGAAGTCAAAATCTTTAATACATTAAAATTCAAGAGTTTAGCACTTTCGTTCCTAATTATATTGGAGCTTCATCAGAACTAAAAAAACATTTGCCATGAAGTGTATTAAATAGCTCACCACATTAGATCACATATTAAAACTGACCAATAAAATCACTTAAAATCAAAATACTTCAAAGACTGAACTAATAGATATTGCTTTATGCAACTAATTACCCTGGATTGAACTAACTACAGAGCTGGCTTTTGTGGGTTCCTTGCTGCAACACTGAGGTATTTGTGTTTGATCTGTTTATGTTTTCTACATTCCAAGTTTGTGGGAATATGTCTTGCCGCAACACTGACAATGTTTTTTTCAGTGGACAATTCACAAGCCTTGGGGAATCTAACAGCACTTTTACAGCTAGTTAGCCAGCAGTTTACTAATATTTTGCTCATGATTCAGGTAATGAGGCTCCCATCCCAATTGGTTTGAATAGGTTCAAAATACTGTGCCCATTAGTTTGTTGTGCCTCTGTCCAGCAGTGACACAGAGATGATTGATCTCCCATCCACAGGTCAAGATTTCGGACCGGGATTTTTTGAGGTGGAGCATGTCCATTAATTCCGGGTTGGACATGGTCTTGTATGTCAGACACATGTCACCTCTGAGCAGATGGTATGCGACTGAATAGAGCTGGAGTTTCTTCAGTCTGGCAGCATATGACAGAGATCATTGGTCTGAGAACAATGACCTCACTAGATCTGGATGTGAATCCTTCATGATCAGGTGGGCAATGTAGAAGGTCTTTCTAACCACTTTAGCAACGTGAGTGTCAAAGAAAGGCCACTGTCAACCTGGGTCCCCAGGTGCCATGGCTCTGGCACCAGCTATCTGTTTCCGTGAGTCCCTTCTGAAGGATATCCGTGTGTTTGCAGTCATCTGCAAACTTTGTCAAAGTCCTCCCATGTTGGCCTGTACTTCTGAGAAGTAGATGTGTGGGACACCACAACTCTAACCCTGTGGGTTCTGTCCTTACCCATCTTGTGACATATGGGTTTACAAGGTCAAGGTAGGCTGTATGGACTGCCTTTCCTCATCAATGGCCTTGGTGACTGGGTCCAATGTCTGCAAGTCCCTATATCTTTGTTTATGAGCTCCATTATGATCCTCTCCATAGCTTTGCAGACTAGACTTGTTAAGCTTATGAGGCACCGCCTTTGTGGAGTGGGACCACAGTTGCCGTACGCCACTCCTTGGGCACGTATCCTGTGGTAAGGCTGAGATTAAACAGCTGCCTTATGTGCAGGTTTAATTCCTCATTTAGCCACCATCCAGTCCCATTGATGCTGTGTTTTAGCTTTAGAGAGAGCAGCTTTCACCTGCGCATTTGAGATGTCTGGGAGGCTACTCTCCTTTAGGGGAGAGGGGTGAAGTTTGCACTGAACCTGTCTGCCAGTATGTTGGCAATGTCTGTGGGTTCAGTGATTTTTGTATCATTTTGGACTAATTCTGAGCATATCTGGGAGTTTCTACCCAGGTTCCTAACATAGCTGAAAAAGGCCTTATGATTGTCCTTTGAATCCATGGCAATTTTTCTCTCAAAATTGGCCTTAGTTGTTTTTATGAGTGCTTTTTTACTAATAATGATCAGGGGTGACTTCCTTTATGGATTTTGTTCTATCATGTAATAACTTTCTCCTCTTATTGTAAAGTTTGTTAATGACTGGGGTCCACCAGACTGGACGTTTGCCCTTTGTGGAAAGAGTCTTGGTTTTATTTGGGATTGCCTGATCCACGCAGTCCTGGAGGTGTTCATAGAAGGCATTTGTAAGGGCTTCCGCAGCTTGGGTTGAGGTTTCCACTGGCTCAGGGGCCTTGAAGGATACCACACCAGTCTTGAGTAGTGTGAAGTTTGCTTTAGTTCTTCACTGTGGTCTTTTTGTTTGGGGTGAGTGACATTAGTTAATGATCAAATCTCACCAATGAGGGATATACTTTTGGTGTGGAGCATTTTGTCCCCATGATTGTGATAATGAGATCTAGTATATTTTCTCCTCTCGTGGGAACAGTGACTAGCTGTTCCATGGCATTTGAATTTATGAACTCCAGGAAAGTTAGGACTTGAGTAATGTTCCCAGTCTATATTCGGGTAGTTGAAGTCACCCAATATGATGGTGTTTGGAGATACATTTATACCCTCCAGTGTCTTCAGGAAGGCTGTGTGGCGTTCCTGAGTTTGAGAGGGTGGCCTGTAGCATGCTACAATTTGTAGAGCAGTTTTGCCTATGGTTAGCTGCACCTGGATGGTTTCCGAAGCTTCGTGCGTTGCCACCAAACTGGAGGTGTGGGTATCCTTTATGAATATGGATACACCCCCTCCTTTTGAATGACTGATAAGCTAATTGTTTCAGTATTGACCTAAATGAAATAGTTTACTATTGTTTTTGAAACAACGAATAGTAACACTGAAAATAAAATAAATGAGCGGTGACACTGTTGAACGAAATGCCTGACACATCTGATTCGACATTTGTTGCCGAAAGCAGCATGTGATAGCCATATAGGAGCTGATGTAAATCAGACTCCTATACAACATATCATGGTTTTGCAGGGGGAGCAGCCCCCCTGCACTCCCCATGTGAGGCGTTGTACCCCCACACCCCCCTACTTATATATTCTAACTCTGAGATCCCACTACAGTGGGGAATATGGATGCATTTCCAATCCCCACTGTACCGCGATCTCCATGCAGATGGCCGAATTACACTTATGCGAATGCAGTAGTGCTTTCACATAAGTGTCTTCGACTATCTCATCAACTATTGTGTGTGCGCTCGACATTCTGATTTTTGGCACACTGCTGCTGACAGAATGTAGTTCGCACAAACAATAGTAAACCAAATGAAACATCTCAGTCTAAGCCTGCTGACCATCATTAAACAATGGGTGAAATATTACACTATTTTGATAAACTATTGTTTTCTTTCAAAAGATTGTAACTTGAAAACTGTTATTGAAAAATATTGAAGTACAGCATATATCCAAAGGCTTAAGACTTTTGTGGTATCCTAATGGGGCGACCAATAAACCTGATATGATTCAGGAACTGCAGAATGTGTTTGACAAAGTGGGCTGTGTTGTAATGAAAGAAATGGTTAAATATAACAACTTTGAACTTGAGAAACTTTCTAAACAAATGAATGTGTTGAACAAAAAGATACTTGATGACCTTCTGTTCAGCCATTACGAGACAAATGATTCAAATATTTTCAATAATGTCAGCAGACAATGTAATAACATTTTGAAAAAGAAGACTGAGAAATTCAAAAGAGATACCAAACAATATCTGAAAGCTAGGACATATTTGAAACCACCTGATTTGCATGGAGATAGATCTGGCGAGACTAACCGGGAGGAAGGGTTGCAGGAGGTTCCACCCATGGAGACAGGAAGTTCAAATTTGGAATGTAATAGCAAGGCATCCCCTTTAGGGGATGGAGAGGTTCAGCTGTCTGAAAGGATCAAACACAACAAGGAATAATCTCATTCTTCAAACTACAAAGATGAAGAATATTTGAGGGAGGAAGCAAAACCCAAGAGGGATTACTGGAGCAGGAAGAAATGGAATTAATGCCATCAACGATCAGTAGTTTGTTGAATGAAAATGTGTCTGACCTTAATTATAATTTGGTACTGAACGACAGTGGGGATTTTAGTATTTACAACTATTCCCCAAAATGGATCACCAATCTTCATGCTAATTTACTGTCCAAAGGTTTGTCGTTTGTGCCCGCTAGATGGGCAAATATTGGTGAGACTGTAACTGACAAGAAACGTTTTTGCTGTAAATTTGAATCTGTTATTATGGTTTAATAACAACACTGAGGGTTTTGTGTTTCATCCTTTAAAGGCAACGTAAGTACCACAGGGATCTTGGCAAAAGATTGCTGCAGACTTGTATGAGTTTGAAGGAAAAAAGCTACATTATTCTGCAGACAGGGCATTGAATCTGTTAGAATGATCCTGAATCTGTGAGACCTATGTATTATTATGCATGTCTTGTCATTTGTGGTTTAGAGCATTGATATGGCAGTTAGAAATCACCAATGAAGCTAATGATTTCTGCCTTTTTCCACAGTCCATTTCCTTCTCTTCCAACACAATCTCTAGATTATGAAGCATCTTGCATCCCTTGTTCAATATTTATGTATAATTTACATTTTTCTGATGGCAACAGCAGACATCTATGGCACTTCCATATGGGAATAATTCTCATTAACAGAGATTCATGAACTTCAATGTTGAAAAGGATCAGCAGACGACCAGAATCTACCACAGATAAAGAAACCTTTAAAGCCAGTGACTTGTGAACGAACCCATTTGATTTGAAGGTGCCCTAAATTTTTACAAAGCAGCTAAGGAAACTGGTCAGGTTAAAAGTTGATTTCTCTTGCTTTTTGATTTCCTCCACTGCACAAAGGAATTGTAGAGTGCCTACTGCTGTTTACAGTGTTATCTGTTCTAAGCAATGGTGGATAATTATACTGGAATATATATTCTGTCTGGAGTGACAGTTCTTTCATTACGCCCTATTGTATGTTCCATATCTGTCTATTTTTCTTCTTTCTCATACTGATCCAAAATTTCTTTTATTTGCTCATGTTGTTCAAGTATAAGAACTGTTAAGTCCAGCAATGCCTACGGGATCTCTTTGCTATATGGCCACTTTGCTTGCTTGGTGCCTAATAAGACAGCCATAAGGATAACAATCTGCTGAGATTACTTTGGCACCATTGCTCGCTTTAAATCTTAAGAAGCAGGAATCTTATAATGAATAAACTAGATACTCCCTGTCAATCTCTGGGCCATTTATGTCTTAACAAAACATTAGAAGGATAAAGCAAAAATAAAATTGGATTATTTTAATAAGCTGATGTTTTCCTTATTTCAGGAGGTCTGCAGGGAACATCTTCACAACTTACTGATCTCACTGGAAGTCCTCATAATAATGTTAATAGTAGCAGACACAGAGTGACTCTGTGGTACAATGGATAAAGCACTGGCATTTTAGTAAAATCTTAAAAAATATTAAAAGGTTGTGGATTCAAGTGCCACCCAATTCAACTCCATCCCTATATAGATGCCCATGTTAATTGGAATCAAAATGGGTGCACGGCCAGGCATGTAAGGGCCCTAATGGTAATTAAGCTAGTAACAACATATGCTTGTTTGGATAATAGCATTCTGAAAACATTATTTGGTACAGCATAATGACAAAGACAATTTAATGGATAAAGCAAGCCAAATATAATCCAATCAGGCATTTTGGGTGCATGGGTTTTCTTTGGTGTTCCAGTTTTTTCCCATATTCCAAACACATACAGTAGGTGGAAAAGGACTTAAAATGGTCCATAGGTGCAGTGTATTATACAGAAAAAAGACCTGGCAACCTACGTCCACCCCCCCCCATTTACCTTGTAAACTCTGCTAGTAATGATGGCTGTCCGAGGGGTCGTTCTGAGTATCGATGGTGACATGTCAGTGAGAGAGGTCTGCACTGTGCATATATCATCATACTCAGAAGCATAATTTGAGGTATGCCTAAAGGATGGGTACCATACAAGTCAATGGAAATGCAATAATGTCTGTGAAGTATGAACCCCTGATTGCCTTGTTGCACCTTTACAATTGGCAGCTCCATTTTGATACATATTAAAGTTTAAAGTACTTCAAGAAAATTATATATTATCTGTTTCATATTTTGATGTGAAATAGTCTTCTCACCTTGATATGGTATAATGAACATTCTTCAGTAGATGTAACATTCATTGTATATTGTTTGTCACCACATTTTTAGATTATATACTGTGGGGGACTGCCTTTTTGCACATCTGATCTATAAACTCTAACTGTGTTCTGGTCTTATCTGTCATAAATAAAGATTAAAGCTTATGCACTGACATTTACCAAAATAAATGGAAGCCAGTTAGGGCAAGAAAAGGCATTGGCTTATATACTTAGAACATTATTTAATAGCTGACACAGGTTCTTCATGTCTCCAGTAAATTATGTATTCCAGATGACACATTTGACAAATGTAAACTAGTCAGCACAACAAATATACCAGAAGGTAGATACACAAGAGAAAGATCTAGGTCACATGGCAATGTGGCTGATAGTTAAGTGTGACTCAGCAAGGAACACACTATCCAAACAGAAAACAAATTTAGCTCTACAGCTGGATTTAAGCTACAAGTATGCACCAAAGGAAAAAAGAAACCCAGAAATTACACTTTGCTAAAACTCTGAATGGTGCAAATGCTGTTTCTCCTGCAGCAATAGGCTTTACTCCCAGCAGCATTCATATAATCAAGATTAGCTTGCAGACCACTAGCAAATTTATGATTGTATGCTCCCATTTCTTTTAATGATGCACATTATTCAGTTTCTCATGAGTCTGTCGCAGCATAATAGTATATGAGGTGTTACAGTACACAGATAGTAAAACATTCTCTTTTTTAAATGATGCCATTGATGTATGCTATGATTTAATAGTCTTTGGTGATAAAAATAATTCTATTATACTGTGGAGAAACCATGACTGGTTATAGCAGTTTTGTGGCCACAGTGACAGTTTTCAAGGGCAAAGGCACACAGGAGCTTTATCTTCAATTTAATTAAACTGGCAAGATTAGAAAACTAAATGATTTTATCTTAAGAGATACGAAATCTTTAGGCATTATTTTTTTTATTTATTTGCTAAAAGCCTTCTTTTTTTATCTGCTTTTCAGAGTAAACGTGTTATCTGGCAAATGCATTCATTACATCTAGCATATACAATTCTCCTTTTTGAGAAGAAGGGATACACAGACTTTGGAAGTAAGGCTGTCCACTGCTTTTTCTCTTATTGGGACTGCACATGGCTTACAACTCCGACCAGTGCCAGTTGTGCTATGCTCTTCCATTGTGTACTCAGAATTATTTTACTGCATGTTCTCCTCTTGATGTGAATAATGCAACTTACATTTACATTACGGGTCAGATTCCAAAAGAGTTGCTCAGAGTGGGTCTGCCCCGATTGCAAAAAGACCTGCTCACAGTGTAAGTGACTTACTTTGGTGTAAGGTCTGTCTGTAAATAGGCTTGCTATGTGTACCAAATTCCAGAAGACCTGCTCTTGGCTTGCTTTTATTGTAAGTGGTCACTTGCATTGACAACAGATCTTTTGGAATTGGGCCCTACATGTTACTGGAACTATATCTGCAAACCACATTTTCCATTAATTTCATTTGTATGGTAGAAACGTTGCTTTTCATTAACTCCCTAGCTCCCTTTAGGGGAAGCTACATGTAGCTTAAGAAGATGGCAGCCTCCACATACAAATATTATCAATGAAAACAGAGTTTGCAAACATAGCTGATTGGCCATATGCATCCCAAAGCAGAAGCCCTTCATTGTATAAGTAATGTAGTTGATGTGACTGTCCTATTCCCATAGGAGTTTTACATGGTAGGGTACGTATTGTATAGTTATGTTGTGTCCCCATTCTTCACTCCCATTAAATATGGCATTCCACAAAATAAATGCAGTCAAAATAGTTTGTTGTCCTGGAATTTGTAGAGTACAGGTGTGCATGCAGTATTATTGCATGCTGTCCACGAGAGAGGTCATTGTTATATTTTGCATAAACAGCCTAAATTAATGATGTGGTAGGCAATTAATGCAGTAGCCTAAAAAAGAGTGACTCCACCCATGCCAAGTATTCCTGATACCCACATTTGATTTATTACTTCTGTTAGCCTCAAAAAACATAGAACCATGCATACAAGTGATGAATTTCTAATAAATACATGAAATGTACATTTAAAATAATATCAGTTAGAAATCTCGAAGACAGCTGTTAATGTGCTGATACATGTGCAAGAGCATTGGATTTATACTGGATTTTACAGTGTTTTTTTGCTCCTTCAGTGTGGTTTTAGCAATATTAGGAGTTTATGTTTTTTCTGGACATATACCTGGAATATCCTTCATTTCTCTGTATGTGACATAGTACATAGATTCATAGGTAAATACTAGTTTACCTGCCCTTGTGAGCCATTTTAAGCTAAGCCAATTTCCCTTTTTGTGTTTGAATTAACCTATATCATTTGGTGTTTGACTGGACTTAACCTTCCCATGGGCAGTAATTATATATTACCTCTAATGAGAATAACTGGGATAATACCATATATACTTTGAGGGGACCCATGCATGGGATAAAACATTTAGGAGCTGTCTCTATCCATTAGTAGTACAGGGAGCAGTCCTAGGATAAATTTTCTTTTTCCCATCCATAGATCCAAGTTGCACTTGAATATGGGCAGGGATGAACTTTGTTTAACGTGCATTGGGAGTTCGCTCCAGAGCAGTGGTATCCTCTCTGAGATATACCTTTCCCTCCATACTGTTCTGTTGATGTTGCGGATGAGATTTAGATCCCTAGACCAAGTATTTCTGATACCAGTGGACTTACTGATGTGCAGTAAATCCATCAGTATTGGGTCAAAAGATGCCTTAGGTTACCGCTTAGCAATCTGTAGGATACCAAGTATAGTAACAAGGGTTTGAGTCAGTCCATGTAGGCCATGTTTTTTAGGCCTTGTATACTTTAAGTAAGTTATGTCTGTGGGCATTCCAATTGTTGTGTGTGTGTCTGGACAGATGCATGCCAAAGGGGGCATTATACTCAATGATTAGCCTAATGAGGGCTGAGTAAAGGAGGGCAATGACACCCCTAGAGCTAAACACAGTCACTTTGTTAATTAACTGTGCAGTATAGAAGGAGTTTTTCAAAACAATGGACATGTTAGTCAAAAGTAAGATCACAGTCCACATACGTTCCCAAATCCCAAATAACTAGGTCAACTCGTGGGGTGATATTGTCATTGTGGTAGTTCCCTCTTGTAGATGACTTCCCAAAGAATACAATAATGCATTGTTGGCATTTAGTTTCAATAAATGACTTTGGCACCAGTGATTTATTTGGGATAACTTTTCCTGCTGGATGGCTAAGTCATTATGGGATACAATGACTAATCTTAGCTTACAGTCATCTGTAAACCTAGTCAGCCACAGCCCTTTGGTATTGGCTTTTACCTCAGAAAAGTAGATTTCCACAAGAGGGATCCCAGCAGAGAACCCTGGGGACTCCACTTGTGACTCTTCTCTTTGTTGAGGTAACTTCCCCTATTTTAATTTTCTGTGTCCTATCTGTGAGTCAGTTGGCAATCCAGCAGATTTCACAGGGGTTTATTCACATTTTATTTAGTTTTTCTACTATGCCTGATTGAGGAATTGTGCTAAAATCTTTGGGCAGGTCAAGGTATGTGGTGTGTACAATTTTGCTTTGATCCATTGCTTTAGAACATTTCCAAAAAATCCAGTAGTTCGAACAGGTCACCTACAGTATCCCTGTTCACTTAGAAATGTTTTACACTCTCTTTGTCTGTAAGGTAGGGCTACATCAGGCACTGCCTTTATCACCTCCATTGTAATGGAAGGCTGCTTATTTTTGCTTTATCAGAGTGAAATTTTCATTAGTTAGTTAGGTCACTGGATGCAGAGAGTTTTTCTACACTGCAATACACATCATAGGTGCCCTGAAAGGTCTAATTTTTGTTTTTTTCCATTGAGTCTTTGATAGTATACAAGTCAAGCACTTTCTTAATGTTTGTGAGAGGAGCTTGAAAGACAAGTATCTAGCCACTAGTAATCTTTATATTCAAACAATAGTCAGTTGTACCTGCCAAAATCTGCTTGTAAAGGAGCACTCGAATCTCTCTTTTCCAGTGATTTGTTGAACCATCTTTCTCTAAGAGTAATTTAACTAATACCTAGGCACACTTTGTATATTGCTCACATCAACCAGACTAGGATAAGTCCTTCTCTGTTGTGTAGACTACTGAACATCTACTGAGCCATTTAAATACTTGAGAGCCATTTGGTTCTATGTTTAAATGTATGAGAAATAAGTCAATCAGTGGTGGGGGATATTCTAAATAAGCCCACACAGAACTGGAAGAATGGTTGATGATATGTGCATTGTGAATTATTCATCTTTATAATGATCCTGGTACATAAAATTCTGTATGTCCACTCTACCTCTCAGGACTCTTATAAAGGGGTGCACGAACTACCTATGATAAACGAGGCCCCAGAACAATTTAGGATTCACATGGGAATTTTGGCCAGATGCAAGTAACAGTAAAGAGGTATTCAAATCCCTGATTTAAGACTTTATTCACTAGACTGAAAATTTCATATTCTTGCTCTATGCCTTCTTGAACAATATCAAGTGATGTTGAATAATCAAGCTGTGTAGATTCTAAAAGCTCATCTACAAGTGGAAAGTTTACAAAGTGATATGAGTGAGCGATTGTTTGGATTGTGCAATCCAAGAAAATTAGTAGCAGAACTGCATGACAGACCTGTGACTAGAGATAACGTTTATTCCTCCTATACAGTTCTGCCCTCTGCTTACTCCAGTGGGGGGCCGTATAGTCCCTTGCTCACTTATTATTACCTTAATGCCATTAAAGCTTAGTGAAAGGGAGGTCATTCATAAAAGAGAAAAATATACCACTCTCTTTTTCTGCAATCCCATCCATCTCAGAGCTGAACTAAAGCATATATTTTGCACCTAAATGCATTGCTACAAGAAGTAGTAAGGAGGGGTTTATATCATAACATCGAATTTTCATTTGCATAACATCGAACGGCCATAACTTCGAATGTGCTGTTCATCAAATCTGTTCATGTGAGGGGCTGCACCCCCACAACCCTGCTAATTATATATATATCAACTCTGAGGTCACACTACAGTGAGGAAAGGGTATATTTACTGATCCTCACTGTACCGCAATCCCAAAGGACAGATTTGATGAACGGCAGATTCGAGGTTATGGCTGTTCGATGTTATGCAAATTCAATGTTATGACATACACCCGCAAGGAGTAATACTATGAAAAACTAACATCACGGGCCAGCATACTCAAGTAAATATCAGAGTGAGCAGTTCTGTATTGGGTAAGTCAAGGTAAACAATTTGCACCTATTTAATTCACATCTGTCTTAATCTTTGAAAATCTCATAGTTTTGGTAGTTTTGTGGAAAGCACCAGTACATTTTCTTCACTTTGTAGTCATTCATCAGCATGACTTTTTTTATTGTGCTCAGATGTGTCTGCATATATGGTTTACTTTAATTGGATTTGACCTGCTTTGTCAGAAACCCCAACATATTATAAAATTTGTTCATGTTATTGTAAATTTTTGTTCTTAATAATATCTGTATAAAGATTTCATTATATAAATTGCATGTTATATAGTAAAGCATTTTCAGTGATCAATGTATGTAATAAAGATACTAAAGTAAATCAATGCTTTTTATTTTTTTAATTTTAAGAAAATGTTTAAGTTAATATGCTGCAATCATGGACTGTTGGGGTGGGGGATAGGGAGAAAAAGTGAACTGATTATGATATATGTAGAACTGAGATCTTTTCTCTTACTTTTCCAAAGGTAAATGTCTGGATTAATGCCCTTGACTTAATCTGATAAGTGTGTGGTGTGTGTGTGTGTGTGTGTGTGTGTGTGTGTGTGTGTGTGTGTGTGTGTGTGTGTGTGTGTGTGTGTGTGCGTGTGTGCGTGTGTGTGTGTGTGTGTGTGTGTATAAGCATATGAGCATTAAAAATAAAGAACACTATGAATGTAATGAAAAATTTTCCTTTTACAAAGAAATGTTCAGTGTGAGTTGCAAAGTCTGCAGCTGAGGGCAGCTGTACATGCTGTTCTTATGCTTCCATGGAGACAAGCTGACCAGAGGTGCAGGCAATAAATCTTGAGAGTTCCGGGCATTGTTTGTTGAGGGAATCTTAAAATGAAAAGGTACAAGTACAAGCAGCTTAGTAAAAAATAAAAATTTGCAGTTATTTGGATGTATATAGCAGATAGCAGCTGTCCTAGTACTTAAAGGATAACTGGATATTAAAGCAGATTGCTCAACCTGCTGTCTCTTTTAGTCCCCATTGTTTGATACAGCCACAAAAAGTCATCACTAATGCAATCAACTGTTTTACCTCTCAGGCTTCCTATCTTTCTGTACTGTTTTACCTTCACTTTGCAAAACAAGTTGAAAACCCCCTAGCTGGCTCTTAAATGATGATGGTACATCTGCCAGAGCTCTTGCTGTAGTTACCCAGATGTTTCCTTCCCCAAAGTAATGTAAGCGCTGCCTGATTTGCATGCTCTGTAGAAGAGCCAGTGAACTTCCCAAATTGTGATGCCAGAGCTGATTTGCCCAGCCCACTCTTAACCTAATATTACTGGGTATATGCTGTATGGAACTCCTTTTTTGTGTAAGTATACCCTGTCAACTGCATTTATCTGAGGGATTTGAGGAAAGTTTGCATTGCCTGCATCTTCTCCAGCTTTGTGTGTGTGTGTGTGTGTGTGTGTGTGTGTGTGTGTGTGTGTGTGTGTGTGTGTGTGTGTGTGTGTGTGTGTGTGTGTGTGTGTGTGTGTGTGTGTGTGTGTGTGTGTTCCATTCCTGGAAATATTACAGCAAAAATGTCAAACTAATATCAATTTCTGAAAAGCCCTACTGATGTGACAAAGCACAGTGAGGAAGTACCAAAAGTACAGCAACAGCTGCATAATTAAAAAAATGACCATGCATAGACATTAATTGCATCTTTTTACATAGGAAGTAGATGTCTGTCACAATTAATAGAGAACACTACATAAGATTACATGAAGTCATGGGCGCCCGCAGACAGGTGCAAGGGGGTGCACTTGCATCCCCCCCTGGAATCAGCTGGCTGGTAGATTAATCTTCTTTAATTTAAAAAAGAAAAGTTTTTTTTTTTTTTTTTTTAGGGCATTCTCCTTTAAGAACGCCCTTCAAGTCCAGTCACTCAGACGCTTTTGCGTGTGTGCGACTGATGTTTTACGTCTTCATCTTCCACACCCGCATGAAATTTGAACAACAGAACACGACGACGTTTGGGCTGGAGTTCATGGACGATCGTACTAATGACAGGTAGGTGTGTGTCAAGTTTGGTAACATAATATGTATGTTTTTTAGTTGCGTTACTTACAGTTTGTCGGCCAGGTACTATGCAGAAGCAGACCCAGCAAGTGCACATATCTTGTTGTGACAGATTGTGAGCTTGTACTAAATTAATGATAATTAATGATAACTAAATTTAACAGTAGTGACATCATAAGGGCAATGTTAAACATAACATTACTAGTAAAATCTAAAAAAAAATTAAAAATGTTTGACCATGAGAAAGCTATCCCATTAAGCTGATCTCCAAAGAAGGACTTTCAGCAGGCTCATAAAAGTAATAAACTTTTTTTATGGTGCTGAAGTGAAACTGAAGAGCAACCTAAATAACGTTTGCATTCTTTTGAATGAGAATGGGTCTTCTTATGTGAATAACTTCAATATTTATATGACTGCCTTTAGTTTTTTTCTGGTTCAGAAGTGTCAGAAACACAAGTCTTGTATCTTTTTTAATGAGTGTGTTATAGAGATTAACACTATGGAAAGAATACCTGATGTATATCTGGGGCTGTGTTACATTTTGTTAAATGAGCATGCTTACCCTATGTCTAATAACACACTCAGGAAATCTGCCATTTTGTTTGAAACAGAGAAATTACTGTTTTAATCACTGCCCTCTAACAATAATATATTTAAAATATATCTAGGATCAAATCCTTAAGTATGCCAATAGCTACAACCTCCCTCACAGGTACAGTTTGACTTCAGGACATGTATAATACCTTTGCAAAAATTTGTTAGGTCATGTATATAGTCTTCTTAAATATGGAACAAGGGTTCTGCATTGGTGCCCTCTCTGTTGACTTGAGGAGTTGCTTTGAATTGGTGGACAACTTTAGACTGTTACACAAGCTGAAGATGATGGGGTTTGGTGATGGATTAATGAACCGGATGCAAAGCTGTTATATTGAGAGGTCATTTAGAGTCTGCACTCAGGCAATGTTCCGTTCCAGATAAGCCCTTGCAAGACCAAAGTCCCTGGCACCCTTGTATTAGTCCTAATCCTGTTCTCCCTGTTCATTAATGAACTAACACATTAAGTTATTCTGTCTAATACCACAAAATATGCAGATGACCTGCTCCTCTTCAAATCATGGAAATCATGTGCACTAGTTCAAAAAGGATTTCTAAAGATTTTCAAGTAAGAGCTGGGATTGTATTAGCCAGAATAATCTCATTATAAACACCAACAAGGCAGCCTGCATGTCTTTTTAAAATCTAACAAAGACTAAAGACTATGCTCCACCCTTAATCTCAATGTGTCTATTTAGTAGGTGCAGACTCTCAAGTATGTAGGTCTAAAGTTTAATCCCCTACAATCACTTCAGCATCATACAGAATTGTGCCTAATGTTTTATTTAATATTTCTCCATTCTGTGTGTGGTCTTTGTTGTTCGGATCCCTAATTATATTGTTTAATGCATTTGTTAGTGTGAAATGTTTGCACATTATGCTCCTTGATATTTTATTGCCCACTATTTAGCATGCTCCTGATTTGTCTGACTGGTAATTGCTTTTATTGCTATATTTATTTATTCATTTATTTATTTATTTATTTATTGACATTTGTTTACTGGGAAAGTCCAACTGGACATAAGTGCCCTTTTTCAGAAGAAGCTAAGGGAGTAAAGCTCCAAGGTATCATAATTAATGCAGTCAATATTTACAATAATAAATTTTATAACAAAGTTTCAGTGAATACTTAGCATAATAGTATAATAAAATTTGTACTGATATTCAAAACTGTTACATTTACAACACTTGTATTGAGACTTTTCAGATAGAAGAATGATGTATAAGATGGGAGTAATTTAAGCAATACAATAGAGTGAGGTATTAGAGGAAGTAAGCACGTCTGAGTGTTAATGCAACAGTAATTTGGTTGTGCTCATTAAAAGTAGGTATAGTACTTTAATAAGTACAATAAAAAGAGGTTTTAGAAGGGGATAAGCAGGTTAAGTGATTTATTGCTTTAAGAGGAGGTATAAGAAAGGTCATGAAGGGTGTTAGAGAGCTATGTCCCAGATGAGGAGCAGGAACAAGGCATTCAGGGGTCTTTTAATAATGGTTTGAAAAGATAAAGGTGTATGACAGATCTGACTGATATAGGAATTTTATTCCAAGTTTTAGCTACACTGTTGGAATAGAGGATGAACTCAGCAGTCCTTTGTGGTTTGTAGATGGTAAGCAATTGTTTATTATTGACTGAAGATGGACAATTTGGACGATAGTATTAGGGTGGAAGGTCTAATTGCTGGGCAGGCGGATGGGGTATGGATGATTTTATGGGTTAAGGTGAGTTGGGTATAAGACAGATAGTGTGGAGGCTCAAGCCAGTTAAGTGCTTTTAGTGCTAAACAGTGATAGGTACAGTAAGGTTTGTTGCAAGTGAATCTGGTGACTTTGTTATAGCACTTTTCAAGTTTAGAACTAAATGAACCTTGTAGGTTGGTCATGATAGAGGTTCCATTTAGGATAGAGGGTAAGAGGTAAGTGGTAGCTGGAGTTACCTAGACAATGTCTGTAAAGTGTCATTTTGCTGTCATCAGAGAGGAGCATAAATGCCTGTCATGAACCTAGGTCACATTGCTGTTTTGTTGCTACTGTTACAATGTATATTCCTTTTGAAAAATGATTCCTTCCAGGCACTCAGGCATTATCTAAACACTCCAGGCTTAACTCTCAGCTCTTCAGACCAACAGCACAGTATTTGTAGACAGTAATCTCATTTTTATTATGACTTCACAACTTCAGTATGCAGTTTTAAAGTTTATATGATAGCTTAAGCATTTTTGTCATAATTTATTATTTCCTAGTGGATCTTAATAGCATTTAATCCTATTAAATAATGTTCAGCTTTCCCTACAGATTGCAAAAACGTGTGAGCTTGTGACAAAAATTTGAAGAGTGCACTTAGCAAGCAATGCAGGTAGATAAACTCTTTCTTGCTTTATAATTCCCTGGTAAATATATATTTTTATGAATCCTATTATTCTGTAATTTTTAAGTGAGTTACAGCAGCATTTAGAAAGTATCCCTAGTTTGGATATTTGTCTCTGATTCTTTTTGGTTTTTTGTCCATATCTGGTTTTGTAAAGAGGCTGAACATTATAATTTCATGTGTTCTAATGTTCCAATTAACAGAAATTAAAAACAAGTAGTTCTGCAGACATTTATTTGTGCACAGGCAATTTCAATTTGCTGTACCATTTTAAGGACATACAAATCTGTATCTGATTTTATATTTATTTACATTTGTTGACCAGGAGTGTCTGACTGGATGTAGGTCCATTTTCAGCAGAGGCCCGGGGAGAAAACCTCCACAGTTAAAATATACAGACAGTGGTTACATTGGATTTACATAGCAATTAACAATTTGATCAGCATAGCAATTAACAATTACAAACATAGTTACAGATGAAGAACATAGTACATCAGTAGACAACTAGAATCTTTATCATCTGCGAAGTACATAACGATCTGATGCTAATTGTGAATGTCTCTGCTGCTTTTACATAAACTCTGTCTCTTCGCTGTCAGCTACTGCTGCTAACTGACGTCTCTAGGCTATATCTCTGGCTTGGCTCCACGTGAACTTGTAGATATTTTCTCATGCAGTCGGGAAAGTTTACCAAAGAAGTATCTTTACCTATCTTAAGGTTATCAGTATGTCCTTTGTGTGATAAATTTAGATGGGGACACCATCAGTGTTTAACCTACAAGGTGAGAAAGTGTTAAAAAAATACATGTTGAACTGTCTATTGCCAAAGATCATCACTGCCTTATGTAACCTATGCATACCTTATTTGTGATTTTACTGGTATTTTTATATTAGTAAGTTCAGAAATGCAAACAGATGTGCAGGTTACTTTTAAACAGGGAACCAAAAGTAGAATGATTGTGCCATAGCTTTATGAGTAATCTTCTTCCTCTTTCTCCACCTGCAAGCACATTACCACCAGGAGCAACTAAGCAAATAAAAAAAATGCCCCTCAACTAAATTATCTGTAATTCACCAATAGTGGAGTAAACATGCAGTGGGAATGTGGTGAAGTGCATTGTTATGTTTAAAGCCGCGTAAATAAAGTAACAACCTTAGTGTAGTAGTGTGGTATGGAGTTTTGGTACAGCCGATGATGCGCACTACATCTTGAGAAGCTTACTGAACTGACATTACTAGGACTGATGGCTTTTAGCGTAGTAATAGCATGCAGCAGTACCTGCTCCTCTGTGCTATATTGCTATATACATATGGATGTGATGCACAAGTGCTTGTGTAGGGGGGTTAACTTACTACTGTGTTTATTTTGCATCTTCCGATTTAAAGTTTAATTATATGGCTGTTCTCTGAGAGACTGTCAGTGTTATCTGTGTTTATTTGGGTACTCATGCATCTAATCATAGGTGACTCTATAGTCAGGCACATTGATGTTCCACTCACTAGACTAAACAAGGAGAAAGTTACTGTCAGCTGCCTGTCAGGTGCCAGGATCCACCACATAATGCATGCATTCAGGTCACTCAACAATAAGTACAAATATGACACTGTCATTGTCCATGTTGGTGTGAATGACCTGAGACGTACCTCCCTGGACTACATGAAAAGAGACATGGAGGAGCTCTCCAATCTTCTATCCCAGGCAGGTATGCCCCTAACCCTGAGCAGCATCTTGCCATCACCCAGAATGATACCATAGTACAAGGACAGAATGATTGACTTCAACAATTGGCTAAGCTTCTGGTGTCATTCTAAGGGAATCCAGTATTTGTCTGCCTGGGACGACATGATCGACAGACCACAATGCTTTGCTAGAGATGGCCTGCACCTGTCACCCTTACGATTCTGGATACTGGCTAAGGCTCTTGCCACCCCTATAGTGCCTTTTTTAGGCAAGGTTCAAATGATAAATTCACCACCGTAACAGGTACAAGCAAGCAAAAATCTGAGGGTAATGCTACTCAATGCTAGAAGTCTAAACCTCAAAATGTACTCACTCGAGGCACTCCTTAAAATGGAGAACATTGACATCTGTGCAGTGACAGAGACCTTGTTCAATGCTCCAGAGAGCACCCCTGCATTACCAGGCTACAATTCATACCACACCTTTCGGCCACCTAACCCAGAATGAAGCACTAAAGGCGGAGGCGTGTCCATATTCATTAAGGATATCCACACCTCCAGGCTAGTTGCACAGCATAATGCATCCGAGATTATCCAAGTGCAACTAACTCTGGGCAAGACTTGTAGCTCGCTACAGACCCCCCCCCCATGCCCCAGGATTCCCACCCCTCATTTCTTGATACACTGGAAAATATTAGGGTACAACCCAACACCCTAATAATGGGCGATTTCAACTACCCCACCATTAACTGGGAAATCTACTCATGTACCAACTCTTTTGCTCAACATTTTCTAGAATTCATAAATTCCAATGCCTTGGATCAACTTATTCACATCCCCACCAGGGGCAGCAATATCCTAGACCAGGTCATTACCAACATGGGAAACTGGTGTTCCACACCAGAGTTCATTTCCTTGTTGGTCAGATCCGACCACAAGCTAATCAGCCAAAACATCCATATCCCACCCCCAATTAGGAAAACCATCGTAAAAAACTTCTCCAACACCAACTTCACACTTCTTAAGACAGAAGTGGAAAACTTCATGACACCCATGCAGATGGACAATAGAGGTATGACTGCTGAATCCTACACAAATGCACTTTATAAGCACTTACACGAGTGCATGGATCATGCTATCCCTAATAGAACCAAGATGTTATCCTCCAAAAAAGGAAGCCAATCTGGTGGTCCTCTGCCATAAACAAACTCTACAACAGAAGAAAGAAACTGTTGCAAAAAAGAGTAAAATCCCATGACTGGAGGAACTCTCTGGTCAACCTCAGTAAGAAGCTGAGATCCCTCATAAAATCCTCCAAAGCTAGTTACGAAAACAGAATTGCCATGTACTCTAAAGACAACCACAAAGCATTCTATAGCTATGTCAAGAATCTCAATGGGAACACTCAGATCTGCTCTGAGTTACAGCACAATGACACTAAATATACAGAACCAACTGATATTGCCAACATCCTAGCAGATAGGTTCAGTGCTAACTTTACCCCCCTCTCACCCCCTAGAGGGCCCATCTCTATACCGGAAGAATGCAAAGTTCCTATAATCACGGCTGCACAGGTAAAAAACACACTCTCCAAAGCCAAGAACACAGCATCCATGGGACCTGACAATATCCCAGGCTGCATTCTACACGAACTACAGAATGAACTGGCACCCTACCTAAGTACCATGCTCCAATCATAGCCTCACCTCAGGCTTTGTACCCACTGAATGGCACACCGCAACGGTTATCCCACTCCACAAAGGGGGAGCCATGATGGACCCTGGGAACTACCGCCCCATTAGCCTGACAAGCCTGGTCTGCAAGGCCATGGAACGTATAATCATGGAACTCATAAACAAAGACATTGGTAATCTCCAAACTCTGGACCCTACCCAGTTTGGATTTGTAAAAGGCAGATCATGTCTCCTAAACCTGATTGTCTTCTTTGAAGCAGTCACCAAAGCCATAGATGAGGGTAAATGGTTCACACAGCTTATCTAGATCTCACCAAGGCTTTTGACACCATCCCCCACTCTGGAATTATAGATAAGCTCACTAAACTAGGTATAAATCCCTATGTCACAAGATGGGTTGCCAACTGGCTCATGGACAGAACCCATACTGTGAAAGTAGTGGATTCCAAATCCGACTTCAGACCAGTGACAAGTGGAGTACCACAGGGTTCAGTCCTGGGTCCTCTCCTGTTTGGTATCTACTTCTCTGAAGTGCAGGCTAACACAGAAGGTCTTTGGCTAACAAAGTTTGCAGATGACTGCAAACTAGGAGCCATAATCAAAACTCCTAATGATGTGGACAAACTACAAAAGGGCCTCACTGAGACATATACCTGGTGTCAAAGCCATGGCCTTTAGCTCAAATTCCAAAAAGTGTATTGTCATCCCCTTTGGTAAAAACTCTATACCCATGAACTACCACATAGCTTGTAGTCTACTTAATGCCGAAAATGTGATAAGAGACCTTGGGACACAGGTGGACAGTAGTCTCTCCTCTGATAATCACATCACCACAGTGGTCAGGAAATCCTTCTACATGGCTCATCTCATCATAAAAGGATTCTCATCCAGAAAAAAAGAGGTCATTGTTCCCCTCTACTCATCACTCATTAGACCCATTATAGAGTACAACGCCCCTTTTGGTATGTACCTCACAAGACATCTACAACAACTGGAAAGACCACAGAAATACCTCACAAAGAGGATTACTGGCCTCAAACAGATGCCCTATGCAGACCGTCTCAAAAAACTACAGCTTTACTCCATCGCATATCACCTACTCAGGGGCGATCTCTGCCTAACATACAAAGCTATGTCAAACATAGAGCTGTTGGACATGCTCCACTTAAAGAAATCCCAATCCCTCCAAGCTACACGCTCTAGGGACCTTAACCTTGTCACCACAATAAACAGAACATGCTGGAGGGATAGATTCATGTCCCAGAGACTTCCCATACTCTGGAACAGAATACCTATCTATGTCAAACAGAGCTCCTCATTAGCACTCTTCAAGAAAAATCTTGATGATTGGATGAGAAATGGGAAATTCACCCCAGGGATCACTTCTGTGGCTCTGCTCGACAGGGGCACAGGAAAATAATTTTCTTGGGTGGCGAAAGCCAGGGTACATTTTTTGGCTAGGCTTATATAGGCCCTAGGGCCAATAGCCTAGTACTTACCTATGAATCTATGAACCTATGGCTGAGTGGATGTCGAAAAATATTTACTATAACATTACGTGTCTTTAGCCTGACATACCGTTTTCTTTCCTTTTTTACTTTTGAAGTGGCTGCTGTCCATGTTTTTGTTTCATATAGATACTTGCAAGTTAGGAAGCCAGCACTAATACAGGGAGATGAAACCCGATTGCATTCTGATTATAATGGTTTGGGATCTTAGTCTGAAAAAAATTATAGTTTTTAATTTTGGTATGCCTGCAGCTATGTACACTGTGGTTATGATGACTATTGATTGCTTTTTATTGGACACTTTTATAGTTCCACTTTGATCATTAACATATTGAATAATCTAATGGTGTTGTTACACTTACTTTGTTATCTTTGGATTATTTGCTTACTAGTAAAAATATAACAAGGCATGGGTGTAGATGGGCATACTTATTATAGTGAAATCCCTACATGTTTTCTGATTGTCTCAGAAACTTTATAGTTCTAAGGTTTAGAATGGTTAGACCTGACTAAACTGTGTAGAGTACAAAATATACCTACCTGACAGAAATGCACCACTAAAAATAACATTTTCATGGTTATAAGTGGCAATAGTTGAACATGTGTCCCTTTTTGAAGTTTTAAGGGCAGATTTTTGAGTATATTTTTAAGTGGTAGCTAGCTGGGTGGTGTATGGGCAAATTTATGATGTCTGAGCACAAAATATTGAATTCTGGCCACTCTGTTACACACACACACACACACACACACACACACACACACACACACACACACACACACACACACACACACACACGTTTGAAGTTTGAACTAAATTTGTCTGTCTAGGAATTTAAAATCATTTACTATTATTCTGTGCAGTGCTGCAAATTGTTTCTGAGGTTTCTAACATAGTTAAAGAAGGATTTCTGGTTACCTTTCACCTAGCTGGTTATTTGTTACCTCATATCTGGCTTTGATTGATTTGATCAGGGTAATGAGCTCCCTATTATGTTTAGCAAGAGTGTCTTTAGCATCTAGAGAGTTAAATTTATTTTTGCAACCAATATGCTTTCTTTTATTACAGAGCCTGTTTATATTTGGGTTTGACTGAATGGAATTATTCTTAAATATGGCTTTCTAATTACTTCAGAGGGGGATAGATGTATCTATGCAGCTGTTTACATGTGCATAGGATTTGACAGAAAAGGATTCCACATAATTCAGGCCATTGCTTAGTTTTAGTAGATTAACCTTAGCATAATCTCTGAAAACAGAGGTATTGGAAGATGCTTTGGCTTCAGTCTTCTAATGAATGTGATTGATTTGTGGTGCAGTTTAACCAGGGAGGAAGTGGCAGTTGGTGGACACCAAAGTTGTCCCATATTGTTAAGGACCAAGTCCAGGATTTTATCACTCTTGTTTGGGTACAGACTAACTGATCCAGATATGCTGTATGGATGAAATCCAGAACTGTCTGGGAATACATACTCAAGGATATACAAGTTTCCTAGTTAATGGAGGAGTAGTTGATTGAAATCTCCTAGAATAATGGTGCTGGCTTAATGCATAGGGAGGGATGCCATATTAATTAGGTAGGAGATATGGACTGATGCAGTACACAGAGGGGACCTATAGTTAGGTATGACACAGTAAGGAGTTTTGTTAATGCTAAGTTGGATGTAGAGGATTTCCACATCATTATCTCACCTAGCAAGTCTGGAGATGAATTGTTCTTTAAGAATATGTAGACACCATCACCCTTTCATCTAAGGTGGTAGGCCTGAACTTGTGGCAGGTATTGAAATTCTGCATTAAAGGAGTGCTGTCATCGGTCTTGAACTAGGTCTCTGTGATGATGCATATATAGATGTTTTCCAGGGGAAGGTGTGCTTATGAGTGGACTTTTTAGCTTAGGCTCTGAAAAGGAAATTGGTTATTTTCTAATTCATGTAGCTATAAAATTCAGTATAAAAACTAAAAGTTTCTGAATGCAAACACACTATTTATTAAAGCAGCATCATGGTAGGGAGTACTTCAGTACAGAGAGATTCAACTATATACATAGCCATGAGTTCCTTTATATCTTTCTGTCAAAAAAAAACCAACACCAAGTTCACACAGAGTTTAAAGTTGTTGTAACTTTGACAAAATCTATTTATGTACATTGTCAAGGCTGGAATGAATAAAAATATGTGGAAAGGAGGATAGTTTGACAAAGTCTCTAAGGGAGGCATACCCCTCAGCTGTCCATTTTTGCAGAATGTCCAGATTTTTGCCCCATATTCCTCCTAAAAAGTATTGAAGTTGCTAAATAGTTTTAGACATCATATCCTTTAGAAAAATGCATACCAACACACATCCTGTTATTCTAGCAATTTTATAAGTTCATGAAAGCAATATTTATAATCTGTCCCTGTTCATTTTAGGCTTTGTCCAGATTTCTTGCACTAAGAAGTTGAGGTGTGTATGTGTGTGTGTGTGTGTGTGTGTGTGTGTGTGTGTGTGTGTGTGTGTGTGTGTGTGTGTGTGTGTGTGTGTGTGTGTGTGTGTGTGTGTGTGAGAGTGAGAGAGAGAGAGAGACAGACAGACAGAGTTAGAGAGAGAGAGACAGACAGAGAGATTGAGAGAAATGCCCTAGTTAGATCTAGCAGGTGGAATTTATTTTCAAGTACATTTTCAAGGAATTGTGAGTTTCGGGGGAAGCAAAGGTTACTGCTGCTCATGCTAAGTCTGATTAAACTGTGCAACTGTTTTGTTTAGCAAATGGTATCATTATTGTGGTATATAATTTTAAAGCAGTGATAGCACAGCAGGAAGCATACTTGCATCTTTGATGCAAAGGGCTATAGGTTCTATTCCTACAGCATGTTCATTGTATTTTAAGGGGGTATGGTACTGCATTCCTTAATATGTCTTCCTTTGGATGAGACACCTAATAACTATGAACCTGTTTTTCAGCTTGCCACCCATTCCCTATTGCAATATACCAGCTTACCATTTCTTTTAATGTAACATAGGCAATGTATTCTTCAAGGGCAACAGGCACTGAATTTTTAAATGAAACACAAATATAAAGTTGTTTTCTAGCATTGGTTTCAGATCTCCTTAATGTGGAATTATTCAGATGACTTTTACTTCTTCCGAGATTCTGCATATTGATTGATATTGGTGGATTGTATGACAGAAGTTTGAGTGGCCCTTTATGGTTGAAATGATCTTTATTGGGCAGGCTGTCATTATTGGTTCATATGATTTGTTTCATTTCTTAAAGGAAAAATGTTGAGAACTATAAATTTAAAACACACTCTAATAAGTGGTGCTGTATTATACAAGGGATGTAATTCAATTATTATATAGTAAAATTAACACAGTCAGGAAAGTGAATCAAATAACTTTTGCATGGTTCTAAAAATGTGTGCAAAGAGCCTATGATTTGAAAACAGCCCAAAGGTAAACGTACCCTGCCACTGGCCAGATGCATTTTCTTTGAATGTGGGTTTCAATGCTGTTTCAGTGAATGTGGGTTTCAAAGGTAGAGAAGTTTTAATGCTAAGTCTGTTTTCATTGTAAGACTCCCTTGCTTTGTTTAGGTTTAGTAAATGTCTATCAGTGTTTGTGCTATAAAATTTGAACTAAAAGTTGCAAATGAAATCCAAATATCTGTAATCATTGTAGAAGTAAAGCATAAAACAGTATACACACTGAGAGATTTGGACAGTGTCTATAACAAATGGGGAGAAATAGCCAAGTAATGGGACACTGGTATGGCTGCATGGGTAGGGTGGGGGATGTGTGGGCAGAGGGGGTGGGGCTGTGTGGGTGGGGTTCTGGGTTTGCACCCCCCCCTGCAAAAAATCCTGCGGGCTCCCTTGCATGAAGTATAAGAGAATGTAATTTTCTTAAATTACCACTTAAAAAAACATGAAACTGCTGTCATGCAAGTCCTTAAAATATTTCTTTTTATAGTCTATCATTTGTTAGCTATTTAACCACAGTGTAAGGAAAAAACTGGGAGTTTGGTTTGCAAAGAAGTGATTTTTTTTCCCAGTGCTATAGAGATTGGATCTAAATTTGACAGGAGGAGTGCAACAAAAAAGTGTCCCCCTGTAAGGAAGGAAAAGTTGTGAGATGCAAACAGTACATTAGTCTGGTCACCTGCTGTGAGCTGTCAATCACATGCAGATAATGGGTCAAATTACCTTTAGCTCTTTGACAGCTAGGGAAGGTAGGTCTGAAGGGGGAGGGGACTTACCTTGAAGAACTAGATTTCTTTTGTCAAGCCTGAATTCAAGTTAGCATTTCTAAGAAGAAACAGCAATAAAATGCACTTTTCAGTTCTGTTCTGTGGCATTTGCACTACTTGGGTTTGAAATAGTCAGTGAAAAAGGATAAAATGTTAACCAAAACTAGGTTTCTTCAACACAGCAGTGAATGCCTGTAAATGAGTGCAGTGACAGGAGCTCTAGGGAAATACTGGCAGATGTGATGCATTTTTTTGAGACGAACAATGCATACTGGGATACATAGAGGCAGACTAAACTTTTGGAATTCCTTCAATATGCCAGACCCCATGTGGCCAGACTCAGAAATTATGTATAAAAATATCTAAAAACCTGTAAATAGTCCCAGAGGGGTTTTAAAATGTAGGAAAATATCAAACCATGATGAAATAAACATGTTTTTTGAGTCTGAGGGCGCGGTTGTCCTTTAATACTTCAATGCATTTACAATTTACAATTTAGAACAGTGTATAATTTAGTTTTATTTAAAGATAGCCAGTGTAATTTTTCCTTAATGCTGAAAGTTAATGTTTTTCTGAAAGTATACAAGCTGCTTTTCACAAGTGGGAGTGGAGTAAGTATAAGACAAAAAGAGACAGCAATTCATATAAAATAAGAGCACAGGCTGTAATACATACTTTAGCATAGATAACCTTCATTTTAGGGTAGGTAATGCATGCAAGTTCAGCTGTCAATTTGGGACAGTTTTTCCTACCATGAGCATACAATTTCTTTATTTGAAAATGGACATAAATGTGTGATTGTGTTAATTTAATACATTATGGGGGTGTTTTGTTTTTGTTTGAGGGTTTTCATCAAAACATAAAAGTCTAATAAAATGTAACATGGGTTCAAATGGATATTACAAGAAACATCTGTATAAAAGATCAACCTATCAAACATTAGTGGATGCATGTAACAAACAGTCTGGAAATTAACATTTAAAAAGCTGATGCGTATATATATATATATATATATATATATATATATATATATATATATATATATATATATCCTGTCATCACCCAGAATGATACCACAGTACAAGGACAAAATGATTGACTTCAACAATTGGCTAAGCTTCTGGCGTCATTCTAAGGGGATCCAGTATCTGTCTGCCTGGGATGGCATGATTGACAGACCATGATGCTTTGCCAGACATGGCCTGCACCTGTCACCCTTGGGATTCTGGATACTGGCTAAGGCTCTTGCCACCCCTATAGTGCCTTTTTTAGGCAAGGGTCAAATGACAAATTCACCACCATAACAGGCACAAGCAAGCAAAATCTGAGGGTAATGCTACTCAATGCTAGAATTCTAAACCTTAAAATGCATTCACTCAAGGTACTCCTTAAAATGGAGAACATCGACATCTGTGCAGTGACAGAGACCTGGTTCAAGGCTCCAGAGAGCACACCTGCATTACCAGGCTATAATTCATACCACACCTTTCGGCCACCTAACCTGGACCAAAACACTAAAGTATTCATTAAGGATATCCACACTTCCAGGCTAGTTGCTCAGTATAATGCATCTGAGATTATCCAGGTGCAACTAACTCTGGGCAAGACCGCATTCCAAATTGTAACCTGCTACAGATCCCCCTCCATGCCCCAGGATTCTCACTCCTCATTTCTTGATACACTGGAAAATATTAGGGTACAACCCAACACCCTAATAATGGTCAATTTCAACTACCCCACCATTAACTGGGAAAACTACTCATGCAGCAACTCTTTTGCTACACATTTTCTGGAATTCATACATTCCAATGCCTTGGATCAACATATCCACACCCCCAGCAGGAGCAGCAATATTCTAGAACTGGTCATTACCAACATGAGCGACCGGTGTTCTACACCAGAGGTCAATTCTTTGTTGGTCAGATCCAACCACAAGGTAATCAGCCTAGACATCCACATCCAGCCCCCACCCCCCATTAGGGAAACCACCGTAAAATATTTTTCCAAAACCAACTTCACACTTCTTAAGACAGAAGTGGCAAACGTCATGACACCCATGCAGACGGACAATAGAGGTACGACTGCTGCATCCTACACAAATGCACTTTATAAGCACTTACACAAGTGCATTGGTCATGCTATCCTTTACAGAACCAAGATGCTATTCTCCAAAAAAAAGAAGCCAATCTGGTGGTCCCCTGCCATAAACAAACTTTACAACAGAAGAAAGAAACTGTTGCAAAAAAGAGTAAAATCCCATGACTGGAAGAACTCCCTGATCAGCCTCAGTAAGAAGCTGAGATCTCTCATAAAATTCTCCAAACCTAGTTATGAAAACGAAATTGCCACTGATTCTAAAGACAACGACAAAGCATTCTATAGCTGTTAAGAATGTCAATGGCAACACTCAAATCTGCTCTGAGTTACAGCACAATGGCACTAAATATACAGAACCAACTGATTACTAACATCCTGGCAGACAGGTTCAGTGCTACCTTAACCCCCCACCCCCTAAAGGGCCCATCTTTATAACAGAAGACTGCAAAGTTCCTGTAATCATGGCTGGACAGGTAAAAACACATTCTCCAAAGCCAAGAACACAGCATCCATGGGACCTGACAACATCCCCGACTGCGTTCTACATGAACTACAGAATGAACTGGCACCCCACCAAAGCACCATGGTCAATCATAGCCTCACCTCAGGCTTTTTGCCCACTGAATGGTGCACAGAGTCAGTTATCCAACTCCACAAAGGGGGAGCCACCATGGACCCCGGGACCTACCGCCCCATTAGCCTGACGAGCCTGGTCTGCATGGAAATGGAACGTATCATCATGGAACTTATAAACAAAGACATTGGTAATCTCCAAACTCTGCACTCACCCAGTTTGGGTTTGTAAACGACAGATCATGTCTTCTAAACCTGATTGACATCTTTGAAGCAGTCACCAAAGCCATAGATGAGGGTAAGGTGGTTCACACAGCCTTTCTTGATCTCGCCAAGGCTTTTGACACCATCCCCCACTCTGGAATTATAGATAAACTCACTAAACTAGGTATAAATCCCTATATCACAAGATGGGTTGCCAACTGGCTCACTGACAGAATCCACACTGTGAAAGTAGCAGACTCCAAATCCGACTTCAGACCAGTGACAAGTGGAGTACTACAGGGTTCAGTCCTGGGTCCTCTCCTGTTTGGTATCTACTTTTCTGAAGTACAGGCTAACACACAAGGTCTTTGGCTAATGAAGTTCACAGATGACTGCAAACTAGGAGCCATAATTGAAACTCCTAATAATGTCAACATCCTACAAAAGGGCCTCACTGAGACAGATGCCTGGTGTCAAAGCCATGGCCTCAAGCTCACTGCCAAAAGGTGCATTGGTAAAAACTCTGTACCCATGAGCTACCACATAGGTAGTAGTCTACCTGACATCGAAAGTGCAATAAGAGACCTTGGGACACAGGTGGACAGTAGTCTCTTCTTTGATAATCACATTGCCACAGTAGTCAGGAAATCCTTCTATGTGGCACACCTCATCACAAAAGGTTTCTCATCTAGGAAAAAAGAGGTCACTGTTCCCCTCTACTCATGACTCTTTAGACCCATTATAGAGTACAATGCCCCTTTTGGTATGTACCTCATAAGACATCTACAACAACTGGAAAGACCACAGATATACCTCACAAAGAGGATTACTGGTCTAAAACAGATGCCCTATGCAGACCCTCTCAAAAAACTTCAGCTTTACTCCATCACATATCGTCTACTCAGAGGCGATCTCTACCTAACATACAAAACTATGCCAAACCCAGAGCTGTTGGACATGCTCCACTTAAAGAAATCTCAAGCCCTCTGAGCCACATGCTCTAGGGACCTAAACCTTGTCACCACAATATACAGAACATGCTGGAGGGATAGATTCCTGTCTCAGAGACTTCCCATACTCTGGAACAAACTACCTATCTATGTCAAACAAAACTCCTCATTAGCACTCTTCAAGAAAAATTTTGATGATTGGATGGGAAATAGGAAATTCACCTCGGGGATCACCTCTGTGGCTCTGCTCGATAGGGGTACAGGAAAATATTTTTTTTGGGTGGTAAAAGACAGGGTACCTTTTGGCTAGGCTTGAATAGGCCCTAGGGCCAATAGCCTAGTACCTACCTATGAACCTATGAACCTGTAAAACAGAGAAATGCATAAATAAAAAAAGCATAAAAGGAAATATTTAGGGAATGCTAAAGTATGCAATGGTTAGAGGTAGATGAGGCTCAACAATTAACAGTTAAGATAGGATAAAACAAGATAAAATTATGATGTTTACTCAATCTGTAGGAAAGTCTTTAAGAATAGATGGTATTCCTGTGGAAGTTTGGAAGCTATTAGGGAAAAAAAGTGCTACAGATCTGCAAGGTTTTGTTTAACAGTATTTTAAAAGACATAAAGTAAGTAACATCAGCGAGTTATCTGTAAAGCCAAATAAATTAGAAAGCAAAATGGACAATTTTAAAGTGGAATATAAAACACAAGTTGAAATGCTGAGTGAATCTCTTAAACAGCAATGACCACAAATCTCGAGTATAGAAGAAGCAAATGTTTAATTCTGATGGAAGTTTACTTGAAAATTAGAATAACACTGAATTTCGTCTGAAAGAAAATAACTTATTCTATGATAAAATAGAAGACTTAGAGAGCAGATCTGGAAGGAATAACATCAGGATTTACAGGATTCCTGAAAAAGAAGACTGAGATAGTATGATCCAATTCCTTAATACCTGGCTGCCTAAAACTTTGAACCTGCCTGAAGCTTTATCCTTTGGTATCAAAAAGTCACATAGATCACTTTCTAACTCATATTTAAAGAAACCTACCTTCACCAAGGTAAGTGACAGTAAGATTTTTTTTCAAGTCAAAATAAGGATTTAGTCTTAAAAGCTGCATGGACTAATTATCCATTTAAAATTAAAGAAAGTACTATACAATTTGACAATGGCATTTCAACGTTAGTGATGTCAAAGAGAAAAGCATGTGTGCCACTTCTTAAAAGTTTAAAGAAAAACAATAGTAAAGCACAAATCTTGTTTTCATCAGAAATAAGTATTCATCTTCCAGAAGGAAAGAAGATTTTAACACCTCAGAAGATGCAAGGGACTTTATACAGAAAAATAAAATCCTAGAAAAAAAACAGAAGAAATTACTAGAATCTATCAACTTCTATCAACTTCTTTGAAAAGAAATGCATCAAGAGATGGTTGGTTAATACAAAAACAGTAGAAAAACTGAAGGACAAATTAAAATCAGTGTATGCCATGGTTATGAATTATTAATTTAAAGAAATGCATGACTAGTTAGGAACAAGTGCTGAATATTACTTGTTACAAGGTAAATCATTTTCTTTCTTCCCCTACTTCAAATGGTTATTAATTCCCTTTTTAAAATGTTAGAGTTTGATTCTTTTAGCTATATATATGAATTTAAAGCCACTTATTTTCATTTAGAGTTTAAAATGTTAAACTATTAATTTTATTAAAACTTAATCATTATTATAATGAAACTTAGGTGGCACACTTTCTGATATCTTGCCAAGTAATATATTATTAAATATAATACAAGATGCAACAAATGACCATAAAGAGGCATGCTAAGTTACATTCTAGGTTCTTAAAATGGTCCAGTAATGTGCTACTGATAGCATACTTTACATGCAATAGCATCCAAGAAAGACATGCTATGTTATAAACAAAGTATAAAAAATATAGCTTTTTACATTTATAAAACTTACCATTAGAATGATATTAAATAATTAGGGTAACATTCAAACGTTTGCAAGTTAAACCTGGAGCACACATAACTGTCATTCTTTTAATACAAGTTTATATGCTATGTCTCCTTTAAAAATACAGTCTGCTTTATATTTAACATCTCATACAAATAATGCTTGCTGAATCATTAAATGTTATTTCTTTGCATGTAATTACTTTTTAGTGGTTGGGATACTTTGAGATGTTTTTGTTGTTTTTGGTGATTTGGAGGGGTTTGAGGGATTGATCTATGGTGTGGATGTGGCTTGGATTCACTTGCGAGAGTTTTCTTTTTGTGAATTGTAACTGATGGATAGTTCATTTCATGACCTTATCATGAAAACCAGCTAGAAACAACTTAATGTCATGAGTACTTTTGTGATGCTGCAGAAGTTGTGAAAATTCTAAGAACTCTTCAGGTTACTTCTTCCTGTCTAAAAGTAAATAATCATAATATTTTAAATCATATGCTTAGATGTTAAAGAATACAAGTTAGATAATAAGCAAGTTTATCATGTATATGCTTTGGCTCCTTTAAAAATGACAAATAGTGCTTAGTGAATCATTAAATGTCATTTCTTTAAATACAATAGCTTTTTAGTGGTTAACATACTTTGAAATGTTTTTGATGCTTTTTTAGTGGTTTGGAGGGGTTTGAGGGATTGATGTATAGTTTAGAGGTAGCTTGGATTCTCTCATGAAAATTTTTTTTGTGAATTGTAGCTGACAAACTGCTCATTTGCAAGCCATTGTCATGAAGACCAGCTTGAAGCAGTTTTTTTAGAGTCATGAGAACTTTTTGATGCTGCTGGAGTTCTGAAAATTCTAAGAAATGTCCAGGTTACTTCTTCATATCTAAAAGTAAATAATCATAATATTTTAAATCATATGCTCAGATACTAAAAAAATACAAGTTAGATAATAAACAAAAGACAGTGAATTGCATTCTAAACCACTTTTAGTTATTCCACATTTCTGAATGCTTGCAGTATGCTAAAAGGATAGTGTATATACTAGTCTATAGAATGACACTTCTAATAAGAAGTCCATGTCTATTTTAGATAATGGTATTAATCTACTTATACCTAAACTAATTAACAATGACCAAACTGGGCTTATTTTAAATAGGCAAGTTCAGGATAATATAATAAGAATTCATACATTGACAGACTATGCAAATAAAAATAAAAAATAACTTTCTATCATTAGTCTCAATTTAGATAAGGCTTTTGACTCAGTTAATTGGTTATACCTGTTCATACTAGGCATACTAGGCCATTCCGTCTCTGGGGCAAATTATGCAAGCCTAGCCTGGATTCTGTATGGGCTTTTGATTTGAGTATACTGTTTTAAGGTTTAGTTTACTGTGCCTGTCTGTGCCTCTGTTCAATAGTGAGGCCCCCTAAATCCCTGGGACATCCCCATCCACTTATTGAGACTCTTATTGAGATTCATGAGGTGAAGCCTCACATGAACTGAAACCTCACATGAACAGAGTGAAGGGAGCCTCTGGAAGGTCCCCTCTCCTCCAACCTGTTCTATTTATTTCTGTGCTGAGGTTCAAGTCCCCTTCAAGTCCCTCTAAGGTGGGATAGGATTTAGTAGATTTACTGAGGTGGAGCCCTGGATTTACAGCTTTGTATGTCAGGTATAGATCGCCTCAAGCATAGCAGGCCTCAAGTAGGTAGTATGCAAGTTTTAACTGAGCAGCATTTTAACCGAGCAGCAGTATATCTGTCTGAGACCTCTTGATCTCTTTGGGGTCTTTCTTTTGGGGTCTTTCTAATTGCTGTAGGTGTCGAGCAAAAAAAAATATCCCAAAAATGGCATTGTATTCTATGATGGAATATGGAGGAACAGAATAATCTAGCATGATTAGATCTTGATCTAGATGGTCTAGATTGATGGTGGCTATGACCAAGGTGTCTTGTGGTTTTTTTGGCAATGATTGTTATCAGAGAGAGATTGTTACTGGGTCCCCAGGTCCCTAATAACTTTCTGGCTTCTGTACTTAATGGGTTTGGTGTTCCGTACTTAGGTGTTTTGTTTTTTACAATTTTATGACTATACATTTTTTATGGCAGCTTTTTAAACCATGGCGCTATAATTTGTTATCTGTCTCTCGTTTGACCTTTTTGAAGGATGTTTGGAGTCAGTTGGAGAATTGATTACATGTTACGTTAATTGTTGTCTGCCAAGGTGGTCCCTGTACCTCCCATGTTTGCCTGTACCGGAAAATTATATCCACCTAACATAGTCCTTCCCAGGAACCCCCTGTGATGTCAGCAGGAGTCTGTTTTCGTCTTGACATGGGTCCAGCAACTCTCACTCTGTGGGACTCATCTTGGAGCCAGTTTTTACCCATCTTGTATTATAGGGGTTTATCTATGCTTTAGCTTTAATATGATGCCAAATGCTCTTGAATAGTCAATGCCTTGCTGTGGGTCCTGTGTCCTCTGTGTCCCTTCATCTATGGCTTTGGTGACTGTTTCAAAGAATCAAACTCAGGTTCCCCTGGCAAAAGGAAAACTGACAAAGCCGAACTGGGTAGGACCTAAATGTCTAGTTCCAATGTCTTTGCTTAAGAGCCCATGATGCTCCTGATGACAGTCTTTTCAGTCAGGCTAGTCAGGCTTATGGTTTTATAGGGCCGTAGTCTCGAGACCTTCCACCTTTGTGAGTGGGACCACTGTTGTACCACTGCTGTTGTGGGGCACACATATCCTGGCTGAGATTGTAGATTTGTTTGTGCTGTTTTATTAGTTGGATTAGTCTTCTAGTAGTTCATGTAGGATGCAACCTGGGATGCCATCTGGAAGCCATAGCAGTGTTTTGCTTTGGAGAGGGCAGCCTCACCTGAGCATCTGAGATGTTTGGCAGGCAGCCTCGCCGGACTAGATACTCTGTTTTGGGGAGGAGGAGTTTGCGTTGTTTGGGTCTGCCAGGATACAATATGTCTGTTATGTCTGTGTCTTTTTTTTTCGCTAGAATCAATCAGAACAAGTCTGGGGAGTTTTCAGGTTTCAAGGTAACCATAAAACTGAGCCTTATGATTGTTGGTTTGGTGTCTGCAAAAATTCTAGCTGCAAGCTGGCCTTTTTGATTTTATGAGGGATTTTTAATTTTGCTGACTGCAGATGCCTTCCTGCCAGGATTTTTGATTTTGCTCATCACAGTAGCCTCCTCTGTTGTACAGTTTTACGGCGGTAGGGGTCCACCAGACTGGATGCCTGCCTTTGGATGATTGGTCTCTTGGTTTAGTTTGGATGCAGTATGATCCATGCATTCCTGGAGATGTATTTATAATGCATTTAGGATTCTGCAGTAGGTTTGGGCTGAGGTTTCACTGGTAATGATTCTGAAGGATTTTCCACTTTTTTTTCTGGAAGTGAGGCCTTTGCTTTGACTGGTACACTGTGGTTTTCTGGCTGGGGTGGGTCGTTTTGATGTGACATGGTCTGATTTTAATTTATGGTCTGATCTTACCAGGGAGGATATACTTCTGGAGGGTCTGATGAGTCTGGTATGGATCAATTCTGTGGTGGAGTATGTTGTCCCCATAGTGGTGAGTGGTGACTAGGTTGTCATTTGCATTTGAGTTGCTAAGAATTGAGAATTTTGGCCAGGTGTTGGGCTTGAAAGCCAGTTCCCCAATATGTTTCGCAGTTGAGCGCCCAATATCCAGTGTGTTTTGAGAGAAGTTCATGTTCCATCGTGTTTTCAGGAAAGCCTAATGGGATTCCCTTTGAGAGGGTGGTCTGTAGATGCTATAAACTTGAAGCAATACCCACCACCGTTAGCATATGGGATGATGCCGACATTGGCGCGCAATGCACTAAACTCCGAGGTGATATCCTTGATAAATATGGAAACTCCCCTCCTTTTGTGGTTCGGTCTGGGTTTTGGGCCAAAATATGATATGAGGTATCTTGCCTGGTGGCTGGGGTGCTCTGGAGCCTTGAACCAGGTTTCTGTGTCCGCACTGATATATCTGGGGTACTGAAGAGAGCTTGAGTGCGAGCGTCGTTGAGGCTTAGATTACTTCTTTTAGCAGCATTACCCTTAGTTTGTGTTCCTTGTGCTGTCTATGGGGTGGTTTAACTGAGCAGCCTTTCCTAAAAAGGCACTATGGGGTGGCAAGAGCGCCAGGCCAATATCCGAAAGTGCAGTTGGTGACAGGTAAGTCAGCCCCTAGCGGGTTAAACGTGGCTTGTCGTGAAAGTGTCATCCCAGGATGACAGACACTGGATCCCCAAAATGACACCAAAATTTTGTAGCCAATTGTTGAAATCAATCATTTGTCTTGTACTGTGGCATCATTCTGTGGTGAGGTAAGATGCTGCTCACTGTCAGGGTCATACCAGCCTGGCCACATGATCAGAGAGCCTTTATGTCTCTTTTCATGGTCATATACACCAGCATGAACAATGACTGAGTCATATTTTATGTCTCTTGGAGGACCTGAGTTTGTATTGCTATATGTTGGATCCTAGCAATTTCACAGCAGCTCACTGTCCACCTCTTTATTCAGCCTGGTGAGTGGGACGTTTATGTGTCTGACAAGTGGGACGCCAACAACAGACAGGTCAGTGTGACCTTTCAAGAGTAGGGCCTGGTGGTTCAATTGACTGGGTGGTGGCTGCTTGTGTGTGTTTTGTGTGGGTTGCGGGTGGTTGTGTGTGTTTTGTTTTGCGGTAGCTGCTGGCTGTTGCACTGCTATCAGTGTCTCTGTTGCTTAGGTTTGTTTTTACTTAGTCTGGCTGACGATTTTTGTGTATTTATGTGTCTGGTTCGAGGTTGTGATGGTTCTATGTGACCTGGAATTGTGTTGTGTGTTTTTACCTTCTGGTCCTGACTGGTTACACCAGTTTTGAGATGAGAGCTATATTCAGTTATATTAAATAGTTGCATCTCTCAATATATCATGAGATTTTGGAGGAGGAGGGTTGTCTCAATTACCTGAAACAGTTGAACATTTTTATCAAGGAAACCTGATTCACCAGCTGGACTGGTGAGGAAACCACACCGACCTTGGACACATTGCCTCAATAGGGAACTGAATTAGGATGGACCAATAGAGACAGAATGGAAGAAGTTAAGAGTAAGGTTTGCTTAACTTAACTTAGTTAACTAGTAGGACACGACTGAATAAGTGAAGGCCCAGAGAGAGATAGAGGTGATGAATTGGTGAGATAGAGCAGTTATATGGGAAAGTGAGCAGACTGACTTGTGAAGGAATTAAAATAACTCAATTAGGCGGCGCGCTGCTCCTAGCTGTTGCACTGTGCAAAAAAACCAAGACCGAGAGGCAAAAGAGGGTTTTAAGATTAAGATGAAGAGATGATGAACCAGTTTCAAATGACCAATAAACCCACAGGGACTACAGGCAACACAAGGTTTTTCACAGGCAGGTTGCTCAAGGCTTCTTCACTGTTACTGGAAAAACAGAGTAGAACTTAGAGAGGGCAAGCAAAAAATGGCCTCACAGAACAGAACTGTTGTTCAAGAATGAAGCCTGTAACTGAAAACTTTTTTTTTTTTTTTTTTAGGAAAAAGCGCAAGAGATTTTTTTTTTTTTTTTTTTTCACAAGATAGAGGTTAACAGTGGGCATCAACAAGTTATAAATAGTGCATAAAGACACCACACAAGAGCAAGGCCAAAAACGATTTTAAAAATAAGTGCAAACAGGAAATTAAAACACTCGTAGTGTATAATTTCTCACTTGAATTAATTGCACTAATTTCTAAGTTATACAATAACTTGTTTTTATGTTAAAATATCTTCTTTTCTTTCTAATTCCTTTATATTACAAAAAGGCACAAAACAAGGCTGTCTGCTATTACCTTTACTTTTTGCATTATCTATGCTAATTGTATTAGATCCAATAAGAACATTAATGGTATCAAAATTAAAGAAGAATTTCAACTAAAGATTCAACTCTTTGCTGATGATATTTTACTAACTATAGCACATATAGAAAATTCATTGCAATATATAATTAGTTCTATGACTCAGTTTGCAGCAATATCAAATATAATATTTAATTATAATACAAGTACATTATTAACTAATAAAAAAAAAATCATACAAAAATATTCTAACTTTAATTGAAATATCAATCAAATGAAATAATGTCATATAACCATTATGTCTACAAGTAAAGAAATGATCCAAACAAACTTTCAACAGGTTGTTGATAAAATTTTAAGTTTAGAAAACAATCACCAGAACTATAACACAAGTAAATCCAAATGTAGATACAAACACACCCAACCAAGGTAAAAATCAGGAAGGCAACAGGATAAAATTAATGTAAAAAATCCAAGTATTTATTAGGCAAAAAGAAACGTAAGTGCTTTCACGGCAATAAAAATCCGCTTCATCAGATGTATATTCAAAAATCCATTATTCCTTATTTAAATAATAACTGAAACACTAAAACAATTAAAAGATAGCCTGTAGTTAAGCTGAAACAATCAGTTAATCAATTAAACAAGGCTGTTAATCATTCAGTTCATTTGGAAGTAGATTTCAACTGCTAAACTAAATGAAGTGCTCAGTAAAATGCATGCAATGCAATAAAAACATAACTATCACAACATAACAGTAAGGACAGAATATAATATAATATTAAACAATGAAATACCCTAATGACAGTATATATATATGGATCTACCTTAGTAGATCGACATGTTAAAAGAGCGAACATGAATTAAACTAAAAGAAGAGAAGATAACAAGGGAAGAAGACCGAGGAGAGGAAGACACCGAGGAGAGAACACTTTATGGGAGGATGTGTAAGTATGCGGTAGTGACGGACGATAGGGTGAGTAAGGTAGGTAGGGGTGTGGTGTTGTTGGTGGTAGTGGGGGGGAGGGAGTTAGGTTAGGAGTTAGGGTTAGAGCGGGTTAGGAGGTAAGTGTGTCAATGTTAGGTAAGTGTTAGGGGTTGGTGGGTGAGTGGGGTTAGGGTGGGATAAAGTGCGAGTTAGGTAAGGTGGGTTAGGTAAGGGTGTAGAGGTAAGGTAAAAGGGGGGCGATGTTGGTGGTCTGTAGGGGAGGTTAGGGGATAAGTGAGTTAGTAAGGGAGCAGGTTAGGTTGTGAGTGTCGGTATGGTGTTAGTGTTCATTTGTAGATAGTTTTGGGTTAGGGTTTGTGTTAGTGAGTAATGTATGTGGTGTGTGTTTTGTTTGTAAGTTTTTTGTGTTGCTTGGTGCGATGTTGTGAGTTTTGGATGGGAGATTTGTTTTTGTTTGTTGGTATGATGTGTGGTGTGTGTGATGTAGGTGTTTTCGCTCTTTCGATCTTCTCGTGATATTGTTGACTTTAGATCTATATATATGGGTTAATTCATATATATATATATATATATATATATATATATATATATATATATATATATATATAAATGAATAAATGTATATATCAATATAAATATAAGTGTAAATATAAATAATTAATTTCATTTTATCCTTCTACTTTTTAGTATGGGTTTTAAAGGGACTGTGTCATTGAGACCACACCCTCTATGTGCACCTAGCCTTAAAATCCATTTACTCTCTAAGGTTTCTGTATTATTAACTAAATCACCCATTCTTATGCTTATTTCTTGTAACTGCAGTACTTGAAACCGAAACTGATGTTTCTCTCCTAGATATAAAGTATGTTTCGCTAGGGCACTATAAATTAATCCCTTAGATGTACAATACATATGATCCCTAATTCGTTCACGAAGGGAACAATTGGTCTTACCTACATAGAATGAATAACATTCCATGCAGGTGGCTATATACACTAAATTTTTTGATGTACAAGTGCCAGAGTTTCTTAGCTCCCATAAATAACCAGTATCAGGGTGCCTAAAAAATCGTGATTCATCAATGTATTGACATTGTGCACATTTACCACGTTTTCTTGTACCTAACCACATCACATCTCTACTCTCTGTCAGAGTGGTAGGGAAACATAAATGATGTTTTAAACATTTTTTATTCTTATAAACTTAAGTCAGTTGTCTACCCACTATACTTGCAGTAAAATCATCTATTAACAGAATATGCCAATTTTGAGCTATGATCTGTTCTATTTCATTCACATTCATAGCATAAGGTAGGATAATGGGTAATTTAGTAGGTACTGTTTTAGAACTTATGTTCTGAGAATTTTGTTAATTTCAAGTTCATCATAGCCTCTTCTGACAAAATTTGTCTTCAATTTAATTAATTCATTATCATATATATTCTGGTTACAGCACAATCTTGAAGTACGCATTGCTTGCCCTTTCACAATATTGTGAAAGACTCTAGGATTATGCATGCTGTCCCTGTGTAAATAGAATAGTTTGTAACAGGGTTTCCTGTATACCATAGTGCTACAAATCCCTTGTTTAACAAGGACAGTAACATCCAAGTAATCTATATTTTCCCGGGAGTATTTCATGGTGAATTTTAAAAAAATCAATACTATTATTAATTCTCTCATGAAATCGTAGTAAAGACATTTCATCACCTTGCCAAAGAATAAACAGGTCATCCACAAACCTTTTATAATATAATATTTGTGGCGTTAATAGCAGATGTTCTAACTCCCAGGCTACCATTACCAAGTTAGCATATGTATTGGCGCAGCTAGTACCCATTGCTACACCAGTTGTTTGTTTGTAGCAAATATTTTGAAATAGAAAAATATTATTATCAAGAACTATTTCTAACAGCACACATAATAAATCTGCTTTATTTTTATCCACCAGTTTTTGTTCTATCATCAAAGTTTTCACCATATCTAACCCTTTATTGTTTGGAATGGACAAAAATAGAGCAACCACATCAAGGGTAACCAATATAATATTACTAAAATTATCTATCCCAGTTGTAGTGTCATAAAGGCTAGTTAAGAACTGTACAGTATCTCTTAGTACATAATCATAATTAGATAACACTTTTAAAGTTAGTCACAAATTGGAACAAATTGTGACTAAAGAGAGAGTAGTTCACACATAATTGATGCATTACCCACACACACACAAAACTACTGTCAAACACTCAATATGGCTTTTGCCCTTATCACAGTACTATCACAGCCCTAATATCCTTCACTAACACAGTTAACCACTATAGAAACAATAAAATTTTGTGTCTGCCATCTTTCTGGACCTTTCTAAAGCCTTTGATATGGTAAATCACAACAAACTTATTAAATTTCTCACCACCCTAAATCTTAGTACTCCCTCTTTTACCTGGTTTAAAATCTACCTATCAGGTTGCCAGCAGGCTGTTCAATGCAAAATGAACTCGCCCCACTTCTTCCAATTACATTCGGAGTTCCCCAAGGTTCTATTCTTGGACCTCTATTATTCTCTCTCTTCACAAACAAACAGACTCCACACCTCTACCCCCTCACATTAGTCATACAATACGCAGACAACTCTGCACTAACATGCACAGCCTCCTTCATACAAGCCCTCCAGACCATAACCCAAGATTATTTTCTAGCTGCCAAAACATGGCTCACTAATACCCAACTCATTTTAAATTCCAACAAAACCAGCTCCTTCTCTTCTACCCCACAAAAACTCCCCATCATGCCTGTCATTCAATATCACATCCAAAAATGAAACCACTATCACACCAGTAAACCACACTAAACTTTTAAGTGTTGAAATTGACAACAATTTGAAATTTGATATTCACATCTCTTAAACCATCAAGAAAGTACACAAGACATGAGGTGCTCTCTACAGAAACAAATAATTCCTGACCATAAACACAACACCTACTATTGCTCATACACACCTTTTGGCAACACTCCTATATGCCTCTCCCATTCTAACCAACCTCAGAAAACCTCATCTAGCTAAACTAGAATCCTGTTATAATAAAATTGCCAGGTTCGCCACAGATTCCCCATCTTGGACACATCATTGTGCGTCTCTAAAACTACTAAACTTGCTAGAATTACTGCAAGTACTACTCTTTAATAAATTGACCTTTGCCCATAAAATCTTGTATTAATCAGAAAAAAATCTTCTCTCCAGAATCTTATACAATTGCACAACAACAATCACTCTCCCCATTCCAGCAAAAAACTACTTAATATCTCAAAAGCAAACAACTCAGCCAGGGACTCACTCTTCTCAAACTTCATTCCCAAGACATGGAACAAACTACCAGCCCCAATAACCTCCAACTGTTCTATAGCACAATTCAAAAAAACTTCTAAAGTCACACATAACTGAAACTTGGCTATGCTCTTGCACCTCTCCTGGCTAGTTTCTGGTACACATATAATCTCAGAAACCTACACCTTATCAATGTCCTTCTACTTTCTTCTGAATTGCAAATGGAATATATGCCTGTATTTGACGTATAAATCTGTTTAATTTTAAAAGATGCATTTCCCACCTAAAATTTTAGCATGAATCATATGTAATATTTGTATGTTGTATAATTCCTCTGAAATTTGTCAATCATATACGTACATCAGTTTTATAAAGTTCTTCTATAGCTTCTCAATCATGTATGTAAATCAATTATGTCTGTATATTTTGTACTTAATACTTTGTGCTATTTTTTGTACTTTTCCTACATTTTTTGTACTCTTTTGGAGCTTTTCTCCCTGGGTCTCCGCTGAAAACGGACCCGTGTTCAGTCGGACTTGCCTGGTAAACAAATGTAAAAATAAAATAAATAAATAAATAAATTAATTCTTCTTTACCATGGAAGAACAGTTAATGTTTATTAAGATGGTAATTTTCCCTAAAATATTACTTGTCTTCCAATCTTTAGTACTAGTTCCACCAAACAATTGAT